>NC_048595.1:422731852-423053419 GCF_003668045.3 Cricetulus griseus | reverse complement strand
AACTGATTGAAATTAACCTTGGAAGCCTAAAGCTGCACATGCCTGTCACCTGTTTCATCCTGAGGCAGAAATCAGTGTTGTGGAGAAGAAAGGTATCATTCAAGTAGGACTAATTGGCGCCCCCAACAATTTGAGTACTAAGGAATTCACTGTTCAGCAGCTTGGGCCATGTAGCTAGCAGCTTACGGGCAAGTCCAGTTCACTAGCAAAATAGATTCACAACAGATGGGTTGTGCTGAGCAGGATAGACATATACAGATCCTGAGGGATGTGGATGACATGATCCTTGCCAAGTTCCATGGCCCTAGAACTGGCCAATGGAACAAGGACATTAGAAAGAGGAAAAAAACAAGTTGCCTCTGGAAACAGGAGCATCACAGAACAGAGTGATGGGACTATTTGGACCCATGTTTCCATCCCATCTTCAGAATTTGTCACAGCACTCAGATACAATCAGAAATCTACTTCATGGCAGTCAGGGGTAGCAATAAGCTTAAGACGCAAATACATTTCCTCATGTGGAGTCTGACCCAGGTCAAAATACCTCCAAGTGCATCCCTGAGGATTGCATCTAAGGAGCTCTTCACCAAGTAGGATGGCAAAGACCCAGGGGGATCTGCAGCTCCTCATAATCAAACAGAAAGTACTACAGACCCCACCTCAGCTGCTAGCTCTTGGCTCAAGACACCGGCTACCTGGGCAACTCCAACAACCTGCTCAGGGGTGGCATCGGCATCTGAAATGGCAATGTATACAGCACCATCCCACAGGAATTGTTTCTCACCCTGAGACTGCCCATTGCTACGAGAAGCATAGCATCAGGTGAGTGGTGACTGAAGATGGTGAATATTGGCCATAGTGAGATGATTCCAGCAGCATTGCAGCCTTCCCTAGGGACCAGGCTGTTATCATCTTAAGCTTCACTGGAACCACAAGGTCAGCATGAAACCAAACCTACTGTCCCTTTCCTTTATTGTCCCCACTGACTTTTCCACCCTGTGGAAAAGCTAACCATCTCAGTCCTGAGGGCTTGACTTCGCAGTAAGTCCCAGGAATATATCATCAAGTACTCCAACAGATCCCAGGAGAGAATCCTCCTGAGCCATAGCATCAAAAAAGCCTGGATTTTGTGGTTACACATAGGCATCTGCCTAGGGGGGAAAGGGGGCTGCAGCAGATGAGAAGGACTGCACTGTGACTTGTCCCCTCACTCTGATGTCACAGTTTAGTTCCATATGCTAGCTAAGCTAGATCTGGTCCATCAGGCTGTGGTTTCTGGCTGCCATACCCTGTGACCAGATCCATGTTGGGGGAGCTTAAACATTTGCAAGCTCTGTCTTCCCATTTTTCAGATTGGTTCATGTCTTCAACACCCCAATATACCTGTATTTATTTCTTAAGACCATACTCTTGTCCGCAGAAGTGTTTTGTTTTTTCATGTGCAGCTCACCATTTTTGTCCTAGCTTAGTTGATGGGCATGTTTTTATTTTCTCCATCTCTGGTATTTCTAGACATTTTGGTGGAGCATGCATGCTACTATGACTCTACTCAGTGGTGACAATGATGTGGCACAAAGGGATGAATATTTAATCACAACAGTCATGGATTAGCCTTAAGTACTACCTAAGGGTCTTAGGGTTTTTATTGCTGTGAAAAGACACCATGACCACAGCAACTCTTATAAATGAAAAACGTTTAATTGGGGAGGCTCACTAACAGTTTCTGAGGTTCAGTCCATTTTCATCATGATGGGAAGCATGGCAGTAGTGCTGGCTACATCTTGGCTTGCAGGGACAGGAAGTGGACTGAGACACTGGGTAGTATCCTGAGCATACCTCAAAACCCAGAGTGACACACTTTTTCCAACAAGGCCAGACCCACTCCAACACAGCCGCACTTTCTAATAGTGTCACTCCCTATGAGATTATGGAGGCCAATTACATTCAAACCACCACACTAAGTGAAGACACCAAGGTCAAGTTTGGCAGGACTGAAGGAGTGGAATGGATAGATTCATAGAGACAGATGGTAGGCTGGTAGGAAGTAGAGTTTAGAGGGAAGGAATAATGGGAACGTATTAACTGGCTAGAGGATTTGTTGGGGGTGGTGAGAACGTTCTGGACATGGATGTAACTGATTTCACAACAGTGGACACAGTGAATGCCACTGAACAGTTCGTGTTATATGCGATTTACCACAATAAGCAAAATGAACATAAACAGCAGGACAGCCACAACGCTGTATTTCCCCATTATTCCTAAGTAGCTTTCAAAAGGCATATCAACAATATCAGGGCTCTCTTTGCCACTGACAGATAGAAGCATGTGTGCACACATCTGCCTCAGGTCAGTCCTGGTCTTCAAACCTGTCATCAATTTAGAAATCTGGTTTTCAATTTGCTTCAAGCATGCAATTCGCCAATTGATTTCAGGATATATTTTATAGTGTAGAACTTTCAGAGTCCTGAAATGAAGTCCTAAATGTGCCCTAGATCTGATAGGGAAGAACTTCCTTGCAGCCATCTGGCCCAGTTAACATAATAGGCTCTCATCGCCTACTGGGAGAATATGAATGTGTTTAAGGAAATTACAGCAACAAAATGCCCCACAGTTGGGAAGTCAAAACTTTTGGAAAATAGGTTTAACATTTTTTCCACCTGAAACTTGGATGTGACAGAAAAGTTACAAAGCTTTTTTTCCAGCTGTCAGGTCTGGGTTCAGTCCCTGACCCTGCCCAAATTTCCATGTGAGTTTGTTTTTTAGCCTCATTCTCCTTAGGTATAACTGGGAGCATGAATACCTATTTTCTGGGTTGAGTATAAATGTACTATGATTAGGAAAAAGTAGATAATTGAAAAGGTATAGATTTCTTTCCCTTCCCAAATGAGATATTTTAGTATGGGCAATGTTAGGGCTCTGAGATGCAAGGGTAAGCCATATTATGTCTCCAAGTTTCTCTATAAGACATCCTGAGGCAGAGAGAATAAATATGTAATACTGAGGACTATCTAATATAATGGGGACAAATTAAATGTTTAAGTGGGCATTTAAAACCCATAGATGTATACTACAGCTGCTTTGTCTTATGTAGGGAATAACAAACTCCTAACTGGATTCAGTATTGTTCCCTATCCTGAAGGGACTAACTAGGAGGGGAGGGGCAGAAAAAAAGCAAACCATGCATTTCAGGGGACTTCCATGGTACCACTAAAGGGGAATATTAGGTCTATAAAGCCATTTGTATATTTGGTTTCTTCAATTGTGTTTTTTGTTATGCATGGGTGGGCAGCATAACTGCTCAGTTGAATAAAGTAAATGGAATGGGAGTTTGAGGAATTCTTTGAACCAGCTACACTACATATCTATACATTGAGCTAAATAACCATTTTCTCTTTTTTTGCTGCCATCTTTAAGAAAAACTGCTGTGCACTCACCTAAGTATTGCAAGTGGCTCTTAGAGGAGACAATTCAAAGGGAGACTTTTCTGCATCAGGAGTGATGACACATGATTCTGTGGAGAAGTGTCATAGTCCTTAACACAGAATAACAAGAAGCAATTGAGACCTGTAGTTGACAAAACAAACAAAAAACAAAACAAAACCCCCAAAACCCAACATCATCTTCACTATCCTCCTTCCTTTGATAATTTGTGGAAAGACTGAAGAATTCAAGGGTTCTATTACATGTGAGTTAAAGCTCAAATCCATTCTGCCGGAGGAAGACAGGCCTGCAATATTCATCCAGAGAGCTGGGAAATAGAAAGGGTATCTATCATGCAAGTTTGAATTTGATCATGATGCCTGGAACCAGCTCAAACAGCAGAGAATGAATATTCAATACAGTAAAAATCTTGCAAAGAAAGAATAAAATCATCTCTTTTGTTAAAGTGTTTATTTTATGTGCATTGGTGTTTTGCCTGTGTGTAAGTCTGTGTGACTTCTTGGAGTTATAAGCAGCTGTTAGCTGCCATGTGGCTGTGGGGAATTGAACCCAGTTAAGAGCAATCAGTGTGCTCTTAACCACTGAGCTATCTTTCTAGCCCGGAGTCTAACCATCTCTAAGTGTTGATTTTTCCGTAGATTTTATGTGCATACACAGGAAACATGATTCCGGTTTTTAAAACACAACTGACTTCACAAAGAGAAAATTGGCCAAGTTTTTCTTTCTAAGCATTTGTCAGCTGCAGACAGGTCTATGTCATGCTCAGATTCCAGTTTGGATAGAAACAGAGCCATCATCAGTTCGTGAAAAGTCCTGTCTCATTCCTTGAAAACTGAGAAAAGGTATTCAGGGAAACATGGCTGCTTTTAAACAGAGCTTAAGGGTAAAATGCATGCAGGTTACCATTATTTAATAATTTTTGTGTAAATGTGCTTGCTTATATGCTACAGTTTTATTATGAAACAAATAGAGCCACAGGTAAATATCTGTAAGTGGAATAGTATTTTTATATTTAGCCTCTCGCATCCTCCTTTCTAAAGAAAAAAAAAAAAAAACCCGCTATTTTATAACAGTGAAGCAACCTCAGATTTATCTGCATTATTTGCACTGCAGTATTATATTAATTCATTTCCAGCAGGTATTCAGCTGACATTAGACTAGCTATGTGAAGGGCAATGGTGGGATACCTTAAGAGAAATATTCAGTGTTTTATAAAATAAGAGAGAAGAGAGAGACCAATGAATGAAAGGAAGGAATTGGTCAAATGCTCTGAGATTGCCTAGTAAGAGTTCCTCTACCTGTCCAGCCTTTGGGCCAGCTGTCTACTAGCTGCCTTCCTATCAAGAGCACCCAGGCCAGTACCATCGTGCTTATAGAAATGTTGGTCTGTGGAGGTGGGTACATGGGGATTTGGGAGGTCTCCTTTGGGTGATGAAGAGATTAAGTACAAGAAAGATGTAGAGATACCCCTCCAGGACCTCTTTCTTCTTCTAGTGGATTCTGCTCAATTAGGGCTACTACTCTCATTCTAGTTCTCCTAACTGTCCCCGAAGGATACCATAATGATATAAAACACAGAGCTTGGTTTTCAACAAGATACATTTAACTATATTACTTTTTTCCTGAGGTGAGATTAAATAATACCTTTACAAAATCTCACTGAATATCAAGTAGAGGATCTCTCTAGCCGCTTCCCTTTCAACAAAGTGTTCACTCCTGGGGCTGTGTGTTTGTGATTAACCAGTCACAGCACTACATTCAAACCTGGAATATATGCTGGACTGTGATCTTCCAGTGTCTCTTCTTGTAATGGTTAAGAAATGACACTCCATATAGCACTGATGGGATTATGACAGAAAGCATCCAATGCATTATCTGAACAATAGGTTCAGAATATGAACCTTAGCAATTACTCAGGTTTCTGCTAAGGTTCATATTCTGATTCGTAAGTAGCTTTACCTTTTTCTTTCACTAGCATGATGGAAATATCTGCACTTAGCCCCTTTGCAAGAAAACAGGAATGGAATCATGTTATACAAGACAGGTGCAGATCTGCCTTGGCTGCCAGAAGATATATACCTGCCTACAGCATATACTGCTACAGTGTATCTTAGAATACCGTCTGGATACCCATTCACCATTTCTTCAATCAAATCTAACAAAAAGTCCTAAGTATTTCATAGTATTTTCTTTTAAATGACTAAATATATTCACGATTGAAACTGACCAATACACATTAATATAAAGTTTTTTAAAAGGAGGGAAAATACAAGAAAGAATTGGGTATTGGAGGCTGGTATGAGTAAATTTCAAAGACCGTTGCAGGAAGGTGAACTGTTGGGTCCTTGGTTTCTCTGCATTGAGTGAGATTTGAACTGGCAGAAAGCCCGTGATTTGAATGGAAGTTCCCTAAACGGCAGGCAAGTCCGTGCTTTAATTAACTCTTTCTGATAATAAAACTGGAAACAGCAGACAATGTTTCCTATGTTTTTATTGTTGTTTTTGTTTGTTGGTTGGGTTTTTTTTTTTTTTGGAAGTAAGATGCAGTGTCACTCTGCTTGTAACTTAGTTTGTTTCTAAATCCTGGCAACAGGAATGCAGTGTAGGTTTGGTCATGGTTGTGGCTGTGGCCTATCTTGTTTAAAAAAAAAAAAAAGCCTGGTCCATTTGCCACTCCCCATCAATGTTTTTACCATTACAGCACCCCTTGTTCCTCAAGACACTTCCCATTTCAAACAGTATAGACTATTCTTTAACTGTATTCCTAAAACATAAGCAACAGGATACACTGCTTTTCTGTGAAATGTGTTCTTGAAATTTTGAGTTTCTGTTATAAAGTTTCTACTGAATTTTCTCTCCTTTTTATTTTTTTTGAGCATGCATTTCATTTTCCATTGAATTTTCTTACATTCTGTCCCTTTAGAAGTTAATGTTTGCATGAGTTTTCATTTCTCAGGTGCTGGTAATTAATAGCAAAACAGACAATACTGTTACCATACTTAATAGTTATCATATACCTCCCCCTTGTTCAAAGCCCTTTGCCACTTCATTATTGATGGCAGACCTTCCATTTGTTAACACCAGCTTCTTTTCAACTAGTTCACTTTTGTTATCAAAATACCTAGATGTTCATGTCATAATCAGGTTTCCTATTTCTGTGATGAAACACCATGACCAAATCAGCTTGGGGAGGAAAGGAGTTATTTGGCTTACACTTTCAGGTAACAGTCCATCCCTAAGGGAAATTAGGACAGGAACCCAAACAAGGTAGAAACCTGGAGGCAGGAGCTAACACAGAGGCCATGGAGGAATGCTGCTTACTGCCTTGCTCCCCACAGCTTGCTCAGCCTGTTTTCTTATAAAACCCAGGACCACCTACTCAGGGGTGGCCCCACCCACGATGAGCAGGGCCCTCCCCCATCAATCACTAACTAAAAAAATGTCCTACAGACTTGCCTACAGTCCAATATTATGGAAGCATTTTTTTTCTAATGGGATTCCCATCTCTCAGATGAGCACAGTCTGTGTCAAGCTGACAGAAAATTAGCCAGCACAGCTCATAAAGTCAAAATGACTTCCTCTTTTAAGAAGAAAATCATAAAATTATAAAACTTGAAAGGAGTAGCTTCTCCCAGTACCCCTGTTGTCTACTGTCCCACCACAGTGCTTACCATTTGGACTCCTGGACATTTTGTCACAGCTTTGTGTCATCACATTTGCTGACTAAACGCTTATTGTGTTCCTATCCAATATTATGGAAAACACTGGTTTATTAGCAACAGTTGAGGAAATAACAAATTAGTGGGGAAAAAAATCACAAATTTTAGCCATGCGTTAAGTGATTTGGAACTAAATTTCGTGCTTACTTTTAGGTTTTTGTCCTGATTGAGAGCCCATATTTTGTAAAAGTGTGTCTTAACCATTATTTGTACATGTGCACTAAACATGGATAATAATAAGTGGGACATTCCTTTATCATCGAGTATTTCAAGATAGTGACATCTGGGGTAAATTATGAATGTACAGTGGAGAGACATTTTGGCTATCCCATAACTATCAGGTTTTTATGACTCAATAATTAATGAGGAAGTCCCATCAATGACGCCCCTTATAAAACATGCAGAATGAACGCTTCCCAGGAGGAGTCTTTCACTTGCTTTTGTCTGAAAAAGTTAAAAGCCTCAGAAAATGGCCAGCTCATAATATTTCTAATTGTTTATGTATTTATTTCATATGTATTTTCCTCCATTAATATCTGTACACCACATGCTTACCTAGTACCAGGAGAGAACGGGATGAAGTTACAGGACAGTTCTGAGCAGCCATGTGGGTGGTGGGAATTGAACCTGAGTCCTCTGTAAATGCATCCAAAGTTCTTAATTGCTGGTCCATCTCTCTAGCCCATTTATACATACATACATGTGTGTATGTAAGAGTGTGCACATGTCTGTGAAATTATATACAATATGTACACACATATAATTTTAACACATATATGCAGTCTTCACCTCCTTTGTGAGGGTGTTGGGATCTAACAATAATGCTGTGTAGCTTAAGTTTTGTTTGGGACCTATAGCAAGAAATAATTAGAAGTCTTCATTTTAAGTCATTAAACATATTGAATAACATTTCCTAGAATTTTTTTTCTTTTCTCTGTCATCCCTGGGTCTTCTGGAATGAACTCTGTAGACCAGGCTGTGTCAAACTCAGGGAGCCTCCTGTCTCTGCCTTCTGAGTGCTAGGATTTAAGGTACACACCACCATCACCAGACATCTTTCCTAGAGTTTAAATTAGAGGAAGAACACGAATTATACCATTTTCACATTTGCAGGGTAAGACTGCTTCACTATTTTTTCCTGTTGTGACTATAGAGTGATTAGGGCATAGTTTTAAAAATAAGGATTCTCAGCCAAAAGCAAGCTAAAAACAAATTGTGTGGGGGAGTACTAAAATTAGTTGTCAATCACATTTAGACCTGATTTCACTTTGGCTTTTTTTTTTTTTATAAGTTTGGAATTCCTTCAGTTGTTAATCTACCAATGGTTTTCCATGATGCTGCCTCATGCATCTACTTCTCAATTTGCAGGTTTCAGAGTAGTTTTCAGAGGTGGTGGAACCCATGGCTTTTGCCAACTCTGAGTTTCTGGTGCAAGCATGGGGGTAGTGTAATCGTACTCAATGTGTCTCTCTCCTCTGCAGCTTCATTATAAAACTGCCACAAGGGTTCTTCTGACAGCATATTCTTAGTTCAGATCCCTTAGTTGATCTGACTGCTTCCAGTCAGGGTCCGAATTATGGCATTTAAGGTTTGTTCTAGCAATTTCAAATCACCTTTAATCATCTTTCCCATTGTCTTATTTTGCCTGTCAAAATCAACTCTCGCTGGCCTTTCTCTAGATATTCCTACCAGTTTCCAGCCTTGAGTGAAACTACCATGAATGCTGGAATTACTTTTACACTTCCTGGCAGGCTGTTGGACAGGCCACTTCAGTTGTTGGTCATAGGTCTCTTCATCACAGCCCCAGGTAATCCATTTCCTGCTTGGCTGTTAGGGAAGGGCCTAATTAGCCAATCCAACAAACTACACTCCCCACCCTTTGCTTCCAAGGGTTTGTCCTCTGCTCCTGCAGGCATTTTGCCAGGCTGCCTTGAAAGGGGTCAAATTACGTTTTTTAGCCTAGCCAGCTACAGTACAAAGTTGCCCATCCACCTTTTACAGTTGTCTTTTTCTTCATTGACAATCCCGCTGCACAAAACTCACTCATTCTTGTCTTCCTAAGAAAAACTAACAAAGATTTCTCCCACTTGCTCAATGTAAACTCACAATTTAGTTATAATTTTTTAATGACAAGAAAACCGTTTTATCTTTCTGGCATCACATCACCAGATTTCCCTGGAAGTGGTGAGTGGTACCTTCAGAAGTACCTGACCTAAGGAAAAGAGGTTTTCATCTCCCTAAGTAATCACACACATGCACTAAATGTATTTAGAGTAAAGCACATGGCAATGGTTCAGGAAAATTAGGTGGTTAGCCCCAGATGGTCAGTTAAAGTGGATGCCTGCCTCTACTCGTCTTTGATGAAATTAGTACATGGATAGGTAGCACAAAGAAAGGAAATCTAGAATGTGTCAAGGTACATTTGGCAAAAAGAATGACTCATCTTTCTGAATTCTGGGTGTATTCATAAAAGAGTTCAACTGGGCAGCCAGGTGATCCGTAGAAATGGGTTGTTTAGCTGGGAGGACCTGGAAAGCCGTTTACACAGTGTCAACAGGATTTCAGTTAAGCAGCAAGTTGGCAAACATGGGAAGGTTGTCATTAAACACCGCTGGGATTCAGAACTGTTGGCTCATGTTTGCTTTTCAACTCTTCAGCAGCTCATGGAGAGATCCAAGCTATCTTGGACAAAAAAGCAAATGCATCATTACACTCCCTCTCTCTTCTTGAAGCTCTTGGCAACCCCAACACTGGGTGGAGCAATCCTTTAACGCAGGAACTTAGAAAAAAACACACATACATTTCCTTAAAGGGGCTTTGGAGGTCATATGCTGTAGTGAATGTATAATTGTATGTATGTGTATGGTCTCCTAGTTTGCAAAAAATGAAGGGTGTGAACAAAACTTATTTAAGATTGCTGAGGGCATCAGGGAAACAAGAGTTTGCAAACTATTGTTCTGGGGTCTGAGTAGACCAGCAGCAATAAGGCTGATGAAGCAGGGGACAGTAGAGCTGGCCTGTAGTGTTCAGAGAGCAGAGGGAGGAGGAGTGCAAGCTCAAGGACAGTATGGATAATTAGTAGATCTTGTCTCAAAAAAAAAAAATCTAGTGTTGGCAGAGAAGGAAAGAGAGACACTGCACAATATGTTCCTCTCATCGGCAGCTTTTAAAGCATGACCAACTGAGTAGGTAGACAGAGGAGGGAGAATGCTGGTCAGCACTGGGAAGATAAGAATCGAAGCACAGATTAGGAAATTACTCCCTTATCCAAGCACATCAGGATCCCTCATCTCACTCACCTACACCAGAGTTCCTAGCTGTTGGTATCTCTGGAAAAGCAAGTTTTACTTTTCTAAGGGTCCCGCTTGCCCCGTCCCTATCAAGAGGGATGAGGACCTCCTAGCTGTGCTATTACATCTGGCTCAATGTGAAGTCCTTGGACAAAAATTCACAGACTCCCCTCCCCCTTTCCTTATTTTTTGTCACATAAAGAAAACAACAACAAACAAACAGAAAAACTAATGGCAGAATTTCTGCTCCTCCATCTTCCAATCCGAAGCCTTCCACCAAATCCTACCATCCACAAACAGGGCCAATCCTACTGGATACCTAAATGTGCTAAATGTGCTATCTGAACATTGTAGATGCTCTTGTTCTAGACAAGATTTTGACCTACAAGTGTTCCTTCCACAGTTACCTCAGTGGATCCACACCCTTTGGCCCTGGCAACTCAGCTCCTCTTCAGGAGGACTCCCCTCCTCGGAAGCACCTTGTCTTGGATGAGACACAATTAGCTACATCTCCTTGTAGTTCTGGTTTGTGTTCACTTGTAGCACTGTACCTCATTTTCCTACTTCTCTTAAAGAAATGGTCCTGCCTGTCCTTTATCTGCTCAAGTCAGCACAGTTTACAGTGAGCACTGTTCCCCACGAATCTTGGATTCCTTCCTGCACCCACCTGCCTGGTTGCTGTAGGTTGTGTAAGAGTAGAGGATAGAGGAAATCAGGCTGTAGGAAATATTCTTTTTACATGAAGCTGTTACATCTGTTTGGGGATTGGGTTTTAGTTACTCTCAAAGTATTTCCCATTAACGACACAGGTGCACACCAGCTCCATTTCCCCTAAAATGTAAGCCTTTACTCATTGAAAATTCAAACAACCTGGACAAACTGGCAAGCCACCTACTTCAGCACTGTTGAATTAGTCTCGATATTTTAAGTCTGTCTGTGTCGACTGATGGGATCATGCTTCTCAAGTCCACACATTGTCCTTTAGCTTTAAACAAAAACACTACTGTTGAAGCACAAGTACGTTGTCCATAACTTCACAAATAGCCGTTTGAATATAATACGGAACATCGTGAAAGTTCATCCCATGGTCTGTTTTGTCGCCTCTAGATATAGTTCCCCACACCATATAGTTTGAGTAGATTTTTCAGTTTTGCTTTATACATGTACTTGTGTCTTACTATTGACTTTAATGAATTTGTGACTAGAACACTGTTAAAGTACTCACTTAGAGGGCAGAAGTCTTTGCCTGGTTCACAGTTGGTGTACTAGCTGGCTGTTGCTTCCTAGAGAGACAGAACCGCTTCCTTGTTTCTACCTGACCTGGAGACCATCTGCACACCTTGGCTGTGGACATTGTACTTCATCTTCAAAGACACCACAACACTTCCCACACTTCCAAGTCTCACTGCCTTGCTCCTTCTGACCAATCTGCCCTCATCTTGGAAGGATCATGCAGATCACACAGGCTACATTCCTTTTTCGGAAAGCTGTGGCCAGGCACACCTCCAAAATCACATTGGCAATATAATGTATTCTATTTGGAAGTTTTGGAGAAGAGAACTTGGACATATGGGGCCAGAGGACCCATCCTTAAGCCAGTCATACCAAACAAATTGCTATCTCCCTTACAGTGTTTCTTATGAAGAACATAGTTATTCTCTAAAATGTGATTAGAAATCTGAGCAGTTGCTTTACATGAGACAAATGAAGTTTAACAAGGTCACAACTCTTTGAGTAAATTCTGGTGAGAAACTTTCCGAATGGGAAAGTTCCCCAACTGCATCTGGGGAACAAGTCTTGACTAGATCACTGAGAATATACAACATTTTGTAAAAAGAAGTTGTCAAGGTAATTTCTTTCTAGTCTGTGGTTTTGTCCAGGATGCTACAAATAAATCAGAAGTGGGCAGGAGTGATGGCATTTGAATTCAGCATTCTCCGGGCTGTGCAGGAAGCTGACAGACCTGAAAGCATGTTTTCCAGCCTCATTCCCAGCAAAGGAGTCATGCGGCTAATGCGCCCTGACTTTTCCCAGTTTGGTAACTCTGAGCCACCAGACAAGGAAAGCCCCTGAGGCCATGGCCAGCTCTCCAGGTAATTGCTGATTGTCCTTTTTCTGTTCCCTCCCAAAGCTAACCCCACCACCACAATGATGAGTGACATGTGTGGACAGTGAGGCAGGTGTGAGTGTCTTTTTGGCATGTTGAAGCAAGACTGGAAGAAGGAAATTCGGATTTTTTTCCCCTTTCTTATCAGTGGGGGGAACCAAAGGAGATGACAGATTCCCATAGGAAATATACACACCTGTTTTTCTTTTTGTCTTTAAATCGGTGCTCCAGGCAGTTTCAGAAAACAAACCCTAGAGTGAAACCATCGACAGAAGAAAGCCTTTGTACTCTTCAAAATTATTTCCAAAAGCCAAGTAGCACTTTCCCACCAGGTGTAGAACTGTATCCCCACCCTCACCCCATACCCCTTTCCTAAACACACAATTAATTTTATTATTATTATTATTATTATTCTAGAAGGTAACACTAACAATTTTTGAATACTGACATTCGGGCTCATAACTTTTGGAACCATAGTTTTGGATAGATTTATGTACGGAAGTAAAATTTAGATATCTGAACATCATCTCTCTTGTATCTCTGACCTCACATGATCTGGATTCTTTGCAGGTTATGGTAGGGAATACTCTTTGTGCTCTGTCTACCCTGCTCTCACTGTAAGTCTGCCTCTTGCTAAGCTTTGGAGCCTTTGTTCAAAGCACAGGCTATCTGCAATCTAATTTCTACACTTGACACCGAGTGCATGGGACTAGTAGCTCCGCTCGAAGGACTTGAGTTCTTTCCAACATCGGCAGATGCCCATTTGCATGGAAATTTCCCAAGACTGCAGCTTTTAACTCTGACCTGCGTTAGTTGGGTGAATTTTCCACTGGGCGATAGTCTGTGTATTTTCTCAGCTACATGGCTTTAAATTTTCTGATCTAAGCTACAAGAGCTCCTGTCAACCTCACTTCAGCCCTGCATTGCCCAGAGAAAAGAGAAAATGCTGCCCTAGGCTCCCGCCTTTGATATTTGACTCTGCTTACTGGCTGGCTGGGCCCCTTTCCCTTAATTTGCACATTCCCTTCTAAGACCACTGTCTGGGCTGCAGAGACTCCAAATGAATGAATTCTCTACCTGAGAGGATCTGAACCCTTTGGATCTGCACTAGCCTGTTTGTTCACTGGCTCATGATTTGTGGGAGTATTTTTCTGGTATGAGATTATAAAACTTTACTCAAAGTCTACCATAGATGTTTACTCAGTGTCTACACCTGTTAAACAGGACAATGTGGAGCTGAGATCATGAACATTTAAGAAATTTAGCAGAAGCAGAGAGCCTGAAGCCAAGGCTAGGTCTCCAGTGCGTAACCTTTCTTCAGTGTGGCCCTCCGAAGGCTTTGTGTATCAGGGATTTGACCCTTGCTTTGCCGTATAGAGCCCAGGATGAAACACTTGGTTTAAATGTTTAAGCTTACAAATACTTAGATGGGATATTGATTTCCCTTTGTCCTTTTGTTCCAAACCCTGAAAATATTAAGTCAGGACTCCTAAATTAAGGGTTCAAAGACTGTTTATTTTGTAAGGCGTCTAGGTGAGCAAAGAGGAGGTTCTGAAAAGGGAGACATCTAAGAAAGGTGGCATGGACGTAAGTGCACCAAAGAATTGGAAAGCCTGACGTCATTAAAGGTGGTACACTTGGTCAGGCCTGGGGGTGGGGTGGCGGGGGGAGTCCTAGAAGGATGCCCACATAGGACTTTCCTCCATATGGCCATAACTCTCCTCCAAGTGTGCTTGCTAATGAGAACTAATAACTGACCTGCAGGGAGCATCTCCAGCTCCTCAGAAATCTGTACACTCTTGTAATTACTGACAATTTACTTCTATCTTTTCTACCATGGTTAGAATATGTTTGGCTGAAATCAACCAATGGACATGCTAGGCCTCATGGAGGGGAGAATCATCTTCTGCTTGCAACCTTTACTAGATAGCACAGGGTTCTTTCCAGTAGCCTGACTGTAATTGTCTCCTTGCAAGTGCAGCTTGATATCTACTTGATGTCATACCAGACACATATAGTAACGAATAAACCATTTCCTAAGGATTTTCCAGAAAATCTGTATAACTGCCAGAATTCAGGTTAAGGTAAACTCTCTGCTGATGTCATTTTATCTAGTCAACAGAGTAGAAATTTAGAAATTCACCACTGTCTCAACTAAGCGAGTCCCCAAATACAATATCAATGCCCAGGTTTCATCAGTAGCAAGCTCCTTTGTAAGAATGATCCTCTGGCATCTTTCAGTTAGTAAAAGTACAACAGTAAATATTTTCTGGACTTAATTGAAAAAATAAAATTATTAGTTAGCTAGGATTTAGGGAGCTCTGCAAAAAAATAGGACAAGAAACCTACCCGTGGGTGGATGTTACCAAAAGAAACGTAGCCAGCTGGGTAAGGGCTAGTCTAATACACCAGCTTGCCCTGGACTCAGACATGACTTGACTCTGAGTGCTAGAGGCAGTTGAGAGTGGGAAGAAATCTACAAAGGAAAGCTTCCAGAAGCGAGATAGTTCTTGGACGATGAGTGGTGAAAGGAGGAGGGCCCCAGGGCATGGGAGGACAGCAAGTACGACTGCAAGCTTTGTACATCAACATCAACTTGGCTGGGCCTGGGCCATGGAAGGTTCAGATGTGTGCTCAGAGATTGCTCTGAGCACATCTATCAGAATGCCTTCAGAATCAGTTAGAGCTGGTGGGGGAAGAATGAGAAAATCAGATTGCCTTTACTGTTGTTAGGTCTTATCCAGTTAAAGGTATGCCTTTACTGTTGTTAGGTCTTATCCAGTTAAAGGTAGGGCAGAATAGGTGCAAACAACTGCCCTTCCCAAATGTGTAATGGAAGAGGATTCTTCCTGTGTGCTATCCTTTGAACATAGATAGTGGCTTTTTTTTTTTCTTCATGTCTTTTGGCTCAAAGCGGACCACCAGCTCTTCATGGATCTTGAACCTGTTAACCTTCAGGCTGAGCCAATGCCATCAGCTTAATTGGTTCTGAGACCTTTGGATTTAAAACTAAATTGGTCTCTGTTTACCAGATCACCTAGTATATCTTGAGACTTGCCAGCCTCCATAGTACACGAATGGATTCTTTGTAATAAACATAGCACATTGTCATTTATGCATGTCTATGTTCTATTGGCTCTATTCTAATGAGAAGAGAACCAATACGTTTTAGTATTATAACTTTGTACATACTTTGCAGAACAAGTCAGGGTTCAGCTTCACTGCGGTGGGAAGGATATGCTATGGGAAACTCAAGATGTAGTTGATTTGATAGGGTAGAGGAAGGTGAAGAAGAAAAGCACTTGGGCTAATGTGTGGTTAATGTACCCCACTTCTGAGATGATCACTATCTCATTTGTTAATTCTGTTCTTAGATGTGACAGTTTCATTGAGCTGGGATTTGCTACAGCATTTTGAAATTATTTGTAAAAACAAGAATAATAACCAAAAAACAGTACTTAGAATCTACTGGAGTAAAAAGCTGATCAGAAGTCAGTTGGTTTAAGTAATTCAACTTGCACCTTGAAACCAGGTTTTCCCAGGAAGAAATAGTCAAAAAAGTGCCATTTCAAAGGAAATTCAAACAGCAAAGAGCCTGTGAAAAGGGAAAAGCCACCATAAGCCACTAGTAGAAAAGAGTGAAACGTACCTAAGCAATGTACCCAGGAAGGACAGGCTATTTGGAAACAAGTAAAAGAAATGAATAATTTGTCTTCAGCTGATACTATTTGAAGAAAAACGATATTTTAGATAAAATGTGAGACTGTAGTGGAAAAAATAAAACAAAAATGATGCTAAAAGACTACAGTATGGTCAAATAAACAACCTTCAGAACACCATCACAGAAAACAAAATTATAAATACTGATAAATACTGTAATAATGAAAGGAAATTGCAGCCAAGGAGTTAAATAATGACGGTGAATTTCTGATAAGTAGTAGCACAGTTATGCACATGTATAGAACAGAACAAGTATGCTCTGAGTAAGAAAGGAGTTTTGTTTTCTGAGACATTCTACTGTTGAACACAACGTACAAAGTACACAGTAGACATAAAGTCCTTAAACTTAAATTAACTAACAATAATATCTTTGGGTGACAGGTTTTATTTTCTTCTCCCAACATACATATTCTATTTCAACAGTTTGATTTAGGACAATGACGGTAAGGCCAGGAAATATAGAGATAGTATGAAAATAAGTCACATAGTAACTCAAGATGTTAGCTGCAATGACATTTCCTTTTCAAAAATTAGCTTTGAAAAGTAGCTTATGTATTCATGTCCCCCAACTCAATTCTTGGTCCTTTGCTTGTTTATTTTATAATTTTTAGGAAAGTAGTATGTTTCAGAATGCCAGAGTGTGTCCTGGCATATTGAAACTACTAGTGAGCCTATTTGTGCCTAAGATTTTTTAAGATGAAGTTAACTAAAAGCAATGTTGCCATGGTGGACAAAGGGAAAACTATTCCATAGGGAGATTCCTCCTTCTTGTTTATGGATGATATAGGGGATTCTATTCCAAGGACAACTTCCAGTACAGAGCCATGCTCGCTTAGCCAGGGGAGAGAAGACTGACTCTCTGGATCCCTATCTGTTCTTTCTTCTGCAGGCCCATTCCTTTGCCTTCCACCATGGGAAGCTTTCAAGCCTTTTAACTGCAACAGGTGCTTTACCAATATGGAGTTCGTAGGTTCTTTCAAAGTATGTTTAAGTATGCATTAAATATAATTACATAAGAAATCAATTATGGAGAGATTTTTTAAGCACTAAATACAAAAATTTAAATACTTGTCAATTAAAAATTAAATAAACAGACGTAGACAATAACTGTCATTGTAGCAAGTAGTTGACAAGTGTAAACTACATTTCAAGATATGTGTAATGACTCTACCTATGGCAATAGGAAACTCACTGTCATTTCTTAGGAAGAGGCTACAGGTATTACTAACACCATAGCTGCTTGTTGCCTTTAATGATAATCAATGAAAATACTGCATTTGAGTTAAGGGTCTTGGGTTAGAGGTTAGTTTTTGGTTTTGTTTCTCATTTCCTAGCCAAGTTCATGGCCCTTCTTAGTTCTGTCCTCTTATTGGGCTCTTCTAGCCAAAACAAGGAGTAAATTGTTTTCTGTTGTTATTTTCCTGGTTTCTCTCCTCCAGCAATTGTTGGAGCCGCTTATGACTGCAGTGGGCCATTTGTTCATATGTATTCATCCTCTGGTGGCTACAGAATTCAGTGATAACTCCAGCTTGTGAGGGGTCTAGAAAAAGGATGAGAGAGCTAAGTGGTTGGCAAGGGTAAGAATAAGTACAAAGTGTCAGCACACGAGAGGTATCAGATCAGCTTTGCAGGCCGTGGGTGGGGGAAGATATATAGTTTAAATATAGGAATGTAAATGGGATCCTGATGTGTTGTTCTCCTTGCAATCATCTCTAAGCTTTTTGTAATTCCCTGTGTACATTTCACTAAACTGGCAAAGGGCCTTTCAACACACTGTCCTGGGCACAGCAGCTCACCAGGAGGCAAGCTTTGAAAAGCCTCAAGTAGAAAAGAGATAAGCTCGCTGGATTTCCCCCTGTGATGAAAACTCAGAGTAATGAGGGCTTGGGAGGTGAATGAACACTGAAGGAGAACTTGTCTCTCACTTTATTTTTGTGTAGTTTTTGTTTCTATTATGACACAGAGTTTCAGTTTGGGTAATCGATTCTTTTAGTCAAGAGAGGTTCTTCTTCACTCACAGAAAACATTAAAAACCAAACATTCAGGGAGGGTTTGCTCTTATTTGAAATGTTAGGCTAAGAGAATTTAAGATTTCATTAATTTTTTTTAAAAAAAAGGGTATTGTGCAAGTTAATGTTTTTTGTTTAAAGACAACAAAAAGCAATTATGTCTCAGAAAGAGGTATTTAGTGGAAGAGTGTGGAATCGTGTATTAGAAATGGAAGCACACCCAGACCTCCTGAGACCAAGAAGCAGGGCAGTGACAAGGATCTGAACAAAGAATAGCATGATCTCTTTGGGAAAGGTGTAATCAAAGATAGCACCAACCATGCCTGTCCCCGGGCCAGATTCCTGAGCTCCTCTCTTGATTGGTCTTCAGAAGTGACAGCAGGCATGGGGAAGCAATGCCAACTCACTTCTTTGCATCTTGATCTGTAATTCAGAAAAACCAAGGAAGACTTCCTGATGGAGATGAGCAGAGTCCCCATAAAAACCAGAGGGCTGTTATTACAGTAAGGCAAAGTGATGGCAGACCAGCAAAAAGAGAATATATTTGTTACAGACAATAATATTTTCTCCAGCAAGAAAAAAGGACATCTCCAAGTTGGCCTGTGTGATCCAGTATTGTGGACATATTTTTCTGAATGCTTACATTAGATGCTCAAATAACACTTTTAACTAAAGGCCAGGGTGCACTTCACTATACAACAGCTAACAAGTTTAGTTAACTATATGTTCATTGTAAGTCATTTTGCAGTTTTATAATGATTTTTAAAAAACAGCTAATTTTAAAAGATTCTGGCTTCCTGATCATTTTATTCCTTACAACAATCACGTCAGTATCATTTTATGTAAAAAGTTGCTATTTATATTCTACAGACTATAGACAAAATTAACATCCAACATCAAGAAAAAACACTATTATTTTTTAACCTTATGAAATATAAAACCTCCTTTTGAATTTCATGGTATATTGAACACATTCAATTTTTACTTTAATTCACTAATGCTCAGTTTTTATTTCAACCATAATCTGGGTTTGGCTTGTCTTATTTTCTTCTTAGGATTCAGTGATGTGGAGAAAGGGTAAGGAAGATGTCAGACGTTAAATTCAATTAACGTAAAAAGCACAGCTGATGAATCAGCATGGTGTTTCTGAAGAGGATGATTCAACAAAGGCTTGCTGGTCACAATTACTACAACTTCTTCACTCTGCAAGATCTCTTTGCTGATACTGGTAGATGAATGGTCTTTGAGCAAGATCATTCTGAGGTGGTACAGTGTAGCCTGGGCAAAGCATGCCTTTCTGGCACCAACTGTCATCCATCCATCCATCTCAGAGGATATGAGTTAAGTTTTCCTAGAATTTAAAGACCATGAAAAATTTATTTACAAACTGAGTTCTTTTCCTAGCTAGGTGTGAGTAAGTGCTTTTTGCTCAGTACTTGGAGTTCCAGATAGTCACTTAAGACTCAGATCTTTTCTTTTGAAATTTCAGTTCCTATGATTTGATAATGGGGACTATATTAATTCTACATCTTTTTTATTTAATTTTATTTAATTTTTACAAATTATAATTTCACATGTCAATCCCTTCTCCCTCTCCCCTCTCCCCTCCTCTACCTCTTAAAGGAAATGTGAAGTGTTAACATTGTGCCTTTCAAAGACTTAGTATAGTAACAGACACACAATACATTTTTTTTTCTGAGTCAGGGTTTCTCAGTGTAGTCTGGAGACCAGGCTGGCCTCAAACTCATAGAGATCCACCTGCCTCTGCCTCCCAAGTGCTGGATGTAAAGGTGTGCGCCACCACCACCCTGCACACATTACAATCTTCATAAATAGAGTTAATGTAATTTTTACAAAGTTGTTTTACAGTATTCTGAAAGCTCCATGGATTTGTTTTAGTCTATTTGGAATGCACGCCTATTATCATCACACCATCCAATTTTATCTGCTTTCCAACTTGTGTTGCAATTCTTATTCCCTGGGACCATCAAGCTCACTTCCCAAGCTATCTTGAGTGGTGATCATTTGGAAGCCTCCCACTCAGCTCTCCACAAGGGCACAGACTGCCACATTCCTTTCACTGTCAGGCATCAGGGTGCCAAGAAGACTGACCGGTTCCATCTTTCTCCCTGTTCCCCCAGGCATCTTTCCCTTTCTGCCTCATCACCTGCATAAGAATCTCCCTTTGTTCTCACAATCACCAATGCATAATGTTCTCACAGTTGGCCTGAAGTTGTACTACCATGCCCAGTGACAAAGAATTCCATAGACCAAATGGAAGTCCTTGAAAATGCAATTTGTACTGATCTGGAGTGAATAGTGTTAGGAAACATGGCCAGCTTTGGAAAACAAGTACACTTGAGAGAATCATTAATATTTACTATATACCTACCTCAGAAATATCTCTGTGAATATTTTTCAAATCATTTCTACTATACCAATTTTTATTTAATTTATTTTCTTAATGTCTTAGAAATATTCTTAGGTTTATGGAATGCGATGTTTATTGTTAGTTATCAACTTGAAAAATCTACAATCACGAGGGAAATGGGCCTTTGGCTATGACTATGGGGCATTTTCTTTAAATGAACATAATATTTTATTTTTTAATTATGGTGTGTGTGTGTGTGTGTGTGTGTGTGTGTGTGTGTGTGTGTGTGCTAGTGAATGCCGGCGCCCTTGGAGGCCAGAAGAGAGTGTCAGATTCACCTATTACTAGAATACTTGGAGGCCAGAAGAGGGCATCAGATTAACCTAGAACTAGAATAACATAAAGTCATAAACCACCCAACACAGGTGCTGGGAACCGAACTCTGGTCCTCTGCAAAACCAGACCATGATTTTAACCACTAAGCTATTCTGTGCCTTCTTGACTTATATTTATTTTTATTGTGGGTGGGCATTGTTTCCAAAACAGCTGTGTGGAGGTCAAAGGACAACTTGGGGAGGTTGATTCTCTCCTTCCACCATGTGGGATCTAAGGTCATCAGGCTTGGAGACAAGTTCATTTGCCCACTGAGCCATTCCCTTGGGGGGGGGTGTCTTCATTATGTTGGTGATGAATGAAGACCTCCTACTGTGGGGCAGTACATTCCCTAGCTCAAAGAGCACTGAGTAGCAACTTGCATTCATCCCAGTTTCCTTATTGAGTATTAAATGTGACCAGTTGCCTCAAGGGCCTGCTACCCCAACTCCCCCACCATAGCGAGTTAAAACTTGAACTGTGAGGTAAAAAAGCCCCTTCTCTCTTAAGTTGTTCCTGTCAGGGTACTTTATTACAGCAGAAAATAGTATCTATGACACAGGGTAACTAATAGACTACTCAGGTCTATTAGAATGTTCCCAAGTTGGCATATGGCTTTACTAGATGCATCAATCATCATGACTTAACTCTTGATTTTAAGGTAAAAGAAGCAGATGTTATACTCATTAAAAAAAAGAAAGGATTAATGGAAGATGAGGGAGGGAGAGGGACGGAAGGAAAGAAGAAAGGAAGAAAAGGAAAAAATAAATGTATTTGGTGAAAGTTTGTATTTATTCTTCCTGCTTAACACCTTTTTAATATACCCGAACTTTCTTTCATTTAAATATTTAAATTAACTATGAGTAATTGTGAACCTCCACTTTATAGACAAAACCCAGACAGTAGAACATGGAGCTCTTTGGCGAGATCACAGACAACTTAGTGGAAGGCACAAGCATTGAGTCAATATCTTATTAATTCACACTTCTCTGTGCAAATGAAAGCAAATTTCATTCTCAACATTAATTTTTGCAGACAAGTCTACTAACTTTATTTGTGGGGTTTTGTTTTTCCTCTACTACTAGCCACAGATCAGCTGTGAGTGATTCAGATTCTAATTACCTTATCCAAATGGAGAATGTGGATAAATCTCAAGCTAAAGGCAATTATGGAATAGAAAAGTCTCCATTCCTTCAGGGTCCAGAGCAGGCAATGGCTTCTGGGCATCCTTCCAGGCTCCTCAGCCTACAGGACTTGCTTGATCCATCCCACCAGCTCTCAGTGGGAAACTCTTTGGTTTTGACCTTACCCTTTACTCTGCTCGGTGGACTTGAAAATTAGAGAGTTCCTCATTCCCTGGTCCTTCCTGTGCCTGAGAAGCGGACTTGGAGGGATTTTTGTCTTTTCTACTCAGCAGAGCACGACCCACCAGTTAGCCTGCCTTAGTTCAACCTTTGGAACCCTGCCTGGGCCAAGAGGCTCCGGAAAACATTTAACTTCCTTAGTCTGTTTCTTCCCTCAATTGAAGAAGCATTGGGGGAGGGGGGGGATTGGCATATATTACATAATGCTAAAATCTGCTTTAAGTGTTAAGACTCAATCCCTCCATTGATCATTACTTGAGAAATGTGTCCTAATGTAACATATGGGTAATTTTTAATAAATTGTGTTTCTTCTATCTCTTCTCCCACCAAAGATTAAGTAGAAATAATAGTTACTTGAGGAGAATGAGTCTTCACTGATCACAGATGTCAAGTCTTCTAACGGCTACTTCCATAATTATGGTTTTATTTTTCTGAGACAGACATGGTTCCTGTGGCAAGCGCTGTCATATATGAATCAAAATCCACCTCTCCTTCCCCCATCACAGGTAGACTGATTTCTCAGAAGCCCTTGGAGATCGCCGCAGTAGGGAGCAGGGGTCTTTGTCCTGGTCTACCTTTTCTTTTGTAGCTTCCTGAGACAGAGCAAACCACAGCCTCCTTAAAAGAACAGGAGGATTATTGTCACCCTTCACAATGAGTGGTTGCAGAGAACTGGGTTGCCTCTAATCCGGATTCCTCTTCTTGGTCTGCAGTCTGAAGAGATATAAATGCTTTATTTCCTGAGATTATCGAGGTCTTGTTCTTATTACATAAAGCCTGTCCTCTCTGAAGGTGCGTGCTTGTGTAGATAAGTTCCTCAGCTGGTGATATCACTTGCAAGAAGCTGAGTGCATGCTCTTCCCTAAGGACTTACTGTCATCTTCCACTCATCTTCATATGATTAATAACTTGCCAAATGGTAGCCTTTTAAAATAACGGTGGGACAGAACAATACATGGGTAAAATGAAGTTGAGCCTGTTGTATCCACAGTATGAACTGTTTCCCCATATGTTCTGTATATGTATAGAAAGAATAAAAGACTTAATTGTTGAACTATCTCAGCAAATGCATCACAAAGGATTTTAAAATATTTATAAATAACTATAGCCCTGATGTCATAGTCATTAAGAACATATGGGGAATATTTACAGTTTTCAATGTATAATGAGCCACGTCATTTCAAGTATGGAAAGGTTTGTATTTGCAAGTTTGATGATTCATCTGTATGCAAAAACTGATCACCATGTTTTATATTCCTTCTAAATATTATTTGACTGCATGGACTCTGTGGGGGAATTTATATCTCAGTTCTCTAAGATTGTGATAATAGATTACTACCTTCTCAGATATTAAACTGTAAATTGTCAGGATATAGAGAAAAGAAATGAATGCTATATACCTGTTAACCGATAACTGCTTGTAATTATGTGGAAAGAATAACCTCAGAAACCATGCTTCAATTCTCCGAACTCATAGATGCTATTTTCTGTAGGAGAAAGGTCTTTTGAATATGGTTAAGTTAAAGGCTCTTGGTCAGGAAGCTTATGCTGGATTTTCAGAGCAGGCTTAGCAGGTGCACATGCCCATCTAAGAGGAGGTCACATGGACAATCATCACATAGAAAGGAAAAAATGGACATTGTGATGGCAAATATGTAACCAAGTAGCTGTAGGTCAATAAATGCTGGCCTTCACCGGACACTCAAAGAGACAAGTTCCAGATTCTCCCTTAGATCCTGCAAAAGGAACATGGTATTGGTGACTCCTTGGTCTAGATCAGTGTTCAAACTTGGGAGATCAATTTTGGCTTTCCTCTTTTGGACTCTGAGAGGATACATTTCTGTTGTCTTAAACCTCACTTTGTGGAGATTAGTTCTGCCATCACAGGAATTAATCTGATTCTATATCCTGGTAGATTACCTTTCTTTTGCTGGATTCCCACATGCCATTTTACTACAAGCCTTTGGAGACATAGGTTTTGTTTTTCTTACTCTCAGCCTAGAAAAGAGACCTATTTCCCAGTATTCAATGGGTTTGGGGAGGTCTTCAGGGGGCTCAAGATGAGATATATCTCCTTTCCTCAGCTCAGTATAAAACATTGAAAACTAAGAGGGTAACACCAATGAAGAACAATGTGACTTTTTTTTTTTTAATGATAAAGTTGGCTTTGAAGGATGGCCTACAGACCTTCCAGTTTATAGATAGCTACCAACACTATTCTTAATCCTGGATAACTCAGTCCTCTAAAACTTAGGGTCTCAAACAGCAAAATGGAATGAAAGCTTTCTGTGGATATATAGCTCCCCAAAGAATAGTAAAATAAAGGGACTAAATCAAATGAAATGATTGCCTCTTCCCCTGAGGCCAGAGATATCAGCACTAGATGCTAGTGGAAGCCCTTTCACATGGGAGGCAATATGAGACAACACTCAGATGATGCATTTTTAAGGGCTGTCACTCAATATGAACCAAGGGTAATAGCTACCTATGTGCAGGGACAGTGACAGTGACAGTGTGGCATTTGCAAGCTGAGACAAAGATAAGTTGAAAAGTAGGTGACAAAGTCATAGCTACTATCAATTCCAATCTGAACTCTGGACTTTGGCAGCAACCAAGATTCTAAATGACTCCAGGGAAGCCTGGCTAAACCCTGGTTTACATCCTGAGTTCACACATAGGTCTTTTTGCATATCTTTTTAATCTGCTACAGGGATATTCTGCTTTCGAGCACCCTGGACTATAAAATTATCTTCATAAAGACCTCTGTTAGATTCATGTGAGCCCACATCCGTCAGAATCAGGTACTGATGGGAACATGGCTCTCTTTCCAAATTATTCTGACTTGACAAGCAAACATTATTGTGTTAAAGTCTGTGACCTCAACATGTCTCAGTAACTGAGATGTTCCCAGCCTGTCTTGGTAGACACCCCACTCTGCTTGCCTTAGGTTGTTCTAGCAACCTTTTGTTATCTGTAATAAAAGTTGCTTTTGTTCCTACACTGGAGCAGGCATGGATCAAGTCATAACATGAACAAGTTCCTTGAACTCACACAACTTCTTTTACCCCAAGTCCTTTACAAATACCAAGTCATTATCTCTCCAACATTCAGAAGGCTCCATGGCCATGGGGCTCATTCCCATATTTTAGTGGGAAAAAGAAAGAAAACTGTCTAGAAATCAGGGTCTTGGCAATAGTACCATCTCCCCCCACCCAAACCCCCACCACAAAGGAAAGCATGAGCTGCATTTTTCTGTTAAATGAGGTGGCTGGAGGTAGCCTGGGGACATAGCAGTGAAATGGGTTTCCTGTATTTCTGTTTAATAATTAAATATGCCATGAGCACACACTGAGGTATCTATTGTGTGTAGGGCATAGTGCGTTTTTCTTAATCTTTGGATATCCCTAGAACTTTTACTTCCAATGAGGGTCATATTAGGGGTATTAGCATCTCCTTGTATGCTTATGATCTAGTAACAGTGTATTGTAGGACTCATAAAACATGATTTTCACTTTTCAAGCTGCCTCAGGCTCAGAGTCCCACTGCAGCCTATTTCTATGGCTTTGTGGAGTTGTGTTCAAGTCTAGAGTCAGTTCTTCAGTTTCTGTATTCCCATGGGCCTCCTAAAAACAATACGTTTTCTTCTTGTGATTTCTCATTCTTTGCAATGCCACTTGTAAGGAACTATAGGAGTTGTGAGCAGAAATGCAGTTCACAGAAGCATACTATTTTGAAGACACACAGCATTGGATGAAGAACAAAATCTTCCTTTTCCTCTATGACCTCAATCTTTGTTTACTTTTCACTTTTACTTAAAATAGAATTACACTATTTCCCTTATCTCCCTCCAGCCCCTCCCATGTTCTCTCCCTCTAATACCTCCTCTGGTCCCTTCACTCTTAAGTCAGAATCTTAATATATTAAAACCTTTAAACAGAGCTAAAAGTTGTGTGTGCACGCATGCGCGCTCGTGTGTGTGTGTGTGTGTGTGTGTGTGTGTGTGTGTGTGTGTGTGTGTGTGTGGTGCATGTGTGTGTGCTGGCCTCCAATCTGCAATCTACCTTCCTCTGCCTCCCAAGTGTTAGAATTGCAAGCATGACCATTATGAGAGTCAAGTTCTAACTGCTAACTTCACTATTCAAGAGCATTGTAGTTTTCTGAAGAAATTTTTCGTAGTTCTCATTTTTCAAAACCTTTATAATACTTTTCTCCTTCCCACCCCTCCTGCCATCCCTCCTCCCAGCCCCGTGTAATACTTTCTCACAGCTTTTATAACAAGGGACACTTGCAGAGCCTTCAGGTTTTGGAGATTTGGAGTTACCCAAGCATTCTTTTGTGGTAAATATAGTAAACTGGTGAGCAGCCACCAATGGTCTAGTAACATGTTATTATTTTGTCATTAAATGCAACATACTTTACAATGATGTCTTTCATAATGATTTCCAAAGGAGGGCTTTGTTTTTCATAAGAAAGGAAAATTTTGTTTCCCTCTCCACAATAACCTTCACGGTCACTCCCTGACTATCTTCATCCTTAGAACAGCAGATCTTCATGTTTAGTTGCTAGCTTTCCTTAGAATTCTTCTTCTTCAGCAAGACCCATATGTCATGTGTCTTGAACTGACTCTGAAGTTCCCTACGGAAACTTTAATTTAAGAAACATTATCTTCCTTAATTTAAAAGTTTATCAGCTAAGCAGGGCTCACAGGGGCTCACAGAGACTGAAGCAGCAGCCATGGCACCTACAAGGGCCTGCACTAGGTCCTCTGCATTTATGGGATGGTTGTGTAGTTTGGTGTTCTAGTGGAACTCCTGACAGTGGGAGTGGGCTGTCTCTGATCCCTTTGCCTGCTCTTGGGACTCTCTTCCTCCTACTGGGTTGCCACACCCAGCCCTGATATGAGGGTTTGTGCCTACTTTTATTATAACTTGCTATGCCATGTTCAGTTGTTATCCCTGGGAAGCCTGCTCTTTTCTGAAGGGAAATGGAGGAGATGTGGATCTGGGGAGAGGGCAGCTGGGGGGGGGGAGCACGCGGAGGAGTGGAGGAGGGAAACTGCAGTCAGAATGTATATTATGTGAGAGAAGAATAAAGAATAATATAATAAAAGTAAATCTTTTTTAAAAGTAAAAAAAATATGTCATTGAGCTAGATGTAATAACACATGTCTATAATCTCAACATTCATGAGGCTGAGGCAGGAGGACTGCTGCTAATCTGAGGCCAGCAGTCTAGACAGGCCTGGTACATACTTTCAGTTGGATAGGATCTAGAATCCTGAGATTTCTAGATTGTGTCTAAATTGGAAAGACCCACCCTACATGTGGACAGCATCATTCCATGGGCTGGGGCCCTAGCCTGAATAAAATGGAGAAAGCAAGGTGGACATCAACAGCCATTACTTTCTGCTTGCTGATGCAGGATGCATTGGGAAAAGTCAGAGTTAAAAAAAGGAAAAAAACAAAAACAAAAACAAAAATCCACTAAAGATGACTAATTGAAAAAGTTTTTTTTTTTTTTTTTGACCTGGTTGTGGTGGTGATGCCTGCCTTTGATCCCAGCCCTCTGGAGGCAGAGGAAGATGGGTCTCTGAGTCTGAGCCAGCCTGGTCTACAGATCGAGTTCTAGGACAGCCAGGGCAACAGAGAAACCCTGTCTCAATGAAAAGAAAAGAAAAAAAGCTTTTGTTTCCTATGTATGAATGTGTTTTGGTACCCTCATACTGAGTCATGAAAATCACACCATATATACTTTAAGTTTATAAAACTATGATTAACTTTATAAAATCAACTATGCATCCTGCTTGCTTCTTCAAGATTGGCTTCCGGGGAAAACCAGTCAGTGGAGTATCCCTCAACATTTAAGCAGTCTGCCTATCAGTCTTCCTTTTCTATTAGAATAGGGAGTAGACAGGAAGAAACAAGCAGGAAACTCGTGGTTTCATAATGTCATGTAACTGGCCCCACAAAGAAGCAGAAACTGGGCCTCTGCATCATTTGTCTGTCTACCGTGAGTTCTTCAGTGGTTGCATGGTTTGTACCAGGCATGGTAAGGGAGCACTATAATCTAGCTCTCAATGAGCACACAGTGTTAGGAGGATTCATATCTGATGGGAAATCCTTGATCAGGGTGGTAAGAACAATGGCTGAAGAATACGGGACATTATGGCTATGCACAATCCAGGCATGTTCAGAGGGTCTATAGAGAAAACTGAAGACAAAATTCATTAAACAAAGTAGAGAGGTGACTAACACTTGGCCGTATGCCAAGGAGGGAATGCCTCAGTTCAGGAAGAGGGGATAGCATGAATGCAGTTTCTCAGCAAGACACCAACGCAGCCTATGACAAAGCCCTCAGTCTAGAGGAACTTGGAGAGCAGGGAGCGGTATGAGGAAAGACAATGTGACCTTACAGATTGGAATCAGCATGATGGCCTTGTAAGCTATGTGTGTAAGACCAGGGCTCTAAGAACAAGGGGAGCTTGTTGAAATTTAAAGTGGACAGTAACATGGCCAGATTATAATCTTACTCCAAAATCCTACCAAAGAAGGCTGTTTTCTTAATTCCACCTGTGACTAGCTGAGTTATTTCTCAGTGCTGGTCTTCATTCATATTCAACCACTGACAATTCACAATAATTCTTAAAGTTGATAGTATTGTTCCAAACTGAACGAAGAGAAGTTAAATCATTTACCCTAAGCCACCTAGGTAATAGATGGTAGAATAATTCCAAAGAAGACCTATTTTACTAGGAAACCCATGATCTTTCCAGTAGACTAGGCTGCCTTCCAATTACACTCAAGAGTAGCTGTTGGATGAGAATGCCAAACTTACTTGAAAGTTACCTGGAAGTGGAGGAGTTTCAAGAAAGGGGGAGAGGTGAGGTTAAATGTAGGAGGCCAACTAGGTGGGAAAAAGGAGTTAGGTGAATCAATTCCTTTTAATTAAGACTCTACTCTGCTGAGATCTTAAGTGTTCAAGAAGTTGTACACCAACTCATATAATAGTCCTTTTACAATATACAAGACCTCTTTTACAAAGCACAGTTTGATTACATTGGCAACACCCAGTACCCACTCCTTACATTGTTTGAGTTTCTAGGTTCATCATAAATAAGGGAAATGAAAGTGTTATACTCTGACAAATGATGACTGGGCCCTTTTCCCAGTCGTCTTGGGTTTACATGAGGTTTTCCAAAGGATAAATAGCATTACCTTTCAGTAAACTGGCAAAAGCAGATTGATAGGCAACAGAGGTGAGCTCTGTCTCAATGTTGGTGCCTGCTTTTGTTGCTCTGAGTCAACCATATTCACTTGGTGTTTGAATTCCCTGATTACTGTCCTCTGTGTCAAGATTGGTAGGTGTTCCTAACAGCTTTTAGTGAAATATGATACAACCATTCAATTGCTTTTATTCACCATGAAAGAGTAGAGTCTATGTATAAGGTGTAGTTAGATAGGATTTAAGAATTTTCAGAGTAAGATTATTCTTCGGGACTATCTAGTCTTGTCTTTTAGTTTGTAGACTAAGGAAAGATTTAGATTAGTTTAGACATACATTCAGCATCATTTCCTAAGTATATTACAATGAACTGTATCACCAGGGGTTGGTAAAATAACCTGGTTGGAAAAAATAAAAAGCTTATCTATTTTTTTTTCCTTCAGTACTAGGGCCAGAGTGCTAGGGTAGTACTTTCCCACTGAGCTACATTCCTAGCCATATATATATAGTTTTGTCTATATAGCCATATATATATATGTATATACATATACATATATATGCATGTATATACATATATATAGTCTCATTTATGTACTTTTTCTGTTGTGTATTTTTTTTCTGTATGTGTGTGTACCACATAGACGCTTGGTGCCCACAGAAGTCAGAAGAGGACATTGGATGCTTGTGAGTCACATGTGGCTGCTGGGAATTGAACCCTGGTCTCCTGCAAGAGCAATGGGTGCTCTTAACCAGCTACCACCCCCCCTTTTTTTGGTTTGTTTTGTTATTGTTGTTGTTGTTTTGGTTTGGGTTTTCAAGACAGGATTTCTCTCTAGCTTTGAAGCCTGACCTGGAACTTTCTCTGTAGACCAGACCAGCCTTGAACTCACAGAGATCCATCTGCCTATGCCTCCCGAGTGCTGGGATTAAAGACATGCGCCACCCAAACCCCCCCTTTTGTATTCTTTTATTTTGAGACAATGTTTCACTAATCTGCCTAGATTGGCCATGAATTTGTGATCCTTTTACCTCAGCCTCCCCAGTAGTTGGGATTACCATTGGATTCAACACTGATTCCTTACTAAACTCAACCATACAAGCCTAACTCATAGAATTTTAAATAATGAAAACAGTGTGTCTAAAACTCAAAATTGTCTATTTTATGAACAATAGAAAACACACGTTTTGTTGTTGTTAATGTTTTGTGATTTTGGTGGGGATATTATTGTTTGTTGTTGTTGTTCTTTTTCCTTTTTGAAGAAGTTTGCCAAGCTCCATCCTTGTGCAGTCAGTAGTAGCAAGAGATGTTCCAGTTAAGGGAAAAGACTTGATGAGGAAGAGTTTGATGAGAGAGAGAGAGAGAGAGAGAGAGAGAGAGAGAGAGAGAGAGAGAGAGAGAGTTGAGCTAGCCTGGTTGGAGTGTAGAGTGTTACTCCACAGCAAGGAAGTGGAGCATTTAACTTTTAACATCTTGCTCACCTGCTCCATGACCCCTTCCTGCCACACCTCTGTTGGGAGACAAAAACAAATACAGGCTGAGAATTCCCAGGGGTTGAGGGCCAGGTAATCCTTTCAGAATGACTCTCACCTGATACTCCCTGACTAAGGTGGGACTCTGAAAAAAAAAAAAAAACAACAAAAAAACAACTGAAATTCTCTCTCTCTTCTCTTCATTGTTTTCCCCATTCCTTCTTGCTTAAATCTAGCCTCCACTCAATCCCAGATATTTTCCACCTCTGCTGAAAACTCCCTTGTGTACTTTCTTTTGGGAACTGTTCTCCTCAAAGAAAAACAAGTGACAATCAGAGATTCAGAGAGGATCAGACTCAGTGACCTGTGGAAATTTAAAGAACGATTAAAAAACAAAAACAAAACAAAAGAGAAATGTTTGTCTTACCTTCACGAGGAAGCAACCAACTGAGAGTCTGAAAACTCAACACAACGATGGCGATTTTTTTTTCCAGTTCTCCCACAAAAAGGGGCGTGGGAGAGGAGAAATGAGGGATGGGAGCTTGAAATCTAGTGTGTGAGTGAGGTGTCCTGATAGAGGCTCAAGCCATCTGGCCCTCCCAGAGTGGCTCACTTTTGCTCTTTGTGCCGGCAACAAGAGGCAATTCACTTCCTCAGAGGGGTCCTACCCCACAGCACTTAAATCAGTGCCTCTCAACCCATGGGTCCTCAGATATTCTGCATATCAGATATTTCCATTACCATTCATAACAGCAGCAAAATTGCAGTTATGAAGTAGCAATGTAATAATTTTAAGGTTGGATGGTGGGGGCTCAGCACAACATGAGGAACTGTATTAGGAAGGTTGAGAACCACTGCCTTAAATAGATCACATGGCTCTGGGCTGAACAGAGATATCATGGAGCCACCAGGCTTTGTTCCTGGTTTCTCAGAATTTCCAGTTGTATATTAAGTTTTAACAACACCCAAATTTTTTTATTTTATTTACTGAATCCATTACATCCATTACCTGAAGGTTTTTTTGTTTTGTTTTCCTGTTTGGCTTTTTGACATTCTTTTCCTGTGTAGAGAACTCTGTTTTCCCTAAAATTCTAATAAAAGGGGCTGACTAGAAGACACAAGTTAGATTCCCAGTATCTATGTGAAAAAACAGGCCCAGTGGCATGGGCCTTTAGTACTAGCACTGGGGAAGTGGGGACAGGAGGAGGCCTGGGGATTTCTGGTTATGCACATTCCCACAGGTGGACTTCTCCAAGCACTCTCTCTCTCTCTCTCTCTCTCTCTCTCTCTCTCTGTGTGTGTGTGACTTACTCTGTCTCATAAAAAAATGTTTAAGCTTATTTTTTCCAAACCAGAGCATAGTGTTTTGAGACACAGTGGCATGTGTGCCTGCCAGACTCTGGATAACTTCTGATTAACTTTATTCCTGTCTTCTTCATTTTCTCATCCATATACTGGATATAATGAGTATTCAGCTCATGGGGGTTTTGTAAAACACAACTGAATTGACGTATATGCAAGGCTTTGACTATTGTTGAACATGTAGTCAATATTCAAACAGAAAGTCATTTTTATTATTTCCAATAGCCAACCCCCTTGGAGATGCCAGTAAATGACCTTGTTCTGATGACAAAGCAAGTCACCTATTTTTGCATCAAAGGAGTTTTCTCCCCCCACTTCCTCCCTCTCTCCTTACCTTTTTATTCCAGTATATACTTGTTCGTGTGTGTGTGTGTGTGTGTGTGTGTGTGTGTGTGTGTAGACACCAGAGGCTGACACAACTGTCTTCTTCAATCACTCATTATCATATTTTTTTGAGGTAAGATCTCTCACGGAACCCCGATCTCCCCAATTTGTCTTGTCTGGCAGCCAGTGTGTCCCAGAGATTGTCCTGCCTCTGCCTCCCTAGAAGTGGGATTGCAGGCATGTACCATCCTGCTTTTCCATGAGTTCTCATGCAAGCACAGGAATCACCTGATGACTGAGCTATCCCTCCAGCCTTCAAATGCATTATCTTTTTTTTCATGTGTATGCAAGTACAGTGTGTGTGTGTGTGTGTGTGTGTGTGTGTGTGTGTGTGTCTGTGTAGACACACATGTATGTCTAAACGCATATGGGTGTGGAGGCCCAATGTCAATGTGGGGTGCCCTTGATAGCTGTCCACTTTATTATTTGAGCCAAGGTCTCTTGTTGAATCTGAAACTTGCCAGTGCTGGCTATTAACACTGGGAGTTATAAGAAAAGCCACCTCTACCTGGCTTTTCATGTAGGTTAGGGGATCTGAACTCCTGTCCTCACACTTGGATGATAAGAACTTTATCCACTGAGACATTTCTCCAGTTCAGAGAGGTATTCTTAAGGCTACCTTCTGAATAACACCAGAATAACCATTAGTGATTTGGTTAAACTGGAGCACTTGGAGTGTGGTGTTGCTTAATGGTGCTGGCCTATGTTGATTTTCTCTCTGTTTTCTTCAAGTATAATAGTGTTTCTCTTCCTCTCTCTCTCTCTCTCTCTCTCTCTCTCTCTCTCTCACTCTCTCTCTCCCTCTCCTCCTCTCTCTCTTTTCTCCTTCTCTTTCTCGATTTCTCCATCTGTGTGTGTGCATGTGTATGGGATGTTTTTTTCCATAAACATGATTTATTTATGTATTTATCTAAGCATTTATTTATTTTTTATTTGAGACAGGGTCTCTCTCTGTGTAGCCCTGGCTGTCCTGGAACTTGCTCTGTAGACCACGCTGGCCTCAGACTCACAGAAATTGACCTGCCTCTGCCTCCCAAGTGATAGATTTAAAGGTGTGCACCACCACCAGGCTGATTTTTTTTTCTTTTTGACAGGATTTCTATGTGTTGTCCTGGGTGTCCCTGAACTCACTATGTAGACCAGGCTGGCCTCCAACGCAGAGATTCATCTTCCCCTGCCTTCTAATTGCTGAGATTAAAGGCATTTGCCACCATGCCTGAAATAAGAATATTTTTAAAGACAATTCCTCACTATGTAGCCTTGGCTAGCCTAGAAACCACTGTGGGCATCAGGCCGACCTTCAAAAAGATTAACTTTACTGTTATGGACTGGATTGACGTATTTTGGAACTGCAAATTAAATACAATTTGTGCTTAGGACACTTGAAAACAGAACAAGTGTATTTTCACATAGATGACTCCCAGATGTGAGATCCTGTGTGTTTAGCTATAGTGAGTTGACATAGGAACCCAAGTGGTTAAGTACTTCCAGAATTAGATGAAAAACTTACCTAAATTACTGTTGATGCTATACATTAAACCAGTATGGAAGCTGCAAATATTTTAAAACAGGCCTTTCAGTGTTGTTGAAAGGATGAAAAATGAAACCAATGCGTAACTTTTGAGCACGTGATGTACACAAGGCATTGTACAAATATGAGGATCCAAGAGAGCTAGTCTTCAGGAAGACACTGCATTGGACTAAATGTAAGTTTTCTTATTTTTGCTTTCCCCGCCAAGAGATTTTGTATGTGCACTTTGCTCGGTGAATGAAAATGGCATTCCATCAGAGAACTACATTCAGAGTCACTGAAACTGGGCATCTATTTGTGTGAAGACTGCTTTCATTCACAGAGCCTTGCGTATTAGAGCCCGTCATGAAAACCATGGCTAAAGAGTCCATTCGATTTTCTTCAGGGTTCCAACCTGCCAAGGTTTAAAGCCAAGAAGTCTGCCCCCAAGACTAATTCCTGAGTGCACTTTTCCAGGCTCTTGCAGCAGCAGCACCATTAACCTTCTCGCCTACCTCTCTTGGGGGGAATCTTCTGCCAAAGACTCCTACCCAGAGCTCGTCAGTGCTCTGCTCAACCCTTCCCTAGGCTGACAACTGGCCAAGTCAAAACAAAGACAACCAACACTTCCAGGTGCCAAACTGTTGACTAAAAGTTGCAAATGTGTTATTCATTTAATCCAAATAACACCTCCTATGGCAGGTCCTGCTCTTTTTAGGCGAGGAGATGGAGGGACTCCAGGCTTACATAGGTGGCAATACCTCGATCCAGTCACTGAACTTCAGAACCCCCAGCTCCCTTGGCCCTCCATGCTAGGCTGCTCCAAGAGAGTAAGTGGTCTGGACAATTGACCTGAGGGTGCATTTTCTCACTCTAGTCTCCTCACCTTATCTGTGTTTCAAAGTTTTAAAAGAACAGAGAAAGATTTGCTCCAATTGAACACCTGAAGACGAGGATACCGTCAAGTGTCTGATTCTATTTGTACTGCTTAATATTCACTTTTTCTGGTTTAAATTGTCCTAAAATGTGTTTGACTCCACCTTACTTCATCATTTTAAGTGGTTTCTGTGTGTCCTGAGTTTCAGACCCCGATCTCACATATACTGCACAAGCATTGTACCATGAGTTACACCACCAGTCTTGATGATATTTTTATTCATTGTGTGTGTGTGTACACATATGGATGTGTAACCCTGCATGTGTGGGCACACAGTAACATGGAGGCCAAAGGCCAATACGACAAGTCTCCCTTCCATCTTATTATTTGAGACAGGATCTGCCCTTGAGCCTGGAACTCAACTGATGAACTATTCTTGCTTGCCAGTGAGCTCCAGGGATCTGTCTGTCTCTGTATCCACCAGCTGTAGAATTTTAAAGACACGTGACACCATGCCTGGCTGTCATGAGGATGCTCAAAATCCAAGCTCAGGGTCTTTACCAGCTGGGCTATTGCCTCAGCTCCCTAATGATGTTTTTAATTTAATGATATTTTATATTTAGTAAAATTAGGCATATCTATGGATTAAAAACCATGTTGTAACACATAATAATTGATAAAAGCCTGAAATTTCCAAATTACTCACTCCCCCACAGGCAGTTTCTTGCACATTTAAGTACCATGTGTTTTCTCTGATTTGTGGTTCCTAGATTTTATATAGACATATAAAATCACACACACACACACACACACACACACACACACACACACACACACACACGTGCACATACGCACACACACGTATATGGCATAAAAGGAGAAATATAACATATGGGGGATGAAGAAGACTAATGGGAGGGGCAAGGGTTAAGAAAAGGGGGTTCAGGGGGAGTGAGGAGGAGAGATGTTTGGCATGCAACATAAACGTGTAACCAAAGTTTAAAAAATGAAGTTATAAACTAAAAAAATAAATGTGATGGATGGCACCCCACAAAATTGTTCTCTGAATGGCTTTGTCTACAAACAGGAAGCAGTACTGAGATGAAACTGTGCCATAGTACAAACCCTATCTGTAAAGTAACCCAGAGTCTCACTCATTAGGAAAAGCTCTCTAGTAACTGCTTGGGATTGAAAGTGAGAGCCTAGGGATATAGGGAGGAGGCCCTACCCAGCAGGACAGGAAGTTGTCTTTATGTAATAAAGGATATTTTGTGTATTCAGGGACAAGAAGCTGAAGAGATGACTCAGCTAGCAAGGGCAGTTGGTGCTCTTGCAGGGGACCCTATTTTGTTTTTTAACCCCAGCACACACATGGCAGCTTGCATCTACCTATAACTAGTGTCAGGGGCTCCTCGGGGACCATGCACATACATACCCGCAGGCAAAACATTCATAGTCATAAAATTAAAATGTATAAATTATTAAAATAAAGAAGATGGCCTAGCAGGTATAAACATTAGGACTGCAAGGCCCATAACCTTAGTTAGAGGCCCAGACACCCAAGGTTGAAAGAGACAACTAACCCATAGAAGTTGTTCTCTGACCTTCACACTAGAGTCATGGCATGCATGCACCTGGACATGCACACACACACACACACACACACACACACACACACATACACATACACACACACACACACCAATAATAATAAAAAAAAATTAAAAAAGAACATGTTTTCTTAAAGTTTCATTTGAAGGTCTCTTTCTTGTTTTTCAGTGAAAACCTCACTGTTTTGTCTCATCCCCTCTCCAACGCCAGCCATTCTCTCCATGTCTGCTATGATGAGGGCAGGTACTAGAGGGATGCTGGGGAGGACTGGCATCACCTTTGGGATGAATTGAGGAGCACAAAAGCAGGTAGCAGTCAGGTGCTTTGGCCCATGAGAGCCCGAAGCTACAGGAGCAGCTCTGCATGCACACATGCAGAGGAATCAGAGGAATTTGCACAAGCACCCAGATTTCTAAGGGCAGGGTAGCCTGGCTGTCATGGAGATGGAATGCTTCCATGGGGTGTGAACTCTCTCTCCTTGAGAGCTCAGAGTTCTCCTGAAGTCACTTATCCAGTGCATGAAAACTTTAGCTTCCTAAGTTTCTTGATGGAATTAAACGATTGTCAACTTTCAATATTCTAGCGCTTTTGATTCTTTATCATACTTGCTTTTCTTTGTTGTTGTGTTACCACTGAGAGGTGGGAATGGTCACTTCTTTGGTAAGGCTCTCCTTGAATCAGTCTCTCTCTCCTGAAAATGACCTGGGGCTCCTTGCACACAAACATCGAAACCAAACAGTCATATTATCACTGTGTTCCTAACCCTAGAGACACTTAGCATGGGCGTGGGTTTGCATAACAGGGAAACTAGTATTGACCTGGTACAAATGCTAATTAAAATGCTGAAAAAAAAATAGGGATAATGCTGCAATGATGCAAAGGTGTGTGTGTGTGTGTGTGTGTGTGTGTGTGTGTGTGTGTGTAAAATACAGGGATGCATATATGCATAAATATGTATGTCTATAGCTTCTATAAGACATGAATTATTTGGCAGTAGACACACACAAAGTTCAGTCTAAAAACAATAAGGAAAACACAGTGTGCATTGAATGGATAGGGAAAATTCTTCCCTGTTCTCATGGAAGGAGGTGACTCACTGTGTACCGATGCATAAGGTACCTAGTTTCCCTGGGACTGGGACACCTCACCATGTCACCATTCAAAGGAAATCTCCAAAGTCTGAGGCTCACAGGGTCAACATTGATATAAAAACAAGCCTTCCAACACTCTCTAGGGTCCTCAGATACTAGGATGCTAGTCTGAAGAAGAAAAGCAGAGTTTGGCCTTACAGACAAACAAAAGAGAGAAACTCACATTATGTGAACACGGGAGGGCTGAATGGGAGACACTGGCAAGATAAGGGGAAACTGAAGACTAACTTCCTTCAGGGTGGCTTCTGTGAACCTTCCTTTTAAAAAGCACTTTCCAGGGAACTGTTAGGCCCATATTCCAGCATCTGCCTCTCAATTCTCCTCTAATTCACAACTCCAGACACCTGTGTGGTGACAGATGAGCTCAGAAAGACTCACAATTAAAGTATAAACATATAAAACACCTCACTGTCTCTCTCTTTTTTTTTTTTATCATTGGCAGCTCTTGTTTAGCAGAATGTATGGCAGCGAAGGAAAAAAAAAAAAACCTTTTTCCTTTTGAATCTTTTTTTTTTTTTTTAATTGTAGGAAACAGAAGTTTCTGGTGTCCTTGTGCTTGCTCACTGTCAAAACGAGGAAGCTGCTTAGCCACAAATTCTCTAAAGGAAGACTCAGAAGAAAAAGGAATTGCAGCTAATCCTTTCCCAGGTCACACCTAAAACAGGTCTCTACTAATAGGGAAGTTAGTTTTATTTCAAATATAAACATGCATTTTACAATGTGTTCAAGGGATCAGCCCAGGGAAGAGGAGAGTCAGAAGGCCAGTTCCATGTGAAAAGATCAAGGGCCTGCAAGATGCCTTAGTGGGTAAAGCAGGGCTCCTGATGCCACCCCTGATGACCCGAGTTCCCTCTCCAGAACCCACATAGTGGAAGGGGAGAGCCGTCTCTTCCGCAGCTCTCTTACATGTTATCTTCTGGCCTCCGTGCACGTGTGCTCCTCACTTTCATAAATTAGACAAACATGCAAATAAATAAATAAATAAATAAATAAATAAATAGCAATTTAAAAAGATCAAGTAGACGGCCAAAGAGGTGCTTCCATGGTTGAAAGCACTGCGGCTGCTCCCAGAGGACCCAGGCTCAGTTCCTAGCACCGCCACATGGCAGTTCACAACGGAGGATTTGTCGCCCCCTCCTGGCCTGTATAGGTACCGTAGGTATGTAGTGCACACAGCCATACAGGCAGGGGAAACTCCCACACACATTAAGTAAAAATAAACAAATCTCAAAAAGGATCAGGTAGAAAATCCTATGTTCAATATTGTGATGGTTTGCTTGAGAATTTCGGATTTAGTCCCAGGAATACAAACAGATAAACTGTTATTCTGGCTATTTTGAGGGAAGATGCATAAAAGACATTTACTGCCTTCTGAACAAAAAGCTTGAAAGATTTGATAGCCTAATTTAGAGGACCAGTTTCTCAAAGAGAGATATATTTTGAAACTATTTTAACTATTTTGGTAGTACCAAAAGATATGTCTGTTTTAGGGAAAACAAGCTGGATGTTGCTGTCATAAAACAAGATTTCCCTTGGAGCTCTGTGTAAATTTTCTGGGGTGGTGACCCAACATCTTAAAGTCATGATACAGAGTGTCTCTTTGTGTGTGCGTGTGCGTGTGCGTGTGTGTGTGTGTGTGTGTGTGTGTGTGTGTGTGTGTCTTGTGCAGGTACACACATGCTGAGGTCAGAGAGGGCATCACAGGTCCTGCTGTATCACTGTATTCCTTATTCCCTCAAGACAAGGTCTCTCCCTGAGCCGGGAACCAGCCTGGCAACGGGGAAAACCCAGCTATCCTTCTTGTCTTCTCCTTCCAGGGTGCTGAGATCACAGTTGCCCAGATTTTGATGAGGTTGCAGGGAGTCTGAACTCAGGTTGCCTTACTTTGAAGCAAGCATTCTTACCCATTGAACCATCTCTCCAAACCATGGTTCCTGTTTCCTTAACGCCTAGTCACTTGTCAGTCTAATATTGATGCTGATATGTACATACTTCTTGAGAAATAAACGTGAACGTTGACGGCCCGGTCCTATGTGCAGTGGAGGGTGGCGAGACTGAAGAGAAGGATCCAAGCGGAATTTTACAGAGAAGGGAGATCCTTGAGTACCAACAGCAATGATCCGAGATCCCGTTAGCTACAGTTAGACAACATCCTTTTGTTTCCAATGGACACATGAAGTTTGAGCCAAGTCCCCATCAGGAACCCAATTCACTTTGCTAGTGCAGAATTTTACTGATTTCCATGTAGCCCTCTTTCCTTTCAGTGCTTTTCAATTCGGACTCTTGCTTTTTCCTGTCCTGTGTACCAACTCCACTGGCCTTCATTGCCAATACCTGGTATCCGTGGGTCTATTCTGGTGTGAGGAGGAGTTTATCTAGGGAGTTTGTTCCTTTCTGCTTGCTGTGCCATTCCTGTGAGAACTTCTGACCCTACCTGTGCACTGGAATTCCCCAAGCTCCAGATCACCAACAGACAATTTTAGAAGAAAGCTGCTTAGCCTAGCATAGCAATTTCAGTGAACTTTAATCACTGCCAATTGCAGGAATTTTAAGGAAAACATAACCGTAAGTTAATCAATAGATATCTGGAGACCCCATCAGTCATTTGAAGTAACTGGCCCTTAAAAATACAGAAGTGAAGTGTACAGAGCATCTAAGGGGCAAGTAAAAAAGATAATAAGCAAAGCAAGGAAGGAAACTAGGTATTTTCTGTAAGATTGGGTGTCTAGAATATGAGAGAAATGCAGAGATGTATCATAAGGCAGGAAGACTGCAGATGAAATTGGCTGTTTTATAACGTTAGTCATATTCTCCAGAATCACAATTCAAGAACATTTCTTCCCACCGTATGGATCTTTCCCTTCTGTTGACTTGTGTCTTCCTTGACGACCAAGCAGACAGCAGCCTGGCACTTGGTGCAGTCGGCATGATGCAGCCCATCCATCATGTTGAACACACCCCATGGCAACCTCCAGTCTGATTCAAGGCAGGATAAGGAGAGTTCAATGCACAATGCGGTGTTTAGGGAGGTGATCTGGAAGCATTACACACACAACGTTGGCAGAAACTGTTTAGTGGATGTGTCAGTGGTATCTCAAGTACATGAAAAACCAGATTTACTGTCCCCGGATTCAAGATTAATTTTTTTTTGTATTTCTAAAGTATTTACTATTGTATAGTAGACAAATGTTATCCCTGTTTTTCAGCTGTAGAAACTGAAATGTTGAAAGGTTAAGCAACATTCACAAAGTTACGTGGTGAGTCATTTTCTGAATCAGGAAATAAATTGGTGGCCCTGATTCTCTTTTCCCTGATTTGACCAGCCAAGAAAGTATTTAACACTCTTTACAAAAGTGTTTTTTCTTTATTGCTTAGCACTAGGCACTGAGCAGACTTTTTTTCTGAGGCATGAAAATCATAAAATGTGGTCCAGGTTGAAGAGCAGTAGGATGCAGTCAGTAACATTAATTCATGCAACTAGTTGTACCGACCATTGTTTGAATACAGAAGCCAACATTTTCAGTTTCAATTTATGTTACCCGTGTCTTGAAAATAAGCACATAGTGTCTCTTTACCTCCAGAAATATGGGGATGTGTATGCTCATCACAGATTTCAGAAGATGGTTGTGTAATTATATTATGTGATGTGCTTTGAGTTGGATGGCTTGAATTACTGAATATAAATGTAAAGATATGGTGATACTATTTTCCCTTACCATAGAACTTTGTGAAAAGTTTGAAGACCCTTTACTATATTTTTATTTTAAACTTTATTACAAAAAATAGCAAATACAAAAACATGGCATAGCAAAATGAATGAGCTCCAAATACTACACAGCTTAATGAACTATACCGTGAGAATACCCTTTCCAGAACGGCTGTGGAGCTTCACACTTGCTGTTATTCTTTCACCAGTGAAAGTACTCTTATGTACTTGCAATAAGCTAAGAATTTTTGAATACTTGTGATTTTACTGATACAAATATCCCAGAAGAATATTTTAAAGACTAGGGAGAGATTTCAGTAGGCAAAATCACCTGCTGCACAAGTGTGAGGTCCTGAATTCAAATCCCAGAAACCACATAAATACGGAGTGAGTAGAGCAGTCCCATTGTAATCCTAGTGGTCTGGAGATGTAGTATTTCTTAGGCAAGTTGCCTGGCTAGATTAGCTTAGTCAGCAAGTTCAGGGTTCAAGTGATAGACCTCTTTTCAAGCATGCCAGAAAACAGTATTTTAGTTCTAAGTACTCACATGGTGCCAGTCTTTGTGACAGTCACTTCAGCACTCTTCTTAGTGTGGGAGTAAGCATGACCGAGTCATCCAGCTCTGTACCTAAAAGTTTATGGGGTATGACTCCTTAATCTTTCTGCCACCTGTTCCATGCTTTCCGTCTCCGCCATTTTAGCTCCATCCTCTTTAAAGCATCGTCAGAAACTTCAACCTGGGCTCATGAGTTTAACAGGAACTTTGCTTTCTATGGCCTTTAGCTTTTCAAAGGAGTTTCTTAGCTAATGGGGTCTAAAAGAAAATTTTAATTATTGCTAACTAGAGGGCAGCCTGTCACAGTCCAGGGACAATCTGTACTGTGGGCCTTCCAGGCTTAATCCCTCTCCCCAGACTTCTAACCTTTCAGTCTCTGCCTTGTTATATGCAGAGATACCACCAAAAACCTACCACAGAAGCCTCCTTCTGGAGGCTTTGTTCTCTTTCTATTCAATGATGTCTCAAAAGCTTTCAGCCTGCCTCGGTTGTGTTACGGGGGGAACAGGATGACTGACTGTGTTTGCATGAGTTGAAAACATCACACATAAGCAGAACAGTATTTTGAGGAGATGGTGCCCAGAGACTGAAAAATAAAGGAAATATCCAAATGCTGAGTCCCTCCCCTCCACCACCAACCCCCACCCCACCCCCTCCACCCTCACCCCCCACCAAGCTGCTGCTTCGTTAGCTGAACTTCAGGTTTCTAGATTTGGGCTTTGAGAAGAGTGGCCTTTGTCAGTTAGTGTTAATATCTTACTTTATAGACAATGAAACAGGACAAAAATAAATCCTTCTAGACTATATAAGCACAGACTGGGAGATTTTGAATTGGGGTCCCTTTACCTTTAAAAGACAAGCTCAGTCTGTATTCAGTTGCTGTACCTACATCCCAGAAGGGTGTTGTTTATGTGACACATTGAGTGGTCAGGTGGCAATAGTTCCCATGTTACCCCAAACATGCCACACTATCCTGAACATTAAGTTAGGGACTATCTTCAGTGACACCCTATCCATTGTAAAAATAAACAAACAACTCATTAATTAACTGGGCACTGGCTCCTTTAAAGAGGCACTGGAGATGATAATGAGAAGAAAAGTAGTATACAGCAAGCATAATTTGTATGCCGAAACATAGCACCTCATTAACAAAGAAAACAAGTATGTTAATATCATCTTGTTATCTCTCCATATGCTATTTTCCTAAGAGGAGGAAAATGGCTTATACTGTCAATTCCCACCATTTGTAAAGACTGGCTGAAAATTCTAAACCAGTGGTCCTAGGGGATACAAAGCTAGGCTCCTATGAACGCTATCCTGCCACTGAGGAAGACTTATACTTTTCTGAGGCATGTTTCTGTTTAAGACACATTATTTAACATGGTTGACTCACCATCCTTGCACTTACAGCCAACAACACTATCACTCGTGTGTGAACAAAGCTTGCCTAATAGGTGTATTTTCTCCTTGAGGGCACATCGTAGATGTCTTGTACATAGGAACCTGAGAAAGATCTTCAAAACTCTGCCCAGGGTTGATTTTAAACAATGAATTGCAAGTTTTATTAAAATCAAAAAAGGAGGGGGAGGGGACTTGTTTATATTATTGCCATTTGTGCATGCCAGTGAATGAATGAACACAAAACTCTCTGAGTGCTGAGTTTGAAGTTATGAATACACTTTAGTAAGGAGATGGATGGGCTGCAAACTAGAGAGTCAACAGAGCTGGGGAACAAGTCAGTGGGTAAAAATGCTCCCTGCAAAAACAAGAGGACCTGAGTTCAAATCTCCAGCACCCATGTGAAGAGGTGGGCATGGCTGTACAAGCCTGTGAACCAAACACTGCAGGGAGGCGACAGTGAAGTCCTACAAGCTTACTAGCCAGCCAGTCTAGCCAAAGCAGCAGGCTTCCAGTTCAGTGGCAGGCTCTGTCTCAAGGCAATAAATAAAGGAAGGCTCTCGTAGCCTCTGCTGGCCTCAGCCGTGGTCACAGGGGGCATGGACCTGTACAGTCACATACATGCTACATACGGGAGTGGGTGGGTAGGGGGAGAAATAACCTATTCACAATATATAAATAGAAAAAAATGAAATGAATTTTAATCATATGGCCACTTATATACTAACCCAATCTATCCCAGCCCATTGATATCCTAGCCCACTTCTATCCCTAGCCCACTTACATCCTAGACCACTTACATCCTGGACCACTTCTATCCCTAGCCCACTTCTATCATTAGCCACAATGGGAAGTCAGTAGACTCGGTTTTTACACTGGGAAGCTCAACGATCAGTTATTAGCACACTCATCAACTTAGACTCAAGCCGGACCATTTCAAAGCCACTAAGGCATTTTCAACGATAGCTCTGTGGCTAAGTCAATTGAAGTATAAGAAATTGAAAATTACTGTGTCACAAAATTAAATCAGTCCGAGGGATAACAACTTAAAATAAATGTTAGTAATAACATATGATTGTAGGTCCAAAATTGGAAAAGAGTACAAATTGGAAGATGCTTTTGCACGTATGCCAGATTTTCATTTCAGCATACCCGTTGCTGTAATATCCTCCCACTAACTTCTTCATACGAAGTGCTATAATCCCACGCAGTCCACATGATGCTCCATGCTATTAAGTGAAGTGTCAGAAAAATAAGTGAGAGAACAGCAGGGTTATAGCTCCCAATGACTTGGAATCCATATCTAGAAAACAAGTGGTACAAATCACACAATACAGAAGTCTGAAGCACAGTGTCAAGGAGCTGATAAACGGTGGACTTCATGATGCAGTTTTATTATCAGTGGGCTTGCATCTCATCAAAAAAACCATTCAAAAGTGACTGCTGCAGGATGTCATGTATTTGGAGTGTTTTATAGTCTATGGGTTGTAGCATGCTTGTCTCTTTGGAAGAGTTTAATTTTCCAAAGATACAAATAGAAATGTTCATGGATGAGTATAGGAAAAACAATGTTATTAATGCTATTGTACTGGTGGGAGATGATTGTCATGCAGGCAAAAAAATGTTTGAAGTAGTTGGGATTAACAGCTGGGTTGTGGACCCCACGGAGTTTCAGAAGACCTAACAGATCTGGCTCTACCCAAGCCTGCGAAGTCTGAAGTTCAAGGAAATGGATTCCATGTATAGCAAAGCCATCTCTCTCACAATTTTCTAACCAATGAACATTGCGTGGGAAATGGGTTCCATATGGTTTCAAGTCATTTATGCAACTTGAATAATTAAAATATTCGTTGGTAAGAGCCGCCTGGTGTCTTTAAAGTCAGGAAATTATCTTATGCCAAAAGTAGACAAACTCAAAAACCCAAAGGTCAAGTTAAGTTTGAAATTTCACATTCCAAAATGTAATTATTCTAACAGAAATTGCTAGATATTCGCCTCTTATCACAGAGGAGAGAAATGAAAAGCCCCTTTATGCTTGCACGGTGTTAGTATTCGCTTTCATACTTGAAAAGAGTTTGCTTATACATCTTTCTTTTGCTAAATCTACAGCTGAGCATTATTGGAGAAGAGCCTAGAGTAGTAATGACATTTTCAATAAAATCCTGTCAGCTGTTTTTAGAATAATAAATACATTTTGTTTCAATATATCTAAATATTTCTACTAGGGGTTGTAATCTTAATTCCCATTTCATAGATTCATGAATTAAGGACCTCATATATCAGGTAGCCTGAGAAAGCATATTCTAACTGAATAGGCTGCCTGTAATACTTTAGGCATGGTTACTGTTTGGTAGGCATTATGAAGAGAGACAATAACTTTGGTCCATTGAAAACTGATACAAAGCCATGGCTAATCTATTTACTTCTGGAAAGAAAGATTTGAGTAAAAAGTGAAAATGAGGAAAATTAAAAAGCTAACAGTATTTCTTGCACATAAATTTGAGTTGAAGACCTGTATTCAAATTCTGCCAGTTACAGGTAGGTCTATGACCTTGGGCAAGTTGCTTGATCTGATTCTCCATTCCTTTGTGTCTGAAGCACTTTATATATTGGAAAGTCGGGCCTGGGGAGATGGCCTGGTTGCCTCACAAGCATGTGAACCTGAACTACATCACCAGAGCCAATGTGAAAAGAGCTGGTGTGCTGGGGCACACTTACTATCTCAACACTGGAGAGGCGGAGACTGGCAGGCCCCTGGGTCCTCTAAAGAGTTGCAGGATAATGTGCAACCTTGTTGCAAAAAGGAAAAATGGATAGTCCTTGAGGAATGCTGCTCAAGGTTGTCTTCTGGCTTCTGCATGGGAAAACACACATAAATTGAAAAGAACTACATAATTAATAATAATAGCAATAATAAAGACATACTACTCTATCCCTACTTATAATGAAACTGGAAATAATGAATCTATCTTATTATTTATTTTATATGTTTAATATTAGAGACAATCTTTTTCTCGTCCTCATTATGACATACAATTGTACAGAACTTGAAAACCACTCTGAAAATTATTTTTAGACTACTTCAAAAATCTCTATTTCCCCATCTTTGCACTATATTTTAAAAAAAAGCAAATAGCCTTTGTTTTACCTTGCCTTGTTCATTCTAGATTTAAAACCTTTTTAAATTTGTTGGAAAACTAAGGAAGTTGAGAAGATGGACAATGTCCTTTCATATACAGAGCTCCTTCAAAAAAAAAAAAAAAAAGCATGAGGGGTTGGGGGAGGAAGAAAACAAACCATTGGGTTGGAAACAAGCTGATACCTGCCAGAACAATCCAGGGCAATCACCTTTGCTGTGAATATTGTACTTACGCTATAATTAAAAATGGATTTAAAAGAACTAGGGCAGCACAATCCTGATTGCTGCTGGCCTTCACCTTAGAGAACAAGAAAACCCTGACGTTTAAACTTAGCCAATGGCCCTTAGCTAAGCCAAAGCTGTTTAACCAGGCCTTAGGATTGGGAGTGCTTTGACAATAGATGGACAGTTAGTTTCCCTGTTGGAGCTGTTTCTAGTCAAATAGAAGGGGAAAATTGAATTGTTTTTAACATAAAAATGACATGAGTAGCTAAGGAACTCAATTCATACTTCCTTCCTCTTAATATGATGCCTGGAGCATTAGAATGAACACTTTTGAATAAACCTGGTCTTCTATGTGCTTTACTGCCCTTTCAATATAATATTTTGCTCACTCGGATAGTTGCGTGACACTGTATAAGGGCCGTGCTAAATCTTACGCCCTTGAAGTGGAAACTCTTTTCTCTCAGCTGAAGAAGTGCTACCCTTTCCCCCAGGTGAGAAGGCTGCTTCTCTGTTATTTGCCCTTCCCCCTTCTTCAAAAATACTGAGTTCCATTGTGTTTACCCAGAAACTGGGCTTTGTGGCAATTAAGAGATTCCAAAGTGGCAGAGGCTAACGTACCAGTAGAGCTGGATTCCAGCTTTCCATGGTAACACCCAGCTTCCCTTCCTTAACCACCTCCTTCGAGTCACCCAGACAATTCTAATCCTACCTCTGTGGTTACTGTGAAAGCCATCCAGTTTGGTTATCAGAAAGGATCTGTCTTAAGCAAATATTTGCCACAGTCTGTTTTACTCTTTTGGGGAGAGAGCAAAGGAAGGGCTGGCTTCGCTTAATCCCTTTTGATCACACATTGTGGATGAGAGAGAATGTAGTCAGGGCTACCCGTACTGGAGCCCAACCTGCAAGAAGACTGACACTTCATTGCCTGGATGATCTATGACCGTAGACCTCAAGGGCCTTGATGGGCTACTCATCACCAGGGTGACTATCACATCTTCTTGCCAACCCAGATCCCTTCCTCTGCGTGGCAAGAATCCAGGAACATTCCATGAGGGTTACAGCATTTTCTCTTTTACAAGAATAGGCCTTACCTTTTTCTTGGTTCCATGAACTCTTTAAATGTCAAAGTGATTCACATGGGAGGAACTGATCCTACACTCCTCGTTGAAAATCTCAAAGATTCAAGATCTCTCAAGCAGTGGAGTGAGGTTATCTTCTGGATGATCAGGCAGTGGGTGTTTATCTTCAGCACACACAGGCCTGCACATAGCCAGCCAACCTGTTGGAGGAAAAGAAAAGGAGAATATATTGTAATAGAAGATTTTTCTATAATCTTTAACATTTCTACCCACTTTCGGTACCCTGAATGACTATGAAGAATACCCTAAGGAAACCTTTGCCCAAATTCATCTCTATTTCCAACAATTATCAACATGCAAGAGTTTAACCCTGTATTTGCTTCACATCAAATTCTGAACTAAGCTAACCCTCAACAAAAGACCAGGTTAGAATGAATGTACCTGCACACTCTTGAAAAAGAAAAGCAAGATGTTGACTCCTGAGAAAAAAATATACTGAACACTTTAAAATTTATTCAGAACTGTTTATTGACTTGCTTTCCTGCTATGTACTAGACCCGGATGGAGCGCACTCCTTAACTTCCTGCCTATGTTCCTCCCACACCTGCCCAGTCAGGGATGACATGCCACTAATTGCTCTTACAAGCTCCCTTTTAACTGGGTTCACCCTCATCTACTGGCTCGTTTCTCTCCTCTTCAGAGACCTTGAAACCCATGCTTTTCTATCCCTGCTTGAGCTTGAACTTACTCCAACCAGACTTTTCTCCCTTCAGCTCTAATTAAATACTGCCCTTGCCAGTGTCATAAAGAGTTTTCGTGGCTAAACGCAGAGACCAGCTCTCAATCTTGCTTTTACTCAACCTGTTAGTAGCATTTAAGACAATTTAATCAAAAAGTCATCTGTACTGTAACTGTGGGAAAAACTCTAGGACCCCCCCCCAGCATCAGTCTCCTCTTACCAGGTGATGATCCCCAAATCTACTTCTTCAACCCAGACCTGATACTCATTTGAAAATAGAATGGATCAGCCAATTAATTTTCTACACCCAATCTTAGGTGTTCTAACAATAAACTTATTAAATGTGAGGGGGGAAACAGCATATGGCTTGACTTAGCTCATTTAGCTGCCTTTGGTAACGTTTCCTTGTTAACATTACTGATAAGAGTCTGAAATATGGTTTTCTTTTTCAAGTAAAAAATTTATTGAAGATTGTCAAACACTGAAGTTTTACCCTAGGCTTCAGGAAGGCGAGAACCGTACCTGAACAGATGTTCTGTCCTGTTGAGCCCATGACAAATGTAGTCAATGAAAAGAATTCTCTGTATGCATGTCTGTATGAGTAGGTGTCTAGTGTATCATCACAAATACTATGGGTGTACACCTCTTTGAGGAGAACTTCATGTGTCCTTTCTCTCTCCTTTATTACTTCAAGACTGTCTTGAATCTGGAGCTCTGCTGATGGTTAGCAAGCTCTAGCCATTCTCTATCTCTGTTCTTACAGTGCTGGGGTTACAAATATGCATGTGACCACATTCAGCTTTTTGTGTGGGTGCTAGGGATTTGAACACAGGTCCTTATGCTTGTACTTTTATCCATTGAACTAACTCTGCAGCTCTGCTTTTATTCGATTCTCTTTCTCTCTGTCTCTGTCTCTGTCTCTCTCTCTCTCTCTCTCTTTCTCTCTCTCTCTCTCTCCAGACTCTCTGTAGCCTGGGCTATCCAGGAACTACAGATCCAAGATTAGCCATTCACTTATTCTCCTGACTCAACCTTCTGGGTGCTGAAATTGTAGGTGACACCTGTCTTATGAAAGAGTTATATAAAAAAATTAACTTTAGGGCTGGATAGGTGGCTCAGCGGTTAAGAGTACTGGTTGCTCTTCCAGAGGACCAGGGTTCAATTCCCAGCAACACATCCAACTGTTTGTAACTACAGTTCTAAGGGACCGAATACCCTCACACATATTTATATGCAGGCAAAACACCAACACACATGAGATAAAAATAAATTTAAATAATTAAGAAAAGATTGACTATATCTATCTATCTATCTATCTATCTATCTATCTATCTAGAGATATGGATATAGAGAGATTGTGTGTGTGTGTGTGTGTGTGTATGTGTGTGTGTGTGTGTGTGTGTGTGTGTGTGTGTGTGTGTGTGTGTGTGTGTTTGAGTGAGTCTATGCCATTCGTGTGTGGGTGCCCTCAGAGGTCAGAAGCAGATGCTAGATTCCCTGAGGTCATAAGCCTCCTGATGTAGGTGCTGGAAACTGACTTTGTGTGTCTTTCAGAGGAGCAGAGAGCTCTTCAAACCACTTCCCCATCTCTCCAGTCCCTGAAAACATTATTTGATGTCAGTCACTGCAATAATTAATCTGAATCTCAGTTCTCAAGAAACTGCAGTGAGTTAAATACTGTCCTCACATTTGCCTCCTGTATTGCAACTGATTCTTAGGCCTGCATCCTGCTTTGGGCTCAGCTCTGAGCTCCTATTATTGGCCTGTATTTTCACGACCAGGAAGCATGAGGCCCAGCAGGTTCCTAGCCTGTCTGATCCTGTCCCATGCTTGGTAACCAAGTCCTACTTTACTGATTGTGGTCTATTTAACTCCATGCTTCCTGGTTCTTGACCTTGGCTATAAAAAGGATTATGAAATATTCCTAATAACCTTTATCTAGGAAGCTAGCTTCCTGTAACAAGAGGACCCCCATGGTAAGATTTCAATTTCTGCATGAATGCAGCAATGAAACCATCAACAAGATTTGCAGCATGAGTGTTGTTCCTATGGATACACGCATGGTTAAACCCGTATGAGCTTGTTAAATTGTTTCTCTTAAAAACAGTCCCCTCCCTTTGCTGTGTGACATTTACAACTGACCCAGAGTGCCTGGGACTGGCATGGTTAATCCCTGCATTATAGAGAATTGTCTTCTGGGTTAAACTGCATTTATTTCTCAGTTAAGAATGAGCGTATAGGAAGCATGTGAGTATGGACACAAGGGGATACCGATGGCTTGTATTACTCTGTATGGAGCAATTTAGAGTGATAGGGTAGTATGGTATAGAAACTACCTTTAAAAATGGCAGTATTCTGTGCTATCTCAATAAACAAGAGGATTAAATAGGAGGAGAAGCAGGAAAAAAAGAGAAGTGAAGGGGAGGGGAAGGAGAAGGGAGGAGAAGGAAGGAAGGAAGAGTGGAGGGGGCATTGATGTCACAAAAGACCCATTAATGTAATATTTCACATAGTATGGAAATTTATTTCAAAGCCTGGTGTTCTCCCCACAGAGACAGCTTAATTCTAGAAGGTTTTAGTACAATATTACATAGTTACAAAATTAACTTGGATGTGTCATATAGAACACAGAGAGGCTTAAAGTAAGAGAAATCAATTGGGCTCCCAAGAATATCAATAAATAAATATGCAATAATAATAATAAATAAATAAAATGAGGTCTTGAGTTCAAGTCTACTTTATGATCTTGTTTTCAAAAGGGTGTGCTTTATTGTGATTGGTTTAAAATATTGGAGTCATTTTCTTATTGAGTCTCCTTGTCAGCCAACACTTGTCTTTTTGTGTGTGTGTTTCCACAGAGGAAAAGCAAAGTTCTATAAATTATCTTACAAGACCTTAGATTACTTGAGGAACACCACATTTATGATAATTTATAAATATTAATGGCAGTGAGGATAGAAGAATTTCTGATTTAAAAGCGGGGGGGGGGGGCGGCAGAAACTAACATTTTTACTAGCATCTTCCACCAGGTTCTCCACATAACAAAAGCCGTCGAGTCCGTAGCCTTCCTGGATGCCCATACATCAGAATCCTCAGAAGAGATGCCAATGTTTGACTCAGCAGAAAGATTGATCCCCACTGCTGGATCCTCCCATCTGGAATAATGTTCCCGACGGTTCGTGCTACCACTCCCTCTGCTGAATAAATACATGAATTCTGCTTTAATTGTGTGTCAATCATTCCTTGACGTGAAATTCCCAGAAATGGATGACAGAAAGTCTTCGACAATCATTTTACAAGACCCAAGGATTACCCTTTATTGTTTAATACTTGGAAAACACCCTGTGTCTAACATTTCACATACAAAGCCTAGAGTGGTCCCTAGCACGGACAACAGGGTTACAAAAGAAAATGTGGCTGGGGGAATATGTACCCCCGAGAGTCCACATGATACTTGCTTTAGGTTTAAACATTCCTTTGATATGGCTAGTTTAAGCTTCAGGATAATGAGGAAGTACTGGCACGGTGAGGGTTAAGGAAAGTCCCCATGTTTAGTGCCACCCATCACTTTCCTATTAAGGTGGGGACCTGACAAAAAAACCCTGTAAATGTAAAAGAATAATCAATGAGCCAAAATATTTAGTTACTGTATTTATATGTGTGTGTTTGTTGTATATATGTACATTCAAGTACGTATGTGTATATGTACATGTATATGTGTATTTAAGTACATGTATGTGTATCTGCACAGGCATATATGTGCATACATGTATGTGATTATTTATGTGTGTAGGTATGTGGGTGTTTGTACACATATGTATATGTAAAAGTAGGGGTGGCATTGCTTACAGTTGAATCATAAATTGCAGATTGTATTGCTAAGTCATTTGACTGGTATTCAGTGAGTTGCCTTTCTATGAATTCTTCCTCTGTCTTGAAATGTCTCCTCATAGCTCAGATCCAGTTTAGAGATGCATACATAGACTGTGTGGGTGGGATAACATTAACCAATTGATTCCTCAGGTATGTGGTGACCCTTGTCTAAACAGAATGATATATGTACTACATGGATTTTCATGTCACTACTGTTGCTCAGAATCTTTTGGATTCCCTACTGGGGGAAAAAGGTATTCCTAAAACAGAACTTCAGCAACCATGTGCTTGGATTAATCTGTCATCATAGTGCTGACACTCTGCATCAAAAGTTTAGAAACTCCTTTCTCCTGGCTCCCAAACAACCGTGGCTAATGAAAGGAAGGCAGGTAAGGTAAGGCCCCTGGGTCATGTATTTCTGAGAAAAGATATAAGTTTATCAGATAAACATAAACCAGAGAAAGTTGAAATTATTTTGGGAGAAATACCTTTTGGAAACTTTCTGTAAGAGCAACATAGAGGTCTGTCATCGACAAGGTGTAAGTCATTCATAATTAGGGTTTTCTGAGCGATGACTCACATCTCTTGGATAGATGAACACAAAAGCAATTAGTAGGGTGTGAATTATTTGGTTTCTAAATGGCCTGACAGTTAAGACAACCAAATTTAGATTTTTATCTGTCCAGTGCTCAATCAATTAACATTTTTTCTTAGAATTAGTGAGGAACTTAAAAAACACTTTAAAATTCTTTTTATATATCCCACTCAAAGTAAGAGAACATGATGGAAAGATGTATTTCTGGGGCAGGCAGAGGACTCTGTCTTATGCCTGGCACCAGCGGGAAAAACTGAGTTTAGTGTTATAAGGAGTGGGAGAGCAATAAAAGAGGATCCTTGGAACTGACTGAGCAGCCAGTCTAGCCAAATAGGTGTGCTCTGGGCTCAGTGAGAGAAAAAAAATAAGGTGGTGAGAAATAGAGGAAGACTTCTGACATTGACCTCTGGTCTCTACATGTCTGTGCATGAGGGTCCTCATGCATGTGCACCTGAACACATGTGAATGCATATAACACAGATAGACTGACAGACATGAGCACACACACACACACACACACACACACACACACACACACACACAGAGAGAGAGAGAGAGAGAGAGATGTGGTTTTTGTAAGACACCACTAAACAGGGTATTTGGTCTGAGTGAGTCCACTCAGCATAATGCTGCACTTCCTTTCTTATGACAAAGCACCTGCTGCATTTGCTCTGTGCCTGTGAGAAGCAGAGTGTTGGGGAGTTATTTGCTCTGCATTCTCCAGAGATCGCTCCGCACACTCAAGGTTGTCTCATTTCCTCACTCAAGCAAAATTTATAACCGCAATGCACACACTGACATAAGCATAGAGAACTGAGGACCATGAAGAGATTAAGAAATTAATCTTATCCCTGTGGTTTGTTCCTTTGATTTATCTGCGAGTTTACCTATGACAGCATGTAAGGCAGGCAAAATACTTCTTAAAAGCAATGTTTCTGGAATGCAAATGAGCAGGATCTCAATATAGACCTTCTATACCTGCATTTGGGTGACCTTGTGCTATTCAATTGTCCCTCTTTGTTTCACTTTCTTACTTCATAAGGCTCTTGTGTGGATTAAACAAACACACTGCTTAGCAGATCGTAAACTTGCTGAATTTGTCCTCAATTGTTTTGCTGCTGAATCACTTATATCCAACAAACTATGTGGTGTATCATAAGTACTTAGTAAATGCCTGCTAAATACTTGCCTACAATGTTCTTCATGGTCCCCACTACATAGGAAGCAACTATGACAGAGACAATTGCGACATTTAGGACCTTTGAGAATATCTTTAACGGTTTCTCAATGTTTTTAGAATAACTCTCAATTCCCATAAGGCCCTTCATGATCAGAGTCGTTTCTGTGATTGTATTTCTATCTTGAGTTAATCTTCTAGTTTGGTTTTTCTCTCCCTCGCTCTCTCTCTTCTATTGCATTGTTCTTTTTCACTGTCTCAAGACCTCTTACACTGAGGTCTTTGAACTGCTGTATTTTCCCTTTTTGCATCAGTTCTCATTCTAACTCCTAGTCCTTCCAACTTAGAAGTCTTTCACTTCAGCTATTTTGTTCAATGGCTGCAAACCTCCCATGAGTTGTACACTAGCCTACTCCATGGAATGCTGGAGCAGGAGGTCATGATTAGCTTCTTGCACACTCAGCTAGTTCACATGGATTGGGACCTGGTTAGTGACTTTTTTTGACCCTTCTCAGATCTTCATTCCCCCCATCTTTGTCTGTAGTTGTATAATCATTATTCTTATTATAAATTATGTGTTATATATTCCCACACTTATTCTTGCTTCTCTGATTAAACAAGAATTGCTAAAGTTACTGGAAACAGGAAGTGTAACAGGGCCATAAAAATGAGCATGTGGTGCTCCGTCCCATGTTGTTGGAATTAAAGCCTAAACATTCCTTCTTGTGGCCAGGCACACCAGTAATCCACTGGTAAAAGTCATTGAAATGATCACTGGGACCACTTGACAGCAAGTGCCTATCAGAGAAAAGGATTTAGAATGAATTTAGGATACTTCATAACACATTTTGATAAAAATATCGTCTAGGATGAAATTGATTGATGGATTATAATTATATTAGAAAATATGTGTGTGAGGCAAGGGTGTGGGGGGGATGTGGTTGAGATTCTAAATGACCAAATAAGCATACTGGATGGAGGTGATAGGAAGGAATGTTTGATCCAGGGGAAGGTGGGAGGAAGAGATGTTTGATTGGGCTGGAATGTGTTGATAAAGGAACATTGTGTTCTGGGTTCATGTCCCTGTGAACAGCAGAGAGGAGAATGGACTGATTGCTTGGTTGGTTAACTGAAAAAGCCTAGACCCAAAGATCACCTACATCAAAATCAAATCAAGTCAAAATTCCAGTGCCTTATTTTTTATTTAAACAAGATTCAGTGTGTGTGTGTGTGTGTGTGTGTGTGTGTGTGTGTGTGTGTGTGTGTGTGTGTTTATCTGGAGAGCCCAGAAAAGGGCACTGGATCCCCTAGAGCCACAGTTGCAGAACTGTGGCCCATCTGCCGTGGGTGCTGACAAGCAAACTCTGGTTTTCTGTGAGAGCAACAAGTGCTCTAACCCCCTGGGGCATCTCTCCATCCCACCAGATGTTTCTTGATGTCCTATGGGCCAAAGTGTATGAAGACATAGGTTGTGTTAAAGTGCTGAAAGAGTTGTTCTTTAGGACCTTTTCATTCATCTCTTTACTTGAGAAAATCCAGAAGTCACTCCATTCAATGAGGTGGTGCAAAACTGAAATAAATATGTTAGCAAGCCTCCTTAAGGCCAGCAGTGAGATTCAGATATGATTTGGAGATGATCCCAAAGATTTATTTCTTAGAAACTTGGTCCAACACATGATGGTTATAACAAGAGCAGATGGACCATTTCAAAAGAGGAGAACTAGGAAAGATTTGCCCCAACTTTGCATTAGTTTCCTCCCTAGTTGTATAATCTTTCCCCCTTGAATACACTTCCAGAATGCTGCTATCCACCATTAAACCCTCACCAGAATGGGTATTATGCACGTTGTATTTTTTAGGCTCCAAAATTATAAGCTGAATAAGCCTCTTTTCTTTACAAAGTATTCGTCTTCTGGGTTTCACCATTGAGCTGGAACACTGGCAGATACAGGTAAGAACAAATAGCAAAGGAACACCTCCATAAAAGTGGACTGCTGGGATCCTGTGGTGATGATGGGAACTTCAGGATATTGCCAGTTGAGTCACAGCACATGGGGATTCCAATGTGTGGATATGATGAGCATATTAGGCAGAACTGATTAAGAGAACTTGACCAACAGAGAAACTGACCTGGGGTATATAATAATGACATCCTTAGAACTGAAGTCAGTTGTCAGAATACCCACAGCTTTAGTAGATAAATAAATGAAACCATATTTGATGAAAACAATCCCGAGTAACCCTAGTAGGATGTTGGGATCAATTGCATCAACTAATTCTCTGAGGAGGGATGGCAGATTTGGAGAACCTTGAATCAAAGGGAAAGCAGGTCATGTGGAGGAAGAATCCTGCTATGAAGTCTTAATTTATAGTGCAGTCCCCTCTCTTTAATCTATCCAAAGCTACCTATAATCACAGGATGACAATTCATCAGTATAAATAATGAGATTTTTAGGGAGTATTAAGTTCTGTCTTCAAAATGGTATGAATTTCTAGAAACTCTCAGCATTGTGGTCCACATTCAGAATAGAGACTTACTTCTGTCGGGTGATGGATGAGCGTTGGTGTGGGCCTTGAGTGTCTGCAAATTCTCGCTATGGATTAAGAAAATTGCACATTCAATATTATTCATATTGGTATGATGATACAAAATGCCACACTTTATAGAAGCCACTAGAACTGGCTTTGCACGCAAAAGAAGCAATCCAGAAATAATTCTGCATGTTTAGAGGAATTGCAGAGACTATTGACAATATCACATGCCTGTATGATACAGAAGTACTGATTCCTCAACTAATTTGATTCAACTTATTTGATTCAACTTCTTCACTTAGTCTATGCAAAAAAGACAGATGATTTGGGAGGAATGCCAGCCCTTGAACTATGATAAACTTAATTAACTTATCTTCAGTAGTAGCTACTGAACAAAAATGTGATGTTTATTGCTGGAGTAAATGAATGCACTGTCTGCTTTCTATACACACAGATATTGATGTGGCAAATGCTTTATCCTCATTCTATATGCTATCCTGCTAGAGCAATTTGCATTCCATGGGCAGGGCTACTATTACATCATCATTATCCTGTCTCAGGGCGATAGCAACTCTATAATTCTTGTTTATAATTTTACTGTCAGAGACTTTGATCAGGCTTTTATTCTAGGTGACATCATATTATTAGTCCATTACGTTGATTATATCATCTTGCTTGAATCTGGAGAACATGAAATAGTAGCAATTTAAGCCTCTTTCAATTACCAGTGACTTTTTGGTGCCTATGTCAGAAGACAGAAAATTCTTATAAAAATCCAGAGCTCTTCCATGTTGGAGAAATTCTCTAGGGATTGTACAAAGAAACTCAGCAAATGTTGATTGAATGCATGATGGTTGTTTTGCACAAGGTGAAAATATGGTTTTCCTGTTATCTCTAGTTATACATTTAGTTGCCTTTGGCCAGTCCATTAAACAACTCTGTAGAGATGAGAGGTAGGAAGGTACATGTGGAATGCTAGTATTGGTCCTGAGGTTTCAATGTCCTCAGTGAGGCCAGTGAATACTAATCCATACTACTAATAGCCAAACAAAAGATTTTTGTTCAGTAGATAATATAAGAAGTATAATTGGATATAAATACAAATCTTAATGCTACTTCTAATCAGTTGGGTAGAATTTAGCTAACAAGGAAGATATTGTTTTGCCCACAGGTTACAAGCATTGAAGAGGGTGACAGTCATATTTTTTGTTTGTTTATTTTGGTTTTGGTTTGTTTGGTTTTTCAAGACAGGGTTTCTCTGTGTAGCTTTGGAGGCCAGGCTGACCTCAAACTCACAGAGGCCTCAAACCCACAGAGCTCCACCTGCCTCTGCCTCCAGGGTGCTGGGATTAAAGGCTGGAGTCACAACTCACCACTACCCAGATTGACAGCCACATTTATGCTGATCACAAGGTCAGAGAATATAGATTTTTAGCAGGGCAGTTTTAGAACCCAGAAAATGTGTGTACAGATAGTGTGAACTGCAGATTTCTACTAGATAACTATTGCATAGTAGTGACATTTATATGGGTGCACAAAACATAAACATATATATATATATATATATATATATATATATATATATATATATATCATGACATTGTAACCTTAGGAATTTGTAGCCGGGTCTGGTAGTAATCCCAGACACCAGGAGATGAGGCAATAGGATTGCAAATTCAAGACCTATTTGGGTTACAGACTTGATTCCTAGACACCTTGGACCACCTAAATAAAATCTTGTCTCTAATTTTGAAAAAGTAAAAAAAGAAGCATCTAGGTGGCATAGTTGAAAGGTTCAGTTCTTGCCTGAAATATGTGAGGCTCTAAGTCCAATCTTTATTACTGCAAAAATAAAAAATTGAATTAAATAGCATATCAATAGACAAAGTTTATGAACTTATGGACCACAAATACTAAGCATGAGTACTCAGTATCTGTTAGATTGTGGATTATATTTATTTACCATATATATGTCTAAACACACTGATGTCTAAGAACAGAAAAGTTAGTAATGTATACGCAATCATCATTCCTATTGTATGCAAAACATAACACACAAAATCAATTTCTGCAGGAATCTGTACACTGCCTTTAACAGTATCAAGTGTCTGCCTCCGGGAAAGGGAGCTAGGTGAAGGGTGACAGTAATGTTTTCATCTTTGTCATTACCTGAAGCTATCACCCCCAAAAATCATGTATCTATTTATTCATTTCAAAATAAAGGATTCGAATTTGAGAAAACAGAACTTACAGTTGCATGCCCAAATCTGAGATAATGAAAATCTCTGTCTCCCTCCCCTCTATTGCCTCTTCCTTCTCTCTCTTCTTTCCCTCTCTTTCTCCTCACTCTTCTTTTTCCTCCATCTCTTCTCTTTTCTCCCCCTCCTCTCTCTCTTTCCCCATTACATTCTTTCCTTCCCTGTCTCTCTGAGTTTTCACTCTGTAGCTTAGGCTGGTATAGAATTCATGAACTCTGTGGTGAGTCTCCTGCTTCAGTCTGCTGGGTGGGGTTGCAGGCATGCACTACCATGTCTCTGGTCCTTTTATTCACTCTTGATACTTCATTGATATCATTATTTTCATGTTTCAATTAGGGTAAATAAAACAGTGGAAAATCTAAAGAGGAATGTTTCCTTACTAAAGCCGTAATTAATGGATTCTTTTAAAAAATAAGCACTTTTTACTTACATTGCTTTATCTCTAGGTTAAAAGTGACTAGAGAACCCTGGTGTGATGGTTTGAATGATTAATGTCCCCCATAGTCTTGGGCATTTAAACACTCGCTCTCCAGTTGGTGGCACAGTTTGGGGAGGTTTAGAAGATGTGGCCTTGCTGGAGGAAGTATGTCACTAAGGGTGGGCTTTGAGAGCTTAAGGCCTCACCCTACTTCTAGTTCCCTCTGTTTCATCTCTTGCTTGTGGTTCAAGATGTGAGCTCTTAGCCTGCTGTTCTAGCTCCCATGCCTGACATCCCAGTCCCCCACCACCCTGTGCCTGACACCTACTGCCATGTTATCCCTGGTATCATGGACTCTAACCCTTGCATCAATATCCCAAATAAATTCTTCCCAAATAACTTCTTCAGAAGTTGCTTTGGTGATGCCTTTTTAATCACTACAACTTATAGAAATGACATATACATCTGGAAGAGTGACTTTGTGTATAGAATCCTGTGTTAGCAAAGTGTCACTTGCTTGCTTTTGTGCAAATATAACCAATAAAGTAGACAAGACAGAAAACTTCCTTAGATATTTCATTTTTTAAAACATGGCTGCAACTGTGTTCTGGTTGTAAAATAAATGAATACATTGAATTTAAAAAGATGCATGCATTAAAATGATAGGCAGGGTGGTGAAAGAAAGGAACATGGAAAGAAAGATAGGAGGTTTGTTTCTGGCTCAGTGTTTTGCTTTTCCTAACCTTGTAAGTAAGGTATGCTGAGTATCAACAGCCTGTGGCTCTTCACCTGAAAGTGGTGTTAATACCTCCCCCCACACACACACTCCACCCTTCCTAGAATGGTTGACCTTTCTGCTCTGTGAACTTTCACATGAAAAGCCACCTCATATGCTCTATCAAAAGAAGAGATAAGTCCAGTATTGTATGCTTTCTCCCCACCCTGCATTTTTCCTTCTTAGTTCTTGAAGCAATGCAGACATAATAATAATGACTTTTGAAAATTATTGGATTAATATTTAATGTCTTCCTTCATCTTCGTGATAGATTCCATGGTAGCAGAGAACACATCTACTTTTTATTCCTATCAGTTTCCCACTACCAAGCAAAGTAGCCCTAAAAATCTGTTTAGTAGGCTGAATGTGGTGGTGCTCACCTTTAATCTAAGCAGACCTCCATGAGTTCGAGGCCAGCATGGTCTATATTGTGTGTCCCAGGGCAGCTGAGGCTATGTTGTGAGATACCTGTCTCAAAAAACAAACAAACAAACAGACAGACAGACAGACAGACAGACCCCAAATCTGTTCAACAGACACCTGCATGAGTGAGTGAAGGAATGAAATTCAGTTGTTTTTCCTCAAAGGTTCCCTGTGTTTTCGGGTCACCTATAAGTTTACTAAACAAATGAGCTTGTGTAAGAAACCTGGAGTCACCAATGCCCCAGATTTGGAGGCAGGTAATCCTGGGACAGTTGAGAATCCTCCCCCTGCCACCTGTGCTCAGGGCACTTCCTTTGGGGCAGAAGGTCAGAATCCAGTTGCCCCACCTCTGCAGGGCAGTAAAACACTCCCAGGATTAGCTGGCCCTGGAGTCCTATAGGTGTCTGGAGTCAGAATCCTGTCTTCCTGAAGTTCTAACTTAGAATCAGGCAGAGTCTTTGAAAGGCTATTGCCTTTGAAGTAACACAACTGGTGAACAGCCTCTTTGGCAGCCTAGACTTGTGTTTGCTAAAACAACAAATATTTAAGCAGCAATAGGATGACGAGATAGTTTGTATTGTATTAGCAGATCAAGCCAAACCATATCCAAAGGACTTCCCTAGCTGTCTAATGATGAAAGGCTTTGGAAAAAAGGGATCTCTATTCTTGGCACTTGGTCTTCGGTTAACTTGTAGGGAAGTTTCTTTAGTGTAAGGGAATCACTCCAATATGCTGCCATTAGATTCCCTTTTCTTCCTAAGCAACTTTCTTTGAACTTCACATTAAGGGTAAACAGGCAATTCTAAAATTAAATGATAAGAATCCTCTAAACCAGCTTCCAGCTCCAGGTGGGAAAAATTCTTGAAAATATTGGATTTTCTTTTCTTTCCTTTTTTTTTTTTTAACAAAGAGGAAGTAATGACTTTTTGAATCTTAAGAGGTAGTGAAAATATCTTGGAAAATGTCATAAGCTTTGAGAGTCACTTAAAATGCACCTAGTTCTTTTGCAAAAAATACACAAACCTGAAATTTCTCAACTGGATAGTCTAACAAATCTGTTGAAAGGAAGAAAACTAATTTGGAAAAGGTTTATTAGAATTAAGTGTGATTGTGTGTGTGTGTGTGTGTGTGTGTGACAGAGAGAGAGAGAGAGAGAGAGAGAGAGAGAGAGAGAGAGAGACAGAGAGACAGAGACAGAGACAGAGACACAGAGACACAGAGACACAGAGACAGAGACAGGCAGAGAGAGACAGGGAGAGGCAACAATCTTTCCCTCCCTCCTCCTCCATCGTTCACATGAAGTCTGTGAAGATTCAATCAGTCCTGTTTGTGGTTTATATTCATTCTGTCACCAGATGGTGCTGCACTGTACAACTGTGTGCAGCCCTCTTCTGGCAATCAAAGAGTTGTGGTCGTTTTAGAACTCACAGTTAAGAGCCTGACGGTTACTAAGTAGAAGGTGGGTTTATTTCCCATCAGCCTGTCTCTATTTATACCCTCTCTCTGTGCTCTGTGCTGTTTTTTTTTCCCTTCAATCTTCTAACCTAGTTTCCTTTGTTGTCTTCCTATGTATTATTTAACATTATTTCATGTTAACAAAAAATGCTTACCTAGTTTGAAAAGTGTTTTATTTTCAAAGCATACCAGGTTTCTTTTAATTTGTGCAATTTTCAGGCCATACCAAACTGACATTTTTACTTTGTTGAATATGTAATGGCAATTGAGCTAATTGTTGTCAATATTTAGGCCAAACTTGCAAAACATAATGCCTTACAACAGTTTAAATCATCATCAAAGTTTGTTTTAAAGGAATCATTGTCCTGGCAATTTTTGCTAACTTCTTTTTTAATTTTTTTATTAGTCCAAATTAGGAACAAGTTTGCTTCACATGTCAATCCCTCCTCCCTCTCCCTCCCCTCCTGCAACCCTCCCCCAACTCCCACCTGCTCCTCACCCCATCCACCCTTCACTCTGAAGGTGGGGTAGGGCCCTTGACCGTGGCTCCCCAAAGTCCACCACATGATCCTGGACCGGGCCTAGGCCCTTCCCTATGTGTACAGGCCAAGAGTGCATCCCTCCATGTGGGATGGGCTCTTAAAGTCCCTTCTTACACCAGGGAAAAATACTAATCCACTATCAGGGGCCCTCTTGAGTGCGGAGGCCACCTAATTGAATGTTCAGGGGTCTGGATCAGTCCTGAGACCGCCTCCCAGATAGCAGTCTGGGGTCCATGTGCTCCTCCTTGTTCAGGCCAGCTGTTTCTGTGGGTTTCACTAGCCTGGTACCATCCCCTTTAATCTTCATTCCTCCCTCTCTGCATCTAGGTTCCAGAGTTCAGTTCAGTGTATATCTCTGGGTGTCTTCCTCTGCTTCCATCAGCCACTGGATGAGGTCTCTCGGATGGCATGAAAAGTAGTCACCAGTCTCATTATAGGGAAAGGGCATTTAGATTATCCTCTCCATCATTGCCTAAATTGTCAGTTTGTGTCATCTTTGTAGATCTCTGGAAATCTCCCTAGAGCCAGATCTCTCGTCGGACCTATAACCTATAACAGCTCCCTCTAATATGGTATCTCTCATCCTGCTCTCCTCTATTCTTCCCCAAACTCAATATTTCTGCTCTTCCATTTCCTCCTCTCCTCTCCTCTTTTCCTCCTCTCGTTCTGGCAGGTCAGTCTCCCCTACCCTCATGCTCCCAAGTAGCTCAAGAGTTCCTGCCCCTTCCCATTCCTGGGGTCCATGCATTTTTCCCTTAGAGTCCTTATTGTTTCCTAGTTTCTTTGGTGTGAAGCGTATTGTAGGCTGGTAATCCTTTGCTCTAAGTCTAAAATTCATATATGAGTGAGTACTTACCATGTTTGTCTTTTTGAGTCTGGGTTACTTCATTCAGGATGGTTTCTTCTAGTTCTGTCCATTTGCCTGTGAATTTCAAGATTCCAATTTTTTATTCTGCTGAGTAGAACTCCATTGTATAAATGTACCACATTTTCTCTATCCATTCTTCAGTTGAGGGACATCTAGGTTGCTTGCAGGTTTTGGCTATTACAAACAATGCTGTTATTAACATGGTTGAACATATGTCCTTGTTGTATGAACATGCATTATTTGGGTATATACCCAAGAGAGGAATTTCTGGATCTTGAGTTAGACTGATTCCCATTTTTCTGAATTTTGCTGACTTTTTAAAATACAGAGTATACTCATGAGAAGAAATGGTTTTAAATCACAAAAACAAATTTCTTTTATTTATGATTTATGAATAAAATTTTTTCAAAGAAATTATTTTAAAACAAACATGATCTGATCTTTTTTATGTTCTCCACTTGATTTGTTTAGTGTGTGTCTGTGCAAGTATTTGTGTATGTATATATATGCACATGCATTCAGGTGCCCACAGAAACCACATGAAAGCTCTAGATTCCCCCTGGAACTGGAGTTATAGATAGCTGTGAACTGTCCAATGTGGATGCTAGGAACCAAACTCTGATCCTCTGTAAGAGCATCAAATGCCCTTAACTTCTGAGCCATTTCTATAGCCCCTTAGGTAGGCCTTTCTTAATGCATATTTAAAATTTATTTCACAAAGTAAGTTTGATCTTTAAACTACTATAGAAATGATTCCTCTCGGCAAGCTTGCAAATCATGAGGACAGACCCCAGGCATTTTAGTCAATTCTCAAGTCAGATACCATGCCCCATTGTGACTTCAATGACATACAAAATAAGCCAACTTTCCCTGCATTGTTTTTCATCCAGATACCTCTTTCCCTTTCCCACCTTCCTCACTTCTGATTCTCTACTTTATTTTCTCAGCAATGATCCTGCATACCTACCAAGGAACAGACCCTGTGGTTCTCCTTACTATAACTGATGCTTGACTATGGAGTTTTCTTTTCTCATTCATTGTCTTTCACAATTATAGCTACTTCTTTTTGTGTTGGTGCTCATGGATGGGTGAGTGAGTATATGTGGTGGCCAGAAGACAACCTTAGGTGTCACTCTTCATGCATCCCATACCTACCCCTATTTTCTAAGAAAGGATTCCTCTCCAGCCTGGAACTTTGCAAATGATTTAGGCTGATGATTGGCAAGCCCCAGGGATCTACCTGTTTCCACTTTCCTAACACTGTGAACACAATTGTACACCACCATGGTTGGCTGCTTGTGTGGATAAAACTCAGGTTGTCACTTCTGCAGGTCAACCACTTTACCAACTGAGCTATTTTCTCAACACTGGTCAAAAAGAATTCTACAGATGGAGGGGAATAGGGCTCATCATGATAGTTAAGATGTTCTATTCTTAGTGTAAATTAATAGGAGCAATATGGTAGAGAAATCATCTGAACGTCAGTGTACTCCATGACAGATCCCCTCTAGTGACTAGCATTTCATTTCCTGCTGTAGGGTTGGCGTACTGGTTTCCGCAGATGAGTGAGAACATATGGCATTTTTCTTTCTGTGTCTGGCTTTTTTCTCCTATCATAATATTCTCCAACTTTTACTGAAAACTTTCATTGCAATGTGTTCAAATATTGAAAATATTAAAGTGACATAAATAATTAATTCTGTCTAATTTTTATATTTGGGAGAGAGTGTTATTTGAGTATTTTCTTTGAAGATCACAATATATTCTAAGATGATATGTATAGCAATGGTCTATGTGGTACTTAAATTTACCTCTTTTGGACTACATTCATATTTTTATCATTTTTCAATGGCATATAGGAGTGACAGAAAGCATTATGATGTTGCCTTTGGAGAGACTGAAAAGAGTAGTGAATATGTGCTTGTAGTAGAATATACATAGCTCACTTGTGGAAGTCATAATTAAAACAAATAATTAGGCTTAAAAGATAAGACAGTTTTATAGGCTCTAATGACAGACACAAGCTGCTGTTGGTGAAGACAAAAGAAAAATCTATAGCACACATGGCTCTATTCTGAATTGCTATCACTCTGATATATTACTCCACAGATGGTGCTTTGGGGAGAGGGTGTGGCTTGTATCCTTCCAACAGAAAAGAAGCTTAAGACAATAATGAAGTCATCAGAAGTCTCCCAGTAGATGAATAAGGGATCCTATAAGGCCATACCATGGAGAGAAGTACAGGAGTCACTAGATCTGAACAAGTCATCCATTGCCAAACCAAGACACCCTGAATCCATTGTAAATAAGGCCATGGTCCTACAATAAGCATAAACTCAAGTATTTTACACACTCAAACTTCATTTAGAGTTCTTGAAAATCTACTACCAGGGAAGTGAGAGAGGAAGGAGTCAGTTAAGTCTGTTGCCAGTTTAGCTCAACATCCAATTTTATGGTTTCCTACCTAGGTTGGAGAGATGTCCTCGGTTGTTGAAGGGACTCAGCCCTTCCAGGCGACTGAATCCAGTTTCTAACACTCACAAATGGCTCACTAATACTTCTGACCTCAGCTCCAGGGGAATCTGATATCCTCTACTACACACACACACACTTTACTACCAGTTCAGATATCGACTTGCAAACACACTGAAAGAAAAAGAAAAAAAGAAAAAAGAAACTAGCATCATTTGTTGATCAAACCTCTACATGATGATTTTTTTTTAAACTTGGTATATCCCAAAAGCATTGTTTTGTGTAAATGAAGACAAGATAAAAATTTTCTGTTTTGGCAAAGATGTCTTAAGCATGTGTGTTTATCTTAAATATCATACAACACTATGGAGAACAGAATGAAAATTACTTGAATCCTGATACAACCAATTTCATTCTACTTCACTGTATATCAAAGCTTATCATTTGCAAAAATTTTAGCTGGGCCGGGTGTTGGTGGCGCACGCCTTTAATCCCAGCACTCGGGAGGCAGAGGCAGGCGGATCTCTGTGAGTTCGAGGCCAGCCTGGTCTCCAGAACAAGTGCCAGGATAGGCTCCAAAGCTACATAGAGAAACCCTGTCTCGAAAAAACAAAAAACAAACAAAAAACAAAAAACAAAAAAGCCCAAACTTTTAGCTGGATCTATTCTATTTTTTAATTCCATATTTCAAGGTAACATGGAAACTAGGTTTGTTTTTCCCCCGAGATAGGGTTTATCTATGTAGCTTTGGAGCCTATCCTGGCACTTGCTTTGTAGCCCAGGCTGGCCTCAAACTCACAGAGATCCACCTGCCTCTGCCTCCCGAGTGCTGGGATTAAAGGCATGCACCACCAACGTCCGGCAGAAACTAGTTTTGTGAGCTGTCAGCATTATCTATGGACTTCTAGTTATGAAAGAAGTTATTTACCTCTATGCCCTTTCTCAGTCATTCCTTAAATACTTAGACTGTAATTTTTCTTATACCCTAAACACATTAAGATGTGTTTACCATGTAGATTAAACAATTCACATTTATCTTATTATTACTTCTAAAATATTATTTAAATATCATCATTATACTGGTATTTATACATTGTTTGGCTTTGAGATTTTTGGTTTTACCCCCACTTTGTACTTTGTCTTCTTATAACAATCATTGGTTTATCTCCTAACTCTAGGAGAACACAAATACTCCACCTAATACATTTGTAAAATAAACACTACATTGTTCTTTGAATTTTGTCTCTTGGAGCCTTGCATGCTCCAGTGAGACTTTTCATTTCTAGGATTTTGTTGCTGTTTCTTCCAAGGCAACTTTTAAAAAAATATATGTATAATTACATAATTTCTCCCCTTCCCTTTCTTCTCTTTAATCCCATTCATGTCCCTTCTTTGCTCCTCAGTTCATGACCTCTTTTTCTTTCACTGTTATTATTACATACACATTACATGCATATATATGCACATATGTACATAAATATACAAATCCAACCTGCTGAGTCCATTTAGTATTGATTATATGTATATAATTTCAGTGCTAGCCACTTGTTATTATGTAATTGATTAGGGGGCTCAGCCTCTTTCAGCAGTCATTAGTTACCTGTTTAGGAATGGGGCCATGTTCCCTCTACATTAGCATGTTTGTCAGTGTTATTCTTTGGGACTTATTTAGACAGACATGTTATTTAAGTGTGATGGGTGCAACCTCCCATCATTTCTAGGAGATTCAATCTCACAATAGACTTCCTAAGTCCTTTGGATCTTACAATCCTGGTCTATCTTCTGCAATGTTACCTGAATCCTAGGTACAGGAGTTGTGTTGTAGATGTATCTGTTGAGACGGGGAACCCTATGGTCAGTTAGTTGTTCTCTTCATTTGACCAGTTGGGGTTTTTCTATAATGGTCTTTGCTGCACAGCTTCTTTGATGAAGGGTGAGAACTACATTTATCTGTGGGTATAAGGGTCCATTTAGAATGCAGTTAGAAATTGTACTCATCTAGCTAAGTGTCAGTAGTAGGTTCTCCTTTAAGATCTGTGACCTAACTAGCCTCAGGTAGCTGACTAGGGTTTCTAGTACCATGTATAATTTCCCTTCTTTTGAATGGGCCTTAAGTCCAATTAGACAGCTGTTGGTTACTGCCAAGATATTGTACCTTTAGAAGTATTGGCCAACATGGTTATTGCTGTGGTTTGTATGGCTCATATGTGTCACAATGGGTAGGACTATTGATTGCTTCTCTTCCTTGGCATCTTGCATAGGACCTTCTGGTACTATAAAAGGGGGAGCCTTTTGGGTGATATCCAGCTTGACTCTTCAGAGTCCTGTGTTCAAAGTACACGGTGTCTTCAGCAACAGAGATGTACCTTCAACCCCTGGAAAGAAACCAACTTCAACAGCTATTGCCTATATAGTTTTGGGAGACTCTTGAACTAATCTCACCAACAACTGAAAAGGAGATTTCTCATGCCTGGTACTGGGGCTTTTGTTGTATGATCATCTTAATCAACACCTTCAGACTCCCTTCACTTTTGTTCTGAATTTCCATGCTCCAGACTTTTAACGGTACCTTGATATAGAACCTTGGCTAAAATGGGCTGTACTATGCAGATCAGGATTTCTGCCTCTGTCTTAGAGTATGGGATTACAGGTGTTTGCTACCATACCCAACTTTTCCTTATTTTTTGTTTATTATTTTTTTATTTAGAAACAATCTTATTTTACGTATCAATCCCAGTTCCCTCTCCCTCCCATGCTCCCACCCCCCACCAATCCCCACCCATCCCACCCTTATCTACTCACCAGGGAAGGTGAGGCCTACCATGGCAGATCATCAAAGTCTGACACATCATTTGGGGGTGGGTCTAGGCCCTACCCTGGGTATCTGGACTGCAATAGGATCCCTCCATGGGGAATGGGCTCCCAAAGTCCATTTGTGCATGAGGGATAAATACTGGTTTCACTGTCATGCCGCATAGACAGCCCAGGCCTCATAACTGACACCCACATTAAGAAGGCTTGGTTCGGTCCAGTGCTGGTTCCCCAGTTTTATGACTGGGGTAGCTTTTCCTTTTTTTAGTGGGAAATAGATTCAATAAGTTCTGGAAGGGAAATTAAAAGAAGAAGAGTTCACAAGGTTGAGCTCAAGCCTAAAATATGCTTATATTCTGCTGTCACGCTAATGAGATAATAACTTACAGGTGGGCTAGGTACAGTCTTACACCTGGAGATTAATTTTTCTTTAAGACCTGTAAGCCACTGCATGACTGGCTTTAGCTTCCAGCTGCATTCAACAATCTTATATGTTACATTGTCTAAATTTCCTTCCTGCCTGAAGTTTTTATTAATTTTCTTAGTCTGTGATGTTCAATAATCTCACAGTGATGTCCTTAATGTGGATCATTTAGAAAAATCAACATATACACCATTGGAAGTGTCCCCAACTTAATTAAATCAAAATTTTCAGTTGCTGCAAAATTTCCCTTATGCAGTTTAATTTGTTCTCTCTCTCTCTCTCTCTCTCTCTCTCTCTCTCTCTCTCTCTCTCTCTCAAATCTGTATTCAAAAATTATATTTCTTATCTAATTTTATTATCCATCTCCCTAGTAGTCTGTCTTTTTTTTGTGCCACAATATTTGAAATTTGCCTATACTGCCTTAAGGGAGACATACACTGCCTCAAGGGGGACAGATCAAGTAATTCCCTCCAAGTCTAACTGGCTAAACCAATGAGGTTAGTTTATGTTACTGGCAGGAGTGTGAACAACTTTTTGACAGCAGCAACCATTAATTGCTCAGATATCCTTGGGAAGGGTTCTTCATGACAGCACATCCATCGGCCTAATCTGGGTCAGACAGAGTGGGTAATCAAGGCTGCTGAAAGTTCAAGAGGGTAACAACTATTTCATATTCAGGGCACATCATTCTGTAACACCATAACTTTATATTCATAAACTTTTAATTTATGCTGTCATATTTTTTCATTTTCAATGTTTATCCAATGATCTTGGGTTGTTTCCTTAGAAATATTAAGATTTAGAAATGTTAAGATTAAGAATGCAATCTGTGACAATGTCTATGTCACTTTTCTCTGGATTCTATTTCATTTTTTCCCTCCACTTCTTCCTTTTCTCAAGGACTCTGCATTTTATCTTTGAGGCTTTGTCAACTGTTTAGTGATCTTTTCATAGTTGAGCTACTGTAATTTATAGGATATTGCTAGAATGGTTGAATAATTGAAATTACATATTTTTAAGTGACCAAAGTAACAAAATGCTGAAACACTTGATATAGAAGATGGATACTGCAAGGTGAAAGTTGAATAATTTACTACCTAAAGCCCTAACTAACTCCTTGGTGCCTAACTTCACCATCAGTTGTTGTCCTTTTTAATTTTTTTAAAAAATAAAATATATCTTATTTTATTTATTTTGTGTGCAGGGTATTTTTGTCTGTATCTGTACTAAACTGATGCCTGGCACCCTTGGATCCTCTGAGATGGGAGTTACAGACAGTTGATAACTGAAATGTGGATGCTGGGAATCGAATTCAGGTCCTCTATAAGACCAGCCAGTGTTCTTAATCATTGAGCCATTTCTCCAGCCCCCAACCAGTTGTTCTTGATCACTTGATTATCAGCCTTTCTTATTTAACTTCCCAGGAAAGCAAACCTCCAGTCTTGTCTGGGAGTAAATAAGGATTAAGGCCTAAGAAGAGAGATGGGAAAGAACATTGGGGGACATACCAGTTTGCTTCTAATTCATAGGCAACCCTAGCTCTCATCTGTCCTACTGGTTAGAAGGACCATGACAGGCAGTTTGAAAGCCCTCTCCAAGCCGGGCGTTGGTGGCACACGGCTTTAATCCCAGCACTCGGGAGGCAGAGGCAGGTGGATCTCTGTGAGTTTGAGACCAGCCTGATCTACAAGAGCTAGTTCCAGCACAGCCTCTAAAGCCACAGAGAAAACCCTGTTTCGAAACCCTGTCTCGAAAACAAAACAAAACAAAAAAAACAAAACAAAACAAAAAAACGAAAGCCCTCTCCAATGTTCTGCACACAGTATTAGCTTGCTGCTTTTCCCTTGGTCTGAACTCACCTGTATTTGTCTAAGCCATTCATTCTATTTCCCCAAATGTTGACTTTTTTTCTGATATTTATTGTGCTATCCTCTTATAGTCTCATACTTCTTTAAATTTTTATTACTGTAGGTCATTTTTGGAGGACTAGAGATTTATGAATGTGTTCCAATCTCTAAACATTGATGTTAATTAATTAACACAACCCACAGGAAAATAGTTTATCAAAGCTATCCAGGAAGTTGCAGATTCAGAACTAGACTGTTTTCTCCAGTCTCAGTATAATTTCTGCTATAACATTAGTTCTCAATTAAGCCCTCAATTCACAAATGAATTGAATTTTTATTCAAAATCTACATCTGCCTCCTTCAATAATTCAATATCCAAAAGACGACAGCAAGTTAATTCATTGGTACAATGTTTATGTAAAGTGTTTTTTTTTTCTTAACTGTGTAGTAAAGTAGAATGCAATGGAGTCAGAACTAGATTGATACAGATGGTTTATTAGGAAAGTATTTATTCAACGGAGCCAGTGACCAGGTTTACACCCAATGCCTGCTTGTTGGTTCAGCCAGGCGGGAGAGGGAAAAGACATTTAAAGCCTTGCTACATCACTCTGACTACGCTCAAGTATATGTGGTCAGTGGCACCTGTGCCAGCCTCCAAGTGGGCTGCATTTCCCCCTACAATTCCCCTTTTAGTCTCAACTTGACATTGTAAATTATCTATAATTAACAATCATAAAGGTGAATTACAAGAAGATATAATAATCTCACATCTTAACTATGTCTATTCCAACTAAACCTTCAAGTCATCTGAAAGAGATGTCCAAGCCTAAACACCTCATCCAACCCCAACCTTAAAAAATAGGAAACTAGCCCTAACTAGGTGTCAACAGTGGGGAAAAAGAGCATAGTATTCTAAAAGCTACTTCCTGCTGAAATGGGACAATGATAGCCTCATGGGGTCCTGTGGGAAGAAAATGTTAGAGTAGAGACAGTCTTAAGTGGAATATATCTAGTTGGTGTTTGGTGGGAAATGTTTGCTTGAAGGTCTAGGTTGAAGTCCTTATCTTGATTGAAGTTCTTGTGTTGATTGGAATTAGTACCCGAAGTTCTGGCTGAAGTGTCGGTTGAGATGAAGCAAGTTGGACCCAGTGTACTCAATGAGGGGTGGCCCATTTTCTTTTTGGAGCGTTCAGGGATTGCTGTCAGGCAGTTCTTCATTGGCTATGTGGGACTCAAACATAAATGTCAGTGGAGAAATTTTTACTTTTACATGTATGCATACTGGGAAAGGCAACAATGGGAAAATAACAGTTATGAGAGAATGCATACCTTAAGAGAAAGCCAAGGAAAGACAAGTGACAGTCCCTAATTTTTCTCTTATTCTGTATTACATCAATTGGCTTCTTGATATAGTATAGAAACTATGAATTTCATTTTAACAACATGCTTGGATTTAGAGGAAAGCCAAATCCAACTCTAAATCCAGCATTGGTTTAATTGAATAGGTACTAAGAAACAAAGAGAAATAGAATTCTCTGAGAGACAGCTGTAAAGTTTATCATATGGCATATTCTTTTTATTTGATGGTTATAGCTACCTTCTCTACTTAAGTGTCTACCCATGCAGTGTCCTTTGACTTCTGGAGATGAGTTTTCTGTGAAGATAAAAACAAAAAACTTCCCTTTCCTTTGTTAGGTTTCTATACAGTTTATGAGATATACCTTGGTAGATTACCTGTCATTTCTCTTCATTAAGAGGTTTTTCTTTTTTGACTCAAATCTTGATTAACTTTAATGGTATCCAAAGTTTTTCTTCTCCTGTGGAAATAAATGCAAATATAACACATGCCCTGGTTTCCATACACAGGTCAGTACATCTTTTAAGTATACTGGATGATTTAGTTCAGCAGTTTTTTCCGTAGTCCAGCATCTTTCTGCAGCTGTTTGTCCTTTCTCATTAGCATTAGAAAGTTTAGTGTTAATATCTCATTAGGTAACCTATGTTTGGGGGTTTTTGTACCCCCATCCTGTTTATGGAGCATCTCTTTCAATGTTCGACTAGATCTCTCTACCACTGCTTGTCTTGTGGGATTGTGTGGTATACCTGTTACATGCTTTATGTTATAATATTTGAAAAACTGTTCCAATTTAGTGGAGACATACGCTGGAGAATTGACAGTTTTTATTTGTGTAGGTATACCCATAATGGCCATCACCTCTAACAGGTGTGTAATAACAGAATCAACCTTTTCAGAGCTAAGAGCAATAGCCCATTGAAACCCTGAAAATGTATCTATAGTATGATGCACACATTTTAAATTTCCAAATTCTGCAAAGTGAAAGACATCCATTGGCCAAACCTCATTTCTCCATATGCCCTTAAGATTACAGCTTGCTGGCAATGGAGCTTGATTATAGAAAGAACAGGTAGGACAGTTTCTCACTATCTCCTCGGCTTGTTGTCAAGTGATGGAGAAGTCCTCTTTCAAACCTTTGCTATTAACATGATGTTTCTTTCTTTTTTTTTTTTTTTTTTGGTGTATGACTAAAGCATTCAAATTTATTTTTTTTAATATTTTTAAAATATTTTTTCCAACTTTTTTATTTGAATTAGGAACAGGATTATTTTACATGACAATCCCATAACATGATGTTTCTTATGAAATTCTGAGGCTTGTAGCACACTTCCTATTAATAAATGATCAATCTCATCATTGCCTTGTGCTAGTGGGCCTGGCAGACCCTTATGGGATCTGATATGTGTTGCATATATATAGGATTAATTCTGTTGCTGATTGTGTCATAATTGTATAAACAGTAAAGTTAATTCAGTATTGTCAGGAATGAATTCTGCAGTCTTAATGTGTAAAACGATTCTCTTTGTATATTGAGAATCAGTAACTATATTGAGAGGCTCTGTAAAATCCATAAGTACCATAAGAATTGCATATAATTCTGCCTTCTGTATAGAGGTGTACGGACTTTGAACTACTTTATTTACCTCTCCTGATTTATATACTGCCTTACCTGATTTGTTGGCATCAGTGTAGAAGGTAAGAACTCCAGAAATAGGAGTTTGTCTTACAATACGTGAAAGGATCCAGATTGTCTTTTTTATAAATTTAATTCTGTCAGTTTTGGGATAATTGTTGCTAATTGATCCCAAAAAATCAATAAGAGCTATCTGCCAGTATTCATTGTCCTTCCATAAGGAGGATATTTCCTCATTAGTTAAAGATACCATAATTTCTGCTGGATCTTTTCCAGTCAGTTGATGAAGTCTAAATTTGCCCTTTAGAAACAAATCAGAAATCTTTTCTATGTACATCTTTAGCTTTTTATTCTATTTATGTGGCAGAAATATCCATTCTAATATATCTTCCCTCTGCATCAGAATCCCTGAAAGGTATTCTCTGGCTGGTAAAATAACCAGAATACAACTAAATTAGGGTCCACACAGTCTACATGTGCATCCAGTATTCTGCTTTCCACTCACTGTAATTCTTTTTCTGCTTCAGCAAATAATATTTGTGGATTCTTTAATACCTTGCCCATTTTAAGGGCCATTTTTAAATGCTTTAAGTCATGTCCTTCCACTCCAATAATTGGCTGTAGTTGAGAAATTTCCCATACCAGCTTCTGAAGACTATTAAGAGTTTGATAATGATCTCTTCTAATTAGTACTTTTTGAGGACTGATTCTTTGTAAGTCTATCTTATAACCTAAATAATTAATAGAATCTCTTATTTGTATCTTTTCTGGGGCAATCTGTAATCCTCAATGAGGTAGAACTTCCTTCACTGTTTCAAACATTTGTTCTAATGTTTCTTTATTAGAATCTGGTAATAAAATATCATCCATATAATGATAAAGAATGGATTGTAGAAATTCCTTATGACTTATTTCTAGAGGTTTTTGGACAAAGTGCTGGCACAAGGTAGGATTATTTAGATTCCTTGTGACAAAACCTTCCACTGAAATTTCTTAACTGGTTGTGAATTATTAAAAGGTGGTACAGTAAATGCAAATTTTCTCTGTCATTTTTCTTGTAATATTATTGTGAAAAAGTAATCTTTCAGATAAATGACTATGATCGGCCATCCCTTAGGAATCAAGGAAGGCAATCGCATTCCAGGCTGAAGACATCCCATAGGCTGAATTACCTTATTGATGGCTCTCAGATCTGTTAGCATTCTCCACTTACCTGACTTCTTTTTGATAACAAATACAGGAGAATTCCAAGGGCTAGTAGATTCTTCTATATGCCCAGTCTCTAGCTCTTCCTGTACTAACTTTTCTAAAGCCTCTAGCTTCTCAGAGGTCATAGGCCATTGTCATACCCAGACAAGTTCATCTGTTAGACACTTTAAGGGTAGGGCCTTTGGGTCCTCTGAAGGTTTATCATATATACTTTGTCTATGTACAGCCTGGATGATTGGTATATATTTTCCATAGTGCCTTACTATATTTTGTCTACTATCTAAAGATTGTATATGATCAGATGTATTTGCATCTGCTACTGGAGGAATATTAATCTGGGTATTCCATTGCTGTAACTAATCACAACCCCAGAGATTTATAGCTATGTCCGCTACATATGGTTTTGACCTTCCTCTCTGTCCTTCCAGTCTAATGCAGACAACCCAATTAACACTCTGGAAAACTCTAGATAGAGTTCCAATCCCTAAAATTGTACATTCACCTCTCTAAGAGGTCATCTCTGAGGCCAGGACTTTTAGGTTATAATAGTCACATCTGCCCCAGTGTCTACCAGACTGGGAATAACTTTATTATTAATTCTTACTTTCAACTGAGACCTCTTATCATTAATAGTTTGCCAAAATATACATTTCTCATCTCCTCCAGTCATGTTTGATTCCTAATCACTAGCTAAACTACCATCTAGAGTAGTATCATTTTTTACAATAAGCAATGTACTATCTATTCATTCTGTGAGAGATTGTCTTTCACAATGACTGGGAATGATCTCACCTTTCTCAATGTGGAGGCCTTCGAGAGGCCCCTCAAGGAGATTCCCAATTGTAATGGGTTTCTTATATGTCTCTGGTCGATGGACATTCATTGGTCCCTTACCACATCTCCTACATAACCCAGAAGGCAGGGGCCTTTTATATGAGACATTGTTGAAATTTCCTTGCCTACAAGTCCTCTTAGTATGTCCTATTCTGCCACATTTGAAACATCTAGGTTCCTGGTGCCTTCTTGGCCCTCTAGGTATTGCTCTTCCTACCCAAGTTCCTATTCCATTACAGAGATAGCATGTGGCCTCTTGGTGCCTATTTTGACCTCTGTAAGTTACTTCTCCTTCCCAAACGTCTATGTCATTACCTTGAGAACATTTAACCTCTTGGTATCTCTTTAAACCTTTTGAGATTGCCTCTCCTACCCAAGCTTACAAGCTTGTACATTATTGTCCAGATTAGCTGTATGCAAAATCCATTCTTCCAGTGGTGCTGATCTGATTTTTATAGGCAAAAGTATTCTTTTGCACATGGGGTTTGCATTTTCATACACCAGAGAGTATATGATCATTTTTCTAGGTTCTGGATCTGCTACCTATAACTCTACTGCCCTGGACAGTCTTTGTAAAAAGTCATGAAACTGTTCTGTCAGTCCCTATTTTATCTTCATATAGGTTTCTACTGTTTCTCCTGGATCACGAATCTTGTCCCAGGCATTTAAAGCTGCTGTTCTGCATAAGGACAATATATGCTCATCATATCCAGCCTGAACCTGTGGGTTAGCAGAAAGACCCTCACCAAGAATCTTATCTAGGGGAGCTTCATAACCTTTCTTTATGCCTTGAAGCTCGAGGTCTTTTACTTCTTCCCTCCACAGAGCTCTCCACTGTATCTGAGACGAATTTTCAAGCATAGCTGATACTAGGTGTTCCCAATCTGTGGGCATCACCCTATTAAAGGTTGCCCATGAATTTAATAATTCTTTCACATAAGGGCTATGGAGACCATATGAAAAAACCGACTCCTTAATTCCTTTAAGGTCTTTTAATTATATGTGTTCCCATTGATATGTCATCTGACCATGTGGATGCTTTTTGCAAGGCATTTTTTTTCTATTATAGTTTCTGGGAACACCATTGATGTATACATAATAACCTTAGGAAAGTTTTCCTGATGTCTGAACTGAGTAGGTGCATTGGATAGGGAGTACTCTAATTCTGCGCCAACCAAAGCTTGTAGCCTGGCAACCATAGTCTCATGTAGAGACTGAATCTTATGAGTCATGTTAGATTCTAAGAGTTTCTTTATTTCTACATCTACATGTGCTTCTAAATCTTTATTATTCTCAACCTTTGATAGTATCTAAATGGCATGTAAATTGCCTTCCAAATATCCAATCTTTTTGGTCTGTGGTAGTAGATTCCTCAGACATGGAGTGAACTGCCTTTGCTAGGTCTCCAATCCTGTCTAGGTTCTTAGCTATTTTTGCATTCAAAGCATCCAACATGGAACAAATTTGGGTTTCTATTTGGCCATGAGTTTTTTTCCACCTGTGTTAGTAATGTGGTATGGCCAAACTGAGTTTTCTCAATTTCTTTACATAAACGTTCCATGTCTTTCATTTTTTAAATCAAATTTAATTTTCCTGGCTGGCTTTTATATTCTACATCCAATTTGATAAGCTGTCCTTTTCCCTGTGTCACAATTCTCTGTTTAGAGATATCATATGGACTATAAAGCTGATGGCTAAAACATCATATGGACTATAAAGCTGATGGCTAACACAGCATATAGGTATATCATTGGCAAGTCATAAGCCTCCTCTAACATTGAATTCATGTAAGTAGCAAGAATATTCCCAATTTAGTACATTGTCAGATATTCTGCCATTCTGCAAGTTAACCTGTACCCGAGTTGCTGTCCAGCTGCAGTAACTGTATTTGACCAGCAGGTGGCGGAGGTGGCAGGTTGTGATGGTGCAGTGTTCAGCTGCAGAGGCGAAGTCCATCTCAAGACTACCTGAAAAATATCTGAATGTTTTCCTGACCTAGTTAGAATGGACGGAAGGGAATGGCTGTTGTTACTAGAAGAGGCTTTGGAAAACCTGCAGGGCCTTAGCTGTTCACAGCACCCGGCAATATCTGTCCCGGGTATCGGTGGATGACTCACGGTGGTGTGGCTCATCCGGGCGGAAACAGGTGCCACGCAGCTGTGCGCTGGGCAGTGCATAAGGCGGCTGCAAACGCTAACACAGAAGAGGAGGAGTCTCGAGTTTCTAAAATTAGAAGAAACCCTCAGAAGGCACAGGGCAGAAACTGAGGTCAGGCTGGTTGGTGGAGAGTGCTGAGCAGTATCTTAGGCCCAGCTGGAATGGGCTCAGAGGCGCAGGGTGGAAACTGTAATCAGAATGGGTGACTGACCTGGTAGGAAAGAAACTGCAGCTACAGCAGGTTCCTCTCAGCGCAAACAGTGCCAGAGAGACCCTGTGGCGATTAGTGCCATGGGTGTGCAGAAGTGGCAGGGGTAGAAATATTGCTAAATGTCATGACCCACCTGTGGGTTTAGATTCAAAATTCTTTGCAACACCAGCTAAAGTGGAACACAATGGATTCAGAACTATATTGATAACAGATGGTTTATTAGGAAAGTACTCATGGAACAGAGCCAGTGACCAGGTTTACACCGGATGGCTGCTTGTCTGTTCAGCCAGGCTGGAGAGGGAAATGAAGGCCGTATGCATGCATCTCTGATATTTAAAAAGCCTTGTTACGTCACTCTGACCATGGCCAAGTGGGTGTGGTCAGCGGCACCTGTGCCAGTCCCCAAGAGGACATGGTCAGCATTTCCCCCTACAGTGTAGAAACCAGATGATTTTGTTACTTCAGAGACAAGGGTTCTTCCCTTTATATACTCATGAAAACACAACATGTGAGCCTTGAGATTCATAGGATATCATTTCTATCTCTTCTTCATGATATCTCCCTGTATTATAATAATTATAATATCATATTATTATCATAATAACTTGAGACTGTTTACCACAATAAAATGAATTCTATAACCAAAATCAATAAATACAGAAAAAGAAAGTATCAAAAGAATGGCTCTTAATACTAAAACAGATGTGGCCATGGTTACCAAGGTTTCATGTGTCTTTTATGGCTAGAGAAAGATGGGAGTAAGGAATAAGAATTTGCCTAAATAATTTTGCAACAATATGATGTTTAAAGAAAAATGTATTTTATTTAATTATCCTTGAGAGGAATATAATAGAAAAAATGGGAAGTCATACTAGTTCTTGAACTTGGAATAAACCATGGCCTCCCTCACTTCACCACATAGAGGAGGCATTGAGAAGGAGTCTGTCTTTCAATTTCACTCAGTAAAAACTGGTTCTCTTCTATAAAGTTTCTTATCTCCTTTAAAGACCTACTTGAGAATAATGATTAAACGTTGTGGCTCCTAAGACAAACTATCGTCAAGTCATATTTCCACTACACAACAGTCATAGGAAATTGGGCACAATGCCTAAATACCCCATCCTCCAGGTCTCTCATCTGCATTGTGAATCTAACCATGTTCAGTGTCTCAAAAGTGCACTGTGGGAACCTAATGGGAACACTTAAGGAGAAAAATGTTCATGGGTTTTCTTCTAGTGATACACATTCTCATTTGTTCTCTTTCAGTCTCTTTCAACTTTATTCTTGCCAGCTATATTAGTTTTTGGTCTAGCATATTGTTTTGTGTTCATTAACTCTTTTGAAAACTTACCTTAAATTTTCTAGTTGTTTGGCTTGCAGGTCTATGTATAATTTCAATATGCATGGCCAATTTTTCTGCCACTGACTATTCATTTCTTAATTCTTTGATTTATTTTCTGAGGGCTTGGTTTCTTTAACCTTTCCATATCTCAGAATCCCTCTCCAACCCAAGTCATCAAATCTAATCTTGATCACTTAGCTCCTAGCAAAATTCCCTAGAAACCTGCCCTTATGCTTACCTATTAGCTGATACATTCTCCACTGCAAGCTGTTCTTACAATTTGCCCATTCAAATAGATGTTAGCATAGTCCATGAAAGGACTTAGCATCCAAGCCCAGGAAAATCTTTCTGCTTTATATACCTCACATGGAATTCACCACGGAGTACTACCAACTCATACAAATTGGTTCTCCACATTTAATTCTCTTCCTTCTTTTTCCTTGGTCCAAGCATTGGTGTCTTCTTGGATGACCCCTTTCTTAACATTTTCAAAATGTTCATCTTTCCTATATGATCTTGTCTGTGTTAGTCTGCCCTGTTTACAACAGAACACTTTTATCCTCTGATGTAAACTTATTTTTACTTCACAAGGATCCCAACTCCATCACCCAGAAACATGTTGTTGAATGATGCTGTGAAATGCTCTTGCAGTTACAATGTTTAGTAAACATACAATGAAATGCGGAGCTGATTTTTAGACTGAATTTCTCCTTCAACCAAAACACATTTTTGAGTCAGGAAGTATTATGTCCTTTCTACACTAGGAAACAACCTCCTTGCTTGTATTTCAAAACGTAAAATGTATTTTACACATACTTTACTACTTGTAGGAAGGTTTGAAGATCTGGCACTCTACAAATGACTTTGAGCTGGAAATTTAGTTTAGATTCTTACATAATGTGAGTTTTGAAAATATAACTCTACTACTGGAATAATTTTGTTGTTGTTTTTTTTTTGAGAAATAAGTGCCTTCATTTCTACCATGTCCTCTTATTCTTAGTCTTTTTAACTGACAAGGAAATAAAAGGGGTAAAGCACAAGGAAAAGAAAGTGAAAGAAAGAAGAGATAAAAGAGAGATGGAGCAAGGAAGGGAAAAAGTATAACACATGCAAAATACCCTCAGTAGCAAACAAGAAGAACAGTTAATATTCTACTAGCCATACAAGCACCTCTCCTTGCTATTATTACTAGCAGAAGAATAGCAGCAACTCCACCTACTTATTGAATGCTTTCTGTTCCCCAGACATAGCAAAACATCCTATAAGCTTCAGCTCATCTAATATCGGTACTGGAGTTTAACACTTAACAAGATATCATGTGAATTGCCCCAGTTACCCAGGTAGGAGGCATCATGCCCAAATCTTGAACACAAGTATTGTATCTGATGCTCTCAGCCTCTCCACTCCTCTACAAGACCTCCTATCTCTGATCATTAAATAATGAATTAAATGCAACAACATCCTTCAAAGATGAGTTAAGAAACTGTAAATATTTGTGGTTATGGTTCTTATTTCCTCCATTGAAAAATAGATTGTGTTTCACGGTTTTAAATCACAAGGACTCCATTAGTATTCGGGTTTTTCTGTGAGAGGGTTTGGATTTTTGCCACAAAATGCCCTTTAAAGTGAAAGTTATAGCCTAGGAGCAATGGTAGGGTACAACTGATCTATTAACATGAAGCTGCCAGTCTTGAGTGGTGCAGGAAACATAATACCTACTGCTGACTACACAAATTCTGAATTATTTTTAATACTGACACAGCCCCAAGTTTTCACATTTAGAACTTGTCACAAATAGTCTCTCTAATTTCTTTCATTTATTTTGCAAGCAGGCAATAACACTATCCTACAAACTGCAAGCAAAGGATGTTTCCTTTCTAACCCCTCATTTTCTACCCAATAAAATTTACTGGAACTTGGGGTAGACAGTATGTCCCATGAACTGAAGCTTACAAAATCACTGCATCCTTGGGCATTTAGTATCAGTTAGAAACTCTGTGGAGCTTATCCTCAAAATGAGTTTACTGATTAATACTTCTGTAAATATTTAGGGCATTGGCATCAGGTACATGTGGATCTGGATAATCCAGGAATGTGATCAGAAAGCTACTCAGGTCAGCTCTCAACTTTGTTTCCTCGATGGCAGGCATGATTTAAGTGGGCCAAGATGATTTAGATTTATAGTATGTATTTACCTTAGTAATATCATAATATCAAATGTGTCTCAATCATTGTCACTTCAGCTGATATCCCTGGATACCCACCAGTGGCACCTTTTGGTCAGGTATCCACCCCTAAGTCAGTATAACTGAATACTCTGAAAGGCCACTCAGGGATGTCACTTCAACTAAACAAGTATGTCTTATTCCACTATTGTGTTGATGCTAGGACTTAAACAAGACTTTCAAAGTCTTCTTGGAGTGAGGGATTTCAATCAGTCCCACCCAAATCTCATGTTGGGCATCATGGTTAGTTTTTATTGTTAACTCAAATAACCTGGAGTCACCTGAGAAGAGAACTTGATTGAGGAATTTTTTTACCTCAGATTTGTCTGGGGACATGCTGGTGGGTGGGGAGATTGTGTTGAGTTCTCTAAGGACTGTGGGAAGACTTACCCTCAAAGTGGACAGCCATTCTGATAGCAGCCCAGAGTTTTTAAAAAATCTTCGAAGACAGAATGCTGTCCTGTTTTGATGGGTTGGTCTTGACTCTCACTGGTGAGTTCCTGTATCCTGTTGATGCTGATTCCTTCACTGATGTTAGAAGCAGACTCTCCGTGTTGAAGGATTAAAAATGAGCAGCTCTCTAGGAGCTTTCTGAAATGTGAGGTTACTGTGCTCTTGGCCTCACCAGTGTGAGTCAGCCATTGCTGGGCTACTCCAATCTTACTGTATAAGCCAACCTAATAAATCCTTTTGTAATCTATATTTTTTATACTTTATTTAACTTTTTATGTGCTTTAGTGCAAGGATACCAGATCTCCTGGAACTGGAGTTACAGACAGTTGTGAGCTGCCATGTGGGTGCTGGGAATAGAACCCGGGTCCTCTTGAAGAGCAGCCACTGCTCTTAAACACTGAGCCATCTCTCTAGCCCTGTAATCTATATTTTTGTCAGTTCCATTTCTAGAGATTTTGAACCAATAGTCAAAGTAGAAGAGATGACTCCTATTTCACAAGTGTTGGTCAAATAAAACAAGTCTAATACAACAGGACTTTTGTTTAAACCAAGTGACAGAGACATGTGAGACACATGCACGGTAATGTCACCAACCTCTGATTTTGATTGACATAATGCCAGATTACTTTTGATCACTTTATTTTAAGATCACTTTCCAATGCCTGATGGTTTTCAGGTGCTAGCATAGCTTGTATTAATCATTTCTCTTGGCTATTATTGGTGACAGAATGTAAATCACCATAGAAAATGGAGATAACATCCCCCTTTGCAATAGGGATTAAGCTGTCTAGGGGAAACTTAGGAAACAAGAAAAGCAAGGCCAACTTTATATATGTTCTATTCCCTTCCCAGTTAATGGTGAGTGATGTGCCAACTTGTCTCTTTGAGTTGACTTGTTTGATCAAAACTACATTGTATGCATTGTATATGTCAACAAGGAATTCAAGCCATTAGCAACTGAGCTGAATGCTGTCTATGGCAACTATCAGCTACTCTGTTTCTGGTACAACAGTGAAAAGTAGGAGGTGAGAATAAATGAATATAAATCATAAACCCAGAAGGATAGCAAACATTTAACTAAAGTAATAAGACACAAAGAGCAATTTTAGCATTCATAGTATATGCAGCCAAGAAATGTTTATCAATGAAAATCAAATAGAAAGTGGAGAGAAGAAAATTCTTCAATGCTTAAAATATGGAAGCAAATGCAAATGCAAATGACTTCTGCCATGCTTATCTTCACTAGCCAGGAATAATAGTATCCAACTTGCATAGCTGTTGTGAGTATTAAATGAGATGACACTGTCTTATGCCAGGCCAGAAAAAGTCCTCAATAATTGTGAGATAATGGATTGCATTTAAATGTTCTCATACAATGATTTATGTATGTGAAAATGAGAAAAACTCTAATGACTGTACCTAGGACCTTGTCCCCTAACTTTAATTTTTCCCAAAGGTCTTGTTTTTCAATCATACACATGCCAGTGCAAGTGCTTCATACGTCAGGTTGGTGAAGCTAATATGGACAGAGCACTGAGAACATTCTATGTCTGAGAGGGAAAGTGTAGGTAAGTTTTCCCTTGTTAACCAGAGTCCTGGGAGTGTGGGGGCAGCAAGGGGAGAGAGCATGTAGGCTCTATGATGTCATGCTATTGCCACAGCTCTGCCTAGATACCCTGTCACATGTCAGAAGGTAGCCTGCCAACTCATGGGGTGCTAGAACGCTTTACAAAGCTGCAGCAGTGACTAGAGAGACATTAGAGTTTATGGAAAACACCATCTTAGGAGCCTCCTATCCTCCAGCCTCTGTTCCCATCCCAAGCCATTAGTAGTTCTGTAGTCAGAGTCCTCTGCTTAAGATGCATTGTCTGATGGTCCTGTTTGATGATCTTTCTGTGTAAATAAGAAAAATTGTCATGTAAGGAAGGTTAGCTTTACCCTTACTATTTCTTACCCTTAGCATCTCACCAGACCTGTTAAAATGCTATGTCATCTCTTTATGCTTTGCTTCTAGGAGCCAGGTGCAGGCCCTTGTAGCATCAACCTCTACCACCCCGGAAGTGTTTTTTTTTTTTTTTTTTTTCTATATACCGTTGCCTCTTCATTCCTGGCCAGACTCTCATCCACAGCACAAGGAGAGAAACTTGAGTAAGGTAAATCTGGCATTTCACTTCACTGTTCACACATTTTAGGGGCTACTCCTGAGCTACAAATTCAAACCTATAATCCTTTCTCTGTCTTTTAGATGCTAGTGGTGTCTTCCACTAAGCCAACTTCAGTTCTTAGTCCCCACCCTCAAACCAGTTGGACCTCAAACTTCCAGTCAATCCCTTTTCACAGTTCTCTGAAGTTGCCATTCTCTCTATTCTCTGGATTCACACCCCCTTCCCCTCTTGTGAGGACCTGCTCCTCTTGCATCCCTACAAAATGCACACTTTTTAAAGGTTTATCTGAAAGGTTCCTGTGTGTGTGTGTGTGTGAGAGAGAGAGAGAGAGAGAGACAGAGAGAGAGAGAGAGAGAGAGAGAGAGAGAGAAAGAAAGAGAGAGACAGAGACAGAGAGACAGAGACAGAGAGAGACAGAAAGAGACAGAGAGAGAGTCACACAGAGAGACACACAGAGAGATATTTCCATATTTTGAAGGTTTTAAATTAGTTAACACATTTATTTATGCTTCAGTTCAATATTCATCAAGTCTCCAGTAGGTACTGGGCCCTTACATGGGCCTTCTGTTTGTTACCAAAGAACTTTCTTATTCATTATAGCGCTATCCTTACGATGCTGTAATTTGTTTGTTTTATATCTTTAAAAAGTGAATTCTCCAAAGGGCAAGAGCTATCTATATCTTTTAACCTAATCCCAATGACCTAGAAGAGTGCCTGGAATGTACTTGGTTCAAACTCAATAAGTAACTGCAGAGAGAAGGGACTGAGAAGGGAAGGAAATGGGAGGCAGCTGGGCTATGGAAACGAGGCTCCCTAATGGGAGTCACCTGTACAGCTCCTGCCAAGACCCAAGATCAAGTCTCAGTTCTCGCCCCCTGGTAGAGGAGCAATGCGTCACTTTGCACCACCCCCTACTCATTTCCCCTCCAGCTTCTGCATCAAATGGCTCTTCTCTCCATTTGATTGACACTGTTCATGTGACCTTCAAAAGAGTGAATCTGTAAACTGTATAGAATGCTTATTACTTACAAGTTTGGAGTGAAATAAAATCATACACTATCAAGTCGTAGTTCACAGGTCTAAAAACTCAGGAACTTGCTCTGTAGACCATGCTGACCTAGAACTCACCATGTACACCAGGCTGATCTAAAACTCACTATGTAGACCACATTGGCCTAGGAGTCATGGGTAGTCACCAGCCTCTGCTTCCTAAGTGCTGGGATTACAAGGACCAGAAATATCAATCATTGGAACATTATTCTTAAACGTTATATAGTCGTCAGAGTGAAATAAACAAACAAGCAATAACAACAAAAATCCTACACCCTGGAATATCATGCAGCCTCTGAAAAGAATGAATTAGAACTATAGTTATTTATGGAGAATTTTCCATGATCAGAGACAAAACAACATATGTAGGCACATTGTAATAATATTGTTGTTTTTATTCAAAAAAATTCCCTACATTTTAAACAACATTTGATGCATTTCTGAAACTGGATTGGCATCTGTTAATCACCCCAAATAGATAACTGTGTGATTATAATGCCACAGAGAGAGGATTCTGCACCTATATTTTACCTAGACATTTTGGTGTCACCATGGGAGATGTGGGCTAGAAGAGAATATGGTAACACATGGGTGAAGCAGGGGCCAAGAAGGCAGTGGAGAGAAAACACCTGCCTCAGGATGCAGAATATACCATGGTATTATAGGGAAAATAGGTAAGGGATATTACTTTTTCATTTAGTCCTTATGGGAAAATATAATTAATTTCCACATATTTTAGGTAGCCACAATACTTTGTTAATTGAATAAAAGGACACCCAAGTAATGTGCAGGATATGATGCTATTTGGTTGTCTGTTTATCCTTGCATATATGAGCATGAGCATGTGCATGTGTTTGTACTTATAGGGGATTAAATGAGAGAACAAAGCAATTAAAAAACAAATATAACTACATTTATTTATTTTGTGTGTGCACAAGTATGTCCCAGGGTGTGTATGTGTGTGTGTGTGTGTGTGTGTGTGTGTGTGAGAGAGAGAGAGAGAGAGAGAGAGAGAGAGAGAGAGAGAGAGAGAGAGAGAGAGAGAGAGAGAGAGAGAGGGTCTGTGTGTGTCAAAGGACAACTTTCAGGATTCCGTTCTCTCCTTTCACCATGGGGTTGTGGGTGTGGAACTCAGGTCCTCAGAATCATAATTTATAAGATCACGAAAACATTGGTGTAGTTTGAATCCATAGCAAGACATTTGTAGCACTCACAAAGAGTTGATTCTGCAGTTGTAGTCAACCAGTGGACCAACTCCATAGGTCCCTTCCTGTAGTCAATATCAAATATTTGTTAATATTTTGAAATACTACCTAATGGATGATTTAACTTTGCTTTCAAAAACTCTCTTCTTACAGGTAAGACATGATTAATCTTTGAGGTTGTGTGAGAATGTTACATTATATTTAATGTTTGTTTCAGGATAACAAAAGGAGCACAGATAGTTGTTATAAGGTAATGCAGACTCTGCTAAGATGGAAGGCACTCCATCAAGGAGAGTGAGGTTGAGAGGAAGCAGCAAATTAAGAGCCCAGGTCCCACAGCCCTCTCATTTTGTCACCCAGGTTGTCATCTCAACAAATAAATATGTGGAGGGGTGGCCTTACCACCCAGTGGCATGCTTCCTGGTCATATGGTGGTAAAGAAACAGAACACAAAAATCTCTTTTGTGATCTGAGCCATCTGTTGGCAGGGAGGGAACCAAAAATAGACCCATTGTGGCATTCCCTAGTTCTGCAACATCATGTCAGGGAGAGAAGAGATGGAGCCACAGGGCTGATTGAGAACCTTACTTGAGTCTGGCAGTCTGTCTCCTAGAGAGGCTCCAGAATTAGGTGATCTCTTCTTATTTTTCAACTACTTTGCATGTGCATGCTGGATAATGAGAGCCCACCTAAGCCTGCTAAAAACCTTAAACTCAGTGCCATTACTGGCAAAACACTTGAGTCTCTTTTTGGATTCTCCTTCTTGGTGGCAAAGAGTTTTCAGTTTCACACAGTAAATCCTCTCGTTGCTAGGATAAGTGTCTCATCACTGTCAGTTCTTCTATCATGAAGTCACACAGAGCTTTATCATATATCGATTCCCTTTAAATTGAAATATTTCATCCTAAAAAGAGGTGGTTGTAGGATGAAGGAAGTTCAAAGTTACATGACTCAAGAAGCTGGCTGCCCAGTATTATACAAGTGGTACCCAATGACTGGGAAGAGGAGAGTGTCTTTCATGGAGCTGTCTACAGTTTGGGCAGTGAGTTCCAGAGGCACAGCTTTCATGTGTTGTCTGTCACTCCTGCTAAAGGGGTGGGGGTGGTGTTTGGTGATGTAGCTGCCTTTGAGTCAGTATGGTCCTGTAAGTAGCCCCACGTGAACTTACTGGTTTACCAACTTCAGACTCCAGTGGAAGCCTTTGTTTTTCCATTGTTAATGACATAACTGGGGAAGTGTCAGCCAACATACCTGCATGCCAAGAGGGAGAAAACATGAGACGGTATATTTTACCTGAAGAAACTATGGATTTGTAGGAAAATGCTGTTTGAGTTGTTAAGTTGCCTGGGTTGGACTGTCTATTCATTTTCATTGCTATAAACTGACAATCTGATCAGCTAGGTGAAAAATTTAAAAACCTGTATGGTTTTAATTATTAAATGGAGTAAAAACAAAAATCATAACCTGGCTATAGTGCAGGTCTTGTTGAGACATTATTTTCAGGTATTTTGATAAAGGAAACATTTAGAAGGTTACTGGTGAAGGGGTGGGAGTACAGTCTCTAAGGGGGACAGAGACAGGGAAAGGGGAATTTCCAGACGTAAGCCAGTGTTTCCACTTGACAGTTTTGCCTGGGGCATATCCTGTGTGTCCTTATCTGGGCTCAGATAACTTGAAGCTGTGGCCAAAAGGCTTGTCCTCTGTTCTGCATGATGGAGCACAGGCTGGCCTAAGAAAGACTTCTTAGAGTCTACTGAGGAGAAAAGAGAAGTAGGCAGAGGGTGCTCTACTGCCATGATTCCTTACAAGATCTTTTCCTTCCTAATTTTGTTCCTCAGATGTAGTTCCACTAAGTTTATGAGTTCCTTTAAAGTGTGTTCTCTTCATTATCTCGCTTTTCTGCTTTCTTGCTCTAAGCATTCTTGTTTTTATCGATTTTGGACTTTAACCACCCTGCATTTTGTGGGAAATGGGGCGGGGTTAGAAGAATTAGTCAATAGATTCCATGCTAGGGCAAAGGAAAGGCATTCTGCAGAAGGTTAGGGCTGGCCCATTTGCCTCCATTCTCAATTTACTGTGCTCCAGATTTGGTTTAAGTAGTGGATAAAGGTTTTTAATGGTTTTAGGAATGCATATATAGAGATGCTTATCACAGGAATGTTGACGTTCTAAGAGAGGATTTTATTTATTCATTCAGCAAATATTTATCAAACAATGAATATTGCTAGGTGCTAGGGAAACTGTAGTGAAAAGACAGAAAAAAAATGCAAAAAACTAGATACTCTAACCAGTCCCATGCACCATTAATTTTATGTGGGAAAAAGGAAGAAAAAATGGATAAATAAACCATATATTGAACATCAATATATAGTGAGAAAAGAAGATTAAATAGATTAGATAGTGACTGTCAGGTAGGAAAAAGGGTATATATGTTTACATCTGGAAGAAAATCTGAATGCAATGAGGAGTCAGCTAGCCTGATATTTAGAGGAGTCCCTTTGTAGGTAGAGAGAGATCCTAGAGGCATAAATGCACAGAGTGCTAGTAGCTGGAAAGATGGGACAGTGTGATCAGAGAAGGGCAGTGACTCAGCTATGAGAAAGTCAAAGTAAGACCTTCAGAATCAATGCAGGGGCTATGGTTTTTCTGCATGATAGTAGGATGCCATGGAGTTGTGTTGAGCATGGCTGTGAAGTAATCTACCTTGACTATGTCAGTTTGGTTGCCTTGAGAAGAGATTAACAGAGAAAATACAGGGTAAGAGGTATAGGAGCTGGCAACAGAATGGAAGCAGACACCTTAGAAGCTGAAGATAGAAATTTCCCCAGCAATGCTCTACTACGTCAGGTGTTACCACATGGGTGAATGAATTTGCCTTCTGCTTTTGGCAAAGAAGAGAAGGTGATGCTGACAGAGACTGTTTTCAAGAAGTTGGGACAGACTGAGTGAGGTCCTTTCAGGAAATACCAGGATGGAAGGAAATAGAGACAGCAGTGTAGCACAATTTTAAAGTATCAGTTTGTTTTCAACAAGCAAGAAAGGAAATATAAGAGGGGAGTAGAGCAGCAGTGAGACAGAGATCAGAAATCAAGCAAGGTGCTTTGATTGGCTTGTTTCAGGGTAGAAGTTTGTGACACATTCCTTCTAAATAAGAGATTCAAAGACTGGGGCAAAACTGTTAAAGTAGATAGAATGGAGTCTAGAGCATACACTTGGGAAAAGAAATATAGATGGAATTAGGTAAGAAAAAAATCCATTACAAAAAAGGAATGCAAAGTGCTTGGTAGAGAAACCCTAGTAAGGAAATGTGGACATTGTTTTGGTGCAAAAATATTAACAGTGAGATCTGAGGTAAGGGTGTTGGCAAGGAAATATAGGAAGGTTATAAAGCATTTGGAGATTTGGAGGACAAAGATTAAGTGTTGAGACAGTATTTGCTTACAGTAAGGGGGAGGTAAGTTGAATGGAAATGTGTGTTGGGATTTGATGAGTACATCATAGGCCTACTCTACCAATGTGGTAGACATGCATTTCAAGTAAAACAGATCAACTCTGTTGCATGTCTTGTCAAGTCAGACTTGGGCTGCTCTGAGTCAGGCAAAGAATAGGAAAAAGCTGTCATCAGGCTCAATATTGGATCGGACAATGAAAGACAGGCAGTAATATTATCAGGAATGTGTGAGATAATGAAAAGGGTGACAGTTTGTGTCTGTTAGACTGGGTAAGGAGGGAAGTGAAGCTGTGAAGTTAAAAGACAAGTGAATTTTGGCATGACTGACCTCCCAGTGTAAGCACTATTAAAGAGATTAAAAAAATAGGTGGTCACAACCCACAAACTGGGCATTTCAAGAGGAGGTTATGATGTCTATAATAAGGCAACAAGGGGATCTGCTATCTGACTTGGGACTAGGTGGAAGAGGGAGATGAGGATAAAATCTTTGGATTTGTGGAGGAGGTCAAGGGACTAAGAGCAAAGAAAGTGATAGAATATTCCTTCTTGGGAATCTACATAGATACAGATTGTACATGGACTTGTTAAATTTTTCCTTACTGAGGACCAATGACCTTGGGTTTCCCAAATGAGTAGAATGAGGGTCTGGGTCCTCTAAATGGAGGTTGTCAAATGGCATGAACTTCAAAGGAGCTAGGCCTCCTTTTTTTTGGAAAGGGGGTCTAGTTTCATCAAAATGCCAACAAGAAACAACATCACAATACTTTTAGAGTCATAAGGTGTAAGATAAAGAACATGCTACCTTTCAGAAGTGCAAAAGGGAGGTGGTGTTCACAAGTATAAGCAGGCTTTAGCCTGAACAGGAAAGTAAAGGAAACACTTATAAGGAAGAAGAAAGATCAAGCCAATGAGTTATCAGGAATTCCAGAGGGTGTGTTGGCAAAATTTGAGGGAGAAGGGAGGAGTAGAAGATTGTTCTAGATTGGAGACTGTTCAAAGGACTATGGAGATAGGAGCGCTCAAGTGATGAGAGACCGTTTGTGGTTTTCAGGATTGACTGAAGTAAAAAGGAATGCAGGGCATGATGGGATTAGCCCAGAAAGAAGATTTTGGTATCTTAATAAGTGATTACTCAGCCTTCACATCACTTTGGGAAACATTAGGAAATCTTGGAAGGGTGAGAAGCAGGTGTAAGCACTTGTGATAAACATGTCTATTTAGCAGGAAACTGTATCTTAAGCACTGTCATTTACTCACAGAACACCAGAGTGATAGCCTAAAACAGTCTAGTAGAATTATTATGACCAAGGCTTCATCACTGATTACTGAGTACTTACTTTGGATATTTCTTGTGATAAGTGATTTACATGTATTCTTTAATTTGATTCCTCAAATAACATTGTAAGTTGATATGAAAGTCATGACTTCCATTTCATAGTTATAAAGTCATTTACAATTTGGACTGAGAGTTCTTTGTCTCCAGAGTGAATGATAAACAATGGTGAGAATACAGAGTTTTGAAAGATTGCAGGTGATCGAGGAAGGTAAGGTCTGATTCCAACAGCAATTTGGTGCCACAGACATCAAGTATCTACATTTTAGCATTGTACTAGGCCATGGCTCAAAAGCCTTGAGAAAAACCAACTCATTTTCCTACAGCAACTCAACTGGCTATGCCATATTCACAAAGTGACACTCAATGATAAGAAATACAAATATTAAAATGCCCATGTCTAGACACAGTAGCAGATGGTGATGAGAAGTGATGAGCCCTATATCTGCAAGGAAGGTAGTAAAGAACCAATCAGAGCTTGTCAGGCAGACAAAAGGCAAGGCATAATACATTCTAGAAGGGGTCAACATGAATAAAGGCACATATGTATCTGGCCAATAATTTTTTGAAGTTATAAGGAAAGAGACAAGAGCAATAAAATCTATGAATACATGTCTGTTGGCAAGATCATGGAGAAAATAAACTAACAAAGTTCCTCTTGTTTTTTAAAGTTGTTCTCACTAAGTTAGAAAGTTTAACAAGAAAAATATTAAAATTTGCCAGCTTAACTCATAAATATTCATAAGATGTCTTATTCCCATTATACAGGTGAGAAGGAAAAAGAGAAGTCTAAATACATTTGACACAAAAAAATCCATAGACCACATACAAAGGTGACACCAAAAATGTATAAGCCATTTGGCCAACTTATACTTGTGCCAAGAGATAAAGCTGGAAGGGAAATTAAGGACCAAAGCAAAAAGTGGCATAACAGTAGAGGAGAATTTTACCAGCAAAAATATAAATTTCTAAAAAGAATTTTTATTCATGCAAGACTATTCATGAATGATCTAATATATAAATTCTAAGAATGTAAGACTCTGAACACCTTGTGTTAAAATAGTTCATATATTTATAAAAGCCATTTGCTCATTAATTGATTCCTTTTTGGTGTAACACACATATATTTAGGAGTTAATGTGTGTTGGATATTTTTTCTGGTCATAGTTAGATATTTAAAAAAAAAACCACCTTGTATGAAGTCAGAGCCAAGAAAAAGAAGCATACATAATCAATCAATATAGGGGCATTGTGTGAACAAAACTCAGAGCTTGAGTTTCATTCTGTATAGTAATCAAGAAGAAAATGTATGTGAGTTTTCTGGTACATGGTAGATGGTTGAAAATGATAGATATACAGTGTTCAGTGCATGTAAATGGAAGAAGAATATCAGGTTACCTGTGGTTTCTGATTTTTGCACTAGAATGTCCCAGAAGAAGAATCTGGGCATGTTACTGTTTTATAGTTACCCTGGGTATTTATTTGAAGAAACAAATTTGGAAAGCATGAATTAAGACTTCATTGTGATTTTTGAGACAGGGTTTCCTGTGTCCCAGGTTACCCTAGAACTTACTAAGTAGCCAAGGATAACCTTGGACTTTTGATCTTTCTGCCTCTGCTTCCTGAGTGTGCTCCTTTGTGCTCAGCTTTTGAGTACTGAGGACTGAACCCAGGGCTTTGCATGATAGGCAAGCATGAAATTGAAACACTGCTACAATTCATTTCATCCAGTTCTGCTAGAATCACAATGTGGATCTTAGGTATTAATGTCTTTAAATAATGTACTTTCCAGGTAATTCTTATGTCTAAAAAGCATGGAAAACACTAAGTGAGTGTTGGACAGATAGGTGGACAAACATACAGGGTGAGAAAGGTTAAGTAGAATAGTTGCCCTACAGATAAGAGGAGATGCAATAAAAGTTATGTAGCAATCATAGAAATCTGCCCTCAAGAAACAGAGGTATAATCAATTCTAATATGCCACAGACACAATAATATGGTGTGGTGGTTTGAATAAGAATTCCTCTCCAATAATAGGCTCATATAATTGAATGCTTGGGAACTTGTGCTATTTGAAAGGATTAGAAGGATTAGGAGGTGTGGCCTTGTTGGGGTAGGTGTGGCTTTGTTGGAGGAAGTGTGTCACCGGAGGTGAGATTTAAGGTTTCATAAGCCCAAGCCAGACCTGGTGTTAAATAGTCTCTCAGCCTGTGGACCAAAAAGTAGCTCTTAGCTACTGTTCCAGTACTATGTGTGCAGCCATGCTCCTGCCATGACGATAATGGACTAAGCCTCAAAAACTGTCAGCAAGCCCCCAAGTAAATGCTTTCTTTTATTTTTATTATTATTATTATTATTATTATTATTATTATTATTATTATTATTATTAAATTAGTCACAAGCTTGCTTCACCTGTCAGTCCCAGCTCCCTCTCCCTCCCCTCCTCCCCCACACCCCCACCATTTCCCCTAAGCCCCCACCCCATCCACCCTCTGCTCCCCAGGGGGTGTGAGGCCCTCCATGGGGGATCTCCAAAGTCTGTCATATTATCCCACACAGGGCCTAAGCCCTCCCCCATGTGGGTGTCTGCCTCTGTTTCCATCAACCACTGGATGAAGGCTCTAGAATGGCATATAAGGTAGTCATCAATTTCATTATCAAGCAAGGATATTTAAGGAAGCCTCTCGACTTTTGCTTAGATTGCCAGTTGGTGGCATCCTTGTAGATCGCTGGAAATCTCCCTAGTGCCAGATTTCTCTTTAAACCTATAGTGGCTCCCTCTATTATGATATCTCTTTTCTTGCTCTCCTCTATTCTTCCCCTGACTCAACCTTCCTGCTCCCCCATGTCCTCCTCTCTCCTCCTCTTCTCCCCTTCTTTTACTCCCATCTCCCTCTCCCCTCCCCCCAGGCTCCCAATTTGCTGAGGGGGGGGATCCTATAAGATGCTTTCTTTCTTAAGAGTTGCTTTGGTCATGGTGTCTCTTCACAGCAATAGAACAGTGACTAAGACAGAAGTTGGGATCAGGGACTAGAATATTATTGGGATCAGGGACTAGAATATTATTGTGAGAAGCCTGACCATGCTGCATGCTCCATGTAGACTTGGAGACTTTGGATTAGGGAAACTGTTGAACACTTTAAGTGGGCCTTTGACAGCAGGATGAGAAAGAAAGTTCACTTTAACTGATTGATTCTGTCAAAAAGGGCTTAGATCAAAGAATTGCCGAGAATGGGACCAAGAAAGAGATTTAAATGGTAGTCTGAATGAAATGAACCGAATTTCCTTGAAACAGAATCTATCTTGCTTTGGCTTTTACTCACCCAGTATGCAAAAGTTACAGAATTACTGAATGCAGGAGCCAAAGGATGGATAAACGTGTTTATTTAGAATAGGTAAGTTAGAGGAAAGTGTAGCAGAGCTTATACCTACCAGCATCCTTCTCTTGTAATATTAACTAGCATGTAAGGGATACCAGAAGTAGTCCTCAAGGACCACACTGCAGGAGGTAAAGGTTCCTAAGAAAAGGGTGCATTGAAGAGAGTAGTTTTTAATTACTGTCCTGAAGAAGAAGAGGAAGAAGGATGCTAGCATAAGTTAAATGGCAATGGTGCAGAGACTGCAAACGCATCAATTAGGACAGACACAGTGATTAGATGGACTCAAGTGGTGGGCTTAATAGTGTGGAAAGTAACATTTAGGCAAATCAATTTGTGAACAGTCTTAGGGTTGAGACTAGAGTGACTGCATTCTATGATCACTATGATCTTTGCTTCAGATCACAGAAAATGGGTGTGCAAAATAAAATGGCTAATTTGGTAGCTACCCATGTGGTATGACTTCTAGGATTTTTGTGATTGAATGTCAGTCTTCTGTTTCTGGTCTTCTCTATTGGGCTTTGGTATTGTATACTCTCCTTCCTCAAACAATCACCCCAGCACCTCTCTGATGCTGATTCTCATGCTATTATCAGTTATCCCCCAGATTTTATTATTTTTGCTTCCTATACCTCAAGATACAGCTATGGAACTTTCTGTAGTGTGGCATTGGTTCTGCTTCTGTTTTTATACTATTAGACTATTTCTTTTCCTTCATATTTTAAAGATTTATTTATTTACTTATTTTATATGCGAGTGCTCTATCTGCATGTACACCTTTATGCCATAAGATGGCACTGAATCCCACTATATATGGTTGGGAGCCACCATGTGGTTGCTGGGAATTGAACTCAGGACATCTGGAAGAGCAGCCAATGCTCTTAACCACTGAGCCATCTCTCTCTCCATCCTCCCCTTTCCTCTATCTTCCTCCACCACACTAATGCAAGTATCAGTGCGGTCCCTCTGTTCCCCTTTCTATGGCTTAACCTTTATTTCTTTCCCACATCTATTCTACAATTTTAGGTGTCCCGAGTTCCAGACCGACATTTTAAATTTCCCATTATAAAACTTCACAAGTCATTCCCCACGTACCACAATCTGGGCATCTTAAAAACAGGATTATCATATTTCTCCATGAAAGTACTCCTCTCTACCCTTAGGAAATTTTTAAAAAAATGTACCTTCCAATGATATCCCATGTGGGTTACTGACATTTGTTTAATTGTTCAGATTCTGGAGGTGATATTTGTTTTGTTGTTGTTCCTTCAATTTGAGTAACTTACCTTGGAATAAGAAACAGAGTTTTTCTTTATATTCACACCCAACACTTCTGTGACTAAAATATGTAAACATTTTCCACACTTAAGTCTCCAGTTCTCTGAAGATGCCAATAGGGTGTCCTATAATCCAATGCAGTTCTGAGGTTACCAAGAAATACTGAATATCTCACAATTTAAAATCTGAGTCCCACAAAGTGGCTTCCACTTGAGATGCCAGAGGCAAGATGGTAAGACTAGAGGTTATTACAACTTTTGACCAGGTCTAGTACTGGCCAGGATACTCCTGAAACCCTTGCCTTACATCTGATACCTTGCCAGACTGTCACACAGAACCCTAGAGAAGAGTTGCTCACAACTTCTGGTTTAGTGCAAAGGTCATGTTAAAGAATACAACTGAATATCCAGAAGACTGGAGTTGTGGAATGTAGTCTAAAATTGTGAATGTATCCCTTAGATCCATGCATGTAGTTCAGGATGGCTATGGATATGGGCCAATACTAAATCAAATGCTGACCTAAAACATTGAGATTTCCTTTTTCTGATTTTTCTTTTGTGATTTGATTTTGCGGTTCTCAAGCATTTGACATACCATGTCAAGAGTCTGAATGGGTCTCTAGACTCTATGATTTTGAAATGCAGGAGTTTTTATTCCCATAGTGTGATGGGTGGTGGTGCACACCTTTAATCCCAGCAATCAGGAAACAGAGGAAGGCAGGTTTCTCTGAGTTTGACGCCAGCCTGGTCTATAAAACAAGTTCCAGAACAGTCAGGGATGTTACACAGAGAAACCCTGTCTCAGAAAACAAAACAAAATTAAAAGTGTGCCCTCCATACCAGGATAGTACGTTCCTCCGCTTGAGAACTTTCTGAAACAGACAGTTGAGTTTCCCCTGAGACTTCTCCATGTAGATATGGTCACTTACAGATTCAACCCCTGCCTACTTTGTCTTCCCTAGGGATAGGAAGAGTGGAGTTAAAACATCCAAGCTCCAAATCACATTTCCTTCTTTCTGATGACCAGATCTTCCGTAGAGTCCACCAAATATACCACTAACTCAAAATATGCTCCTATCATCCAAAATCAAAGGGCTCAGAGTGTTGAGTCAGGAATTTGGGCAAAGACCAAAGATTAGAGCAATAAATGTCCCTAGTGCTACTGTCACTTAGGAAATAACTAGGGTCTAAGAGACCAAATATATGTATATATGTGATGTCACGGCCTTGGTGATAAAAGCTTTCTGAATTAGAGTTTCATTTATACTGTACTGCTGGTCATATTCTTATTCTTTCTGACCTCTCAGACTTCAGTTGAAACTCCGTTGCCATGGATAGAAATAGTCCAGCAACTGCCTAACCTTTGTCTTCATTCCCTGTCTCCACTTTGCTTGCAATTTTAGCAATACTTGCACAGCTTTCTTCCTTAAGTTTCCTATGTTAGTTCTCATCTTCACTGTTTTTGTGTTTTTTCAACATCTACTATATTCTAAAGGGATGCCCAATGCTTCACATTTGATAATTTACAGACCTTGGCGTTTTCTCTGTGGACTGTAAATATAAGGTGCTCTGTTCTCACATTTAACTTCCAAACACAATTGCTCCTAAAGGTGAAATTGAACTTTGTTTTAAAAGAAGAACATTCTTTTACTTACAGTAAGGATTTTAGAAGGAGATATGCTCCACCAGCACCTTTCAGACCGCCTCCCCTGCCCTTTACAGCCCTTACTAATGATCACTACGACACTGCTGTCTTGTGTGACTCACTGTCATCCTCTCCTAATCCACTGGTCGTTTTAGTGATCCATATAAATATTAGGAGGAAGATTTATGGAAAAACAAAGTATAACTGGGTGGTAGTGCTGCATGCCTTTAATCTCAACATTCAGGAGGCGGAGGCAGAGGCAGGCGGATCTCTGAGCTTGAGGCCAGCCTGGTCTACAGAGCAAGTTCTAGGGCAGCCAGGCTCAGTTTGACAAGAACACAGGGGTCCTATTATTCTTACCACCAGTTTACTGTATCTGAGAATGATAAAAGTAGACAGTTGGGTTTCCATTTTCTGTTTATGTCAAGAGTCATTGCCTCTACCTGTCTAACTTCTTTTGGCTTATCTGGCTTGAAAGGTGTGTGGGCATGCTCCTTCCCCTCTCTTACTTGGTAGAAAGATTGCAGGATTTACTCATTTATGGGATGATCACATCCCAGACAGTAAGGATTAAGTTTTGCTCTTCTCCAAAGCATTTCAATGCCTCCATCACATCTAGGTTTTTAGAGAATATCCATAGGAAAATGGGTATTCACACCTAATTCTAGAGCACCACTGTTCCTATGATTCTAGTTCCTGGACATTTTGAGGCAAGTGGGATTATACTATGTATTCTCAGCCATCAGATCCTGCACTAAAATAATGAAGGTTTAGGGAAACATTGTATTCCTGGTTCAATTAGCAAAAACAGAGTTCCATTAGAAGTTGTTGGAAAACGGGAGTAGCCTTAGTACTGGGAACTTTCAATGCTTAGGTTGTTCATGAGGACTGGAGAGCTGAACCTGGTCCTGGCTTATTCCTAATGAAATCATAAAGTGTCAGGACAGTGGCATAAAGGAACTGAGTCTTGCATACTTCTTTAACTGGGGAGACAAAAACCACGCTACTTCTGCCTGCCTTGGATCTTGGGAAGCAGGAGGGCTTCCCACAGAATAGACACGTCTTAGCTGCAAAGGAGAGTGCTTTGAAGAAAAGTTGGTTTGAAAAAAAAAAGTTCAAGTTCACAGGAATCCAGAAAGACAGGAGTAGGGGCATTACATCTCAGTCATCAGGTATATATGAAGCTTTAATCCCCAGTGCTGCGGGGCTGGAGGACCTTAGGGAGGGAAGCAGAGGACATTTTATCCAGAATACAGTATTAGCAGCTTAGTTGAGATTGTCAGCAAAGTGGGCCGCCCCCAAGACAAGGAAGTGTTTTTTATGGATTCAGACAGGATGAGTGACCTATCCGGTCAGCTCTGCAGTGCTGCCTCTGATACAACTTTGGACAGGCGCCATCCTACTTTGGCAAACATTAGTTACGGCACTGTGGATTGGGGCACACACAACTACTGTAGCCGGGCAGAGCTTCTCCGGGAACATGTTCCTTGAAATTATGGAATTCAAAAATAATTTCTGCTAGAAACAACTAATGAATATACCCCAGGTTCTGATGTTCTCCAAGAACTCCCGTGATTTCTTTTAATTTATGTTTTTGATTTTTATTCATTCTTTTAAAATCAGGTTTTTAAGTTTTACTGTTTGGCCTTATTTAGGTTTTAAGAGTAAAGGCTTTCAGTGCCTCCTAGAAAGAGATAGAACTAAAAATGAAAAAGTGCTCATAAAATAGTAAAGAAAAATGAATTTGGTTACATGGAATTCTACTTCATATACAATTACACAGAAACATACTTATAAAAACTTTTAGATTTTTTGGTGGTGTATGTACACCTGTATGTCCATGTGCATTCAGCTCCATATAGCATTCATTGAGCAACTATTGACTGTCTTTCAGGAATACAGTGCTCACTCAGACAGTATCCCTATTCAGGGAGCACAGCATTTCTGGGGTAGTTTGCTTTGGGACACATCTTCTGAAAGCCTTCTGGAGCCAGGAGAACATATCAGTCTAACATGAATAAATAATGCCAGCTCATACCTGAGTCAACACCCTGTCCTTATTTGATCCCAGATGGATCTTAGTGATGTCAGTGCGAGTCTTAAGGGTGTGTCTGAGAAAGAATTTTGAACGTGGCTTGCATCACTTCTAAATATAAGTACTTGTAACTGAAAAGTATGATGCTATGTGTTCTTCAGTCTTCCACATGCTGATCACTTACTGCTGTGGAACAGGTAGGAATAATAGAGCCTCAGAATGGGAGAAGGGGCTAGAAGGTATTTAAAAATTATTAGTCCTCAAAGGAATCTGTGGCAATTTTCCAGCCACCAGATTCTAGTATCTATCTTAAAGCATAAATTAACATCCAATCAACAAGGATTTATGTACATATATGTGTGTGTGCATGCATGGTGTATATAATTTTATATATGATTTTAATATATATTATTTAGGGGAGTCTTTTGACTTATCTATACTGAAGGTCACTCAGATGGTTAGTAATTCAGGCAGAACTAAGAGTTGAGCCTTCTTTTACTGCTGCTCTACCTAACTGTGAAGAATGTGGTTTGGTTTTCAACTTCTATAATATAGTGAGCTATTTGTGTGGGAAGTCTCAGCATTGCAATGTACTTTTTAAAATTTAATTAATTAATAAAGTGTGTGTGGTTGGGCATATGCCACAGTGCATATTTGGAGGGCAGGGGACAACTCTCACAGCTCACTTCACTTCTTCCAATTTGTAGGTCCAGGGGATGGAGTTCATGTTGTCAAGCTTGGTGGCAAGTGCCTCTTTACTCTGAGCCACCTTGCTGGCCCAGAAATATGATTTTCTTTAAGCTGGTAAAGAAGCAGGAAAATGATTTAATTTTTACATGAAGAAAAAAAATGTGATTCTTTCCTCAGGGAATTCCTTTCCCCTATCAAGTTTTTTACCAGGGCAAATTACATCTGTTATTCATAAATGCTGTATAAAGTTACTGAGATTTAGTAACTCTTACATTTGGTCACCGCTTTAGGTTCCTCTATGGGGTCCTGCTCTTGAGAGCTGAGGAGAAGAGGCAGGAGTTAAGAAACAGCCAATGGGTAAGCTATTCATTTGTAATTATGCTATAGAAACAGAATATGCAATTCTGTTATTGTGTATTTCACACAGTTAATTATTATACATCTAAGTGACACTGTATTCCCACAGAACCTACAGAAATTTTCAGTAAGGAGGGAACCTTAGAGCTCATTAAGTGGAAAGCTGACAGAAAGGACACTAGCTGAAAAGCATCCCTGCAGAAAGATAAGATGCTAATTTTCAGAGGCACTCAGCAGTTGGAAAATCAATTTTTCTCAACGTCGAGAATTATTGAGTGGCTAGAAAAGCATCTTACTCTATGAAATATAGTCACTGTTTAGTGCCTTTGCATTTTATTTACTATTTAAAGCATACAACAGCTAGTTAACCAACTACTTATAAAATATATTTAATGTTTAGAGGCACTCAGTGCGGTTATAAAATGATTCTAAGGGTATACGAAAATGCTACATTAAACCACATTTCATGAACTATGGTTCCCTCTGGAAAAACAAAAACATTTTCCTTGGCATCCTGCGGCATCTCATCCTGAAGTTTGTAAATGGCCCATACTGCTCAAACCGGCTGCTTTGCTGGCTTTTGATGCCAGCCACTTTAGAGCACACACCAGAAAGATCAATATAACCCGTACATAAGTGATAGAGCACCATGCACTCAAAGGCTGTTAGAATCTCCAGTAAAGAATGGCTTGACAGATGCAGTGAAATTAAGCAGCATGCACAAAGCCCCAGCAAAGAGGTGGTAGAGCTGTAGTCTTTTCTCTGCACATGGTGGACTGATGGGTGCACCATGACATAAGATGTATTGAGAGGTGACCTGGCCCCTGCCACGTGTATGCATTAGTGAGTTTATGGCATATGAAAATGTAGGCGAGAGTCAAACAAGGGTGTTAGAAGAATGGGGCCTTTTTCCAGATGAGAATTATGACAAGTTAGACACAAGGAGACTTAATGTCAACTTAAGAGCAGAGGGATGTTCAAATATATTTAATTCCAGGGAGTATCCCAGTCCCTGGACATGCTCTGCCACAATTCACTAATACCTGTTTTCATCACTGACCTTCCATGGTATTGATTTTTGAGGAAAATTATGGAAACCTGATTTCAATGTCCAGTTCACATTCTACAGTTGGATGTGATGACGTTTGCTTAGTTTGTTAATCCACTTCATGTGGCTTGACAGAGGCCATCTAGCCCAAGACTTTGCCTTGCTTATACCAGGGAAAGGAAGCAAAGATGAACCGAGAGAGAGAAACCTTGGAAATCTCATTCTTTAATTTATTATTTACTTAGTTAAGGGGAATCCTATTGGGAACCAGTTCCAGGGAAGAAAAACTAAATTCTAAGTGGCTAATTGCTGGAGGCTCATTGCATAACAATGTAAATGCTAAAAACCTTCAGAGAAGCTCAGTGGGAATTGTGCTTCTGTGGTCTGTAAGCTTTACTTCCAGAAGACTTAACAGGTGGACAAAGTAAAGATGAGGAAAAGGTCCACTTAAACTTCTATCAGAAAGAGCAAAGAACAGCCACTTTGAAATTTGCCAAGATCTTCAAAAGTCTGCCCAAAACAAACAAACAAACAAACAAACCTATTTCCTATTTTCCCAGTACCTAATTCATTACCATGTTTTCATAAAAGCCTAACTAATCTAAAAAATAGGAAATGCTGTCTCCAGGTCCCTGGAGCCATCAAATCCTTCTTAAGATGGAAAGACATTGTGAAGTCCTTGAAGATAACAAGCTAGTCACACAGCCCCCACGTAACACAGATGGAATCAGAGGCCTCAAGACTGCTTCTCTCCCCACCATACTGTGACAACTGAACAGTAACAGTCTATTTACTACAGTCCCTTTAGCTAGTATGCTTTGTTCCACTTTCACCAAAATATTCTAAGGTATACTAAAAGCAAGCAAGCAAGCAAACAAAATTACAGTTGGGAAAGACACAGCAAGCACCAGACAGATACAAATATGTTAGGAATGAATGCTGGACATACCAGCTCAGGAATTTAAAGAACAATGCTTAATATTCTAAAGGCTCTAACTGGAAAACAAAGACAGCAGGGATGGGGAGATGGCTCAGTGGGAAAGTGCCTGCAAAGACTCAACTTCACATCCCAACAACACATAGTGAAGCCAAGTGGGAATGCTTGCCCAGCAGTCAGGGTGTAGGGACAGAGAATTCCAGAAGCAAGCTGCTTAGCTGGCCTAGCTGAAAAGAGGAGCTCCTGACTCGGAAAGACACCCTGCCTCAATATAGGAGGTGGAGAGCTACTGAGGCAGGTACCCAGTGTCTACTTCAGGCCTCCACATGGATATGTGCACTCACCCACATATCTGGTTACATATGTGAACACCTGAACATACATGCGCGCGTACACACACGTATATAATTTTACCATTCTTCTGTCTATTTTAAAGAATTATTATTATTGAAGGGGACATCATGTGTGCTGTAGCACACATGTGGTGTCTGACAGCTTACGGTGTTGACTCTTTCATTCCACATTTACAAGTTCAAGGTACTTAACTTAGTTCAACAGCCTTGCCCATTAATTTCTTAGCTCATCTAATCTATCACAATTAGCTCTACACACATACACACATGGAACAACAAAACATCTACAGCATAAGCTTAATGGGAACAGCATGAAAGGAGAAAGAGAAGGGGAAGAGGGAATAAGTTGTTAATAAATTGAGAATTTATCTCATTAGTATCAGACATTATACCAAAGATCTACAAATCTCAGAAAACAATAAGCACGATAAAGCAAAGAAGTATATACGCAGCCATATTTTATTTAACTTGTAACAAATCAGAGATGAAAGGGGAAATATCTTAAGCCAGAAGAAAGGAAACATGCTAACTTAGAATGAAGAAAAGGGAATAAATACACCAGGCTTCTCCTCAGAAATCATGCAAGCAAACAGAAAACGAAATAAAGCAAATTGTTGGTAGAATAGGGAAATATTTTTATCCACTTAACTTGTACTTCAGTATAAAAAGAAATGATTCCTCCAGCAACATTAGAAATTCTGTTGCTAAAACCTTATTACCAAAAATGTTTAAAGAAGGTTCCCCATAAGTAGAAAATGAGAAAAAAAAAAAGAAAGAAGTGATACATGAAGGTAACAGTTTTATTTTTAATTCCTACCTGAACACCTAAAAGTTTGTTTAAGGCAGTGACAGCCACCATGTTTTATTTGATGACTAACTTATCGATAACCTTGAGACAATTGGGAAGCAATATGGTATCATTTCACTGGATGTGTAGCTCAGTGGTACAGCACATGCTTAACATCTGGGAAGCCGATGCTCAAGCCATGGGAAGAAAAATAAAAAGGAGACAAAAACAAAAAGACAAAACAAACAAACAAAAGAACCAATCAAACAAAAACTTCTAAAGCAGACATCATCAGGGCCAGATGAATTCTTCACTGTCTAATTGTATTACACATTTAAGCAAGAACTTGTATCATTTCTTCATCATCCCCGGCCCTCATCCCTATCCCAGAAGACAGAAGCAGAAGGAATGTTCCCTCCCTAGTTCTACAAGGCCAATGCCACTCTAATTAGAAAACAGACAAGGAGTTATAAGAAAAGAACTACTAATAAAAAAAATTTAAAAAGTCAAATCCAATAATGTCTAAAAGCAATTTTTTACTATGATTAATTGGGACTTATTACACTTTTATAAGGCTGATTCAATATTCAAAACCCAATTAGTGTAGTCTATCATGCCAGCAAGCTAAAAACAATTTAGATGGTCAGAGTTTCAAATGCAGAAAGTATTTTACAAAATTCAACACCCACTCACCATAAAGTCTCTTAGAAAACTAGAAACAGTGCAACTTCCTCAGCCTGAAAAAAAAAATGTTCCCAAACCCTACAACTAGCATCCTTCTAAGATGAGGAAGGCATTTGCATCCTCTCATTATATACTTTTGACATCATATTGGATGTTCTGGATACTTCAATACAAAAAGAAAAACCATGTATACAGATATGAACTGATTAAAACTCTCCTAATTATTTGTGGGCAATGGAGAAGCAAGTGAATCAATCAAAATCCAAATGAATCAAACAAAAATATTAGAACTCATAAGAGATTGGAGCAAAACTGAAGGATACAAATGCCCTGTGTGTGTGTGTGTGTGTGTGTGTGTGTGTGTGTGTGTGTGTGTGTGTGTGTGTGTGTGGTCTCTGCATGTGAAAGCTGGAAAACAAACATCTAATACTCAGGGACTAACCACCCTCCCTCCTGAGAGAGAGTTTCATTAGCTTAGAACTTAAAACTCTCTATGTAGGCTATACTGGCAGGCTAGCAAGTTCCAGGGATCTGCCTATCTCTGCCTCCCCAGTGTCAGGGTTACAAGTGTGCAGAATTACTTCTAGCATTTCCTTGTCTTCCCTCCCTCCCTCTCCCTCCCTCCCTCATTCCCTCCCTCCCTCCATCCTTCCCTCTCTCTCTTCCTTCCTCCCTCCTTCCCTCCTTCCCTCCCTCTTTCCCTCCTTTCCTCTTTCTCTCCTTCCTTCCCTCCTTCCAAACCTTCCTTCCTTTTTTTTTTTTTTTTTTTTTTTATCTCTGGCCCTCAAGCACTTTAAAGACTCAGCTTTCACCCAAATCCTCAGACCAAGTCTTAAATATTACATAGCAAAATAAAAGACCCAGGGTAGCCAACATAGGATTGAAAAACTATGTAAGACGGCTTGATAACACTTGTCTTCTAGAATTAAATTTAAACTGCAGCCATCAAGACAGTGTTATACATATGAAAGCAGACAAATAGGCCAACGAAAGAGAATGGAGAATCCAGAAGTAGTAGCTACACATACAGTCAAATTATCTTTGGTAAAAGAGCAAGGTAATAGAATGGAGAAAATAATGTTTTTCAATAAATGGTGCTGAAGCAGACACACATGCATACAAATATTTTATAATCTCTCCCAACAATGATAACAGCAAATGCTTGAATGTGACAGCTCTGATTCACTGTCAATTGGAATGAGAAATTGTGTGGCAAACTTAATTGACAGTTTGGCAAGGTTTCTGTTGTTTGTTTTGCAGCATTGGGGACTGAGCCTCTGGTCTCCCACATCCTAGGAATGTATCCCACAGCTGAGCTATGCTCTCAGCTAGGCACTCTCGTACAAAACTCAACATGGCTATGATGCCACAACCCAACAACAGCATCTTCAACATTTACTCAAATGAACTGGAACCAAATGTCCATACACACACCCACAAACGTGCACAGATATTTTTTAACTATTTTATTCAAAATTGCTCCAACTGGGAAGCAAGCAAGATTTTTTTCAACAGGTAAATGGAAAAACAAGCAGTGGAACATCAAGATAATACAATTTTATCAAGTGCTAAAACATAAATGTGCTATCAAGCCATAAAAAGATATGTCAGAATCATACACGCACACTTCTATGCGAAATAAGCCAACCAGAAAGGTTACATACGGTATGAATCTATGAAACAACCTATGTCCATAATTATGGAAGCAGTTATAGCTCCTTTTCCCCCCAGAGATTTGGAGGAGGGAATGGTGAAAAGATCGAGTGAAATAATTTTGTAAGACAGTGATTATCATGGTAGGCACACTAAATATTTGCCCAAACCTAAAGGATGAGCAACACCAAAGGCAAACACTAAAGTAGACAGAGTGCTAATGACTTAGTAACATAAATTCACCAAGTATAACAAATGTATGTGTGGTGTGTGATGATGATGATCTTGATGATGATGATGATGATGGAGAGGTTGGGGCTCTACCTATGTGGATTCAGAGAGTTTAGAGAAACTTCTTTGTATCTCCCATGCCATTTTACTGAAGACCCCAAATTGTTCTAGAACACTGCTCTGGGCTCATGCAAGCAACCCTAATTAAACTTGGTGGATCACAAACAAAACACAACAAAGCAAAACAAAGGGCATGAATGGAGGTGTGGGACTGTTTGGGCAAAAGTGCTTCAGTGGGGAGGAGAATGAGAGTGGGCAATGGAGAATGGAGAAGAATACATTCTCCAAAATACACTCATATGAATGTATCAAAGTTCTGAAAAACAAAACTACAAAAGATGTTCTGATGGCATTTGATGAAATTAAAAAAACAACAACAACAGAGATTGTAAGATTTTAACAAACAGATCTCTTGTATTACATTAGTGACTACACTTCTTAAAGGACAGTACTATTTTCAAACTGACCACATCAACTACAGAATCTCCAATGCAGCTACTTACTGTGATTGTTTGGAGATTAAGTTCCATTAATACACGCTGAAACCGATGGTAAAGATGAATTCAATAAAGTTTTGAATCAACATTTTTACTTTTGCTAGAGGAAAAATATCTCAACCGAGATTAGTGCTTTTAAGGTTTAATTAATTTCCATGCTTTCTCTCTAATGAGAAGGGTGCTTTTTCATGTGGACTATTTCTAAATAAATGCTAATAGGTATAAGTGCATGGAGAGGTATTCCAGATCTAGGCTTCCTCCCCAAGAAATAGCCAAGAAAAATAAATTGCCTTCAGGTAGGGTTGCTAAAGGCCCATGCTACAGAATCAGACAGCTTTAAGGCCCCTGTTGGCAGATGAACTGAGTCTAGCTATGGAGACCTTGCCTCTGCAGGTGCTTAGGTCCGTCGGTGACTGTGCCTTCGATGGGATCTATGTGGTTCACTGTGGTGTCGGGAAGGGTAAGGGGGAGACTGTCTGTTTTGGTGGTGGGTAGAGACTCTGCGGATAGGGCCTGGCCTCTGTTGACGGTCTGTGGAGTTGGTTTCCCTGGTATATCCACGCCTGCGCCTCGGGGAATCTCTGCGTAATGGGTGATGCTGGGAAGATGGAGAGGATGGCATGGGGTCTTCTCTGCGGCTCAGTGAGTTTCGAGGGTTCGAGGAAGATCTCTGAGGGCTGTGGCGGTGGTACCTGGGAGAGTAAGAGCTCCTGGACACAGGGGGTTCACGCCGCTCATATCTGTGGTGGTCTCGAGGCTGCCTTCTCTCTTCCCGGTCTGGCTGTCCCTCAGCGGGGACATCCCTGATCCACCTGCCCACAGGGTTGTGTGCTGGGAGGACCACGCCCCAGGCGTCTGCCACGTGTGCCAGCAGCAGCTGGGAGAGGTAGCGGTGCGCACGCTCATCCCAGTGGACGCCATCACTCAGCCGGTGCTGCCCTGCATGGCGGAAGTGGAAGTGGAGATCCAGCACGTCGAAGCCACGCCTCACTGCCTCTGCTGAGCTGTAGAAGTTGGCCTCTATCACGTCTTCGCGCAGGCGTGAAGGGCAGGCCGGGGCATCAGGCAGGACAAAGCCCCCGGATACGACTTCGGCCACAGGCATGGTGGTGTTCCACACCAGGAGGCAGGAGGCTGGCAGCACCTGATCCAGGCGTCGGAACAGCCTCTCCAGGTCATCTCGGTAGCTCCTGAGAAAATTGCGTCCATACCTGGACAAGTCCCAGAGGCACGAATTCATGATTACCAAATCGGGGGCATACTCACCCCAGCGCAGCTGCTGCAGGATGTCCTCGACGTAGGGCGAGTAGGCACGTGTGAGGAAGTAGAAGCGTACCAAGTGGCGGCCCGAGCAGAACTGGCGCACCTCGCGGTAGTGAGTACCATTGTGCATGCGTCCCCACCTGCCGCCCTCCAGCAGCACGTCGTGCTCGAAGCTCAGCTCACCCTTGCTCTTCAGCTGACTGGAAGACAGCAGACAGTCCTTCTGGAGCAGGAGCACCAGGTCCTTGTACACGGCGCGCTGGATGGAGTCCCCCAGGACGACAACATATTTGTTGTGTAAGAGCTGCTTGACTTCGTGAGCTCGGAGGTGGGGCATGATGACTTCCTAGTGGGAAGCCTTGGAGGGAGCTCAGGGGGAAGCTTAGAAGCTCACAGAACGGCGCTGGGTGCAACCTTCGGGCCGTAGGCTGCTGGACAGTGAGCTCGAGCTCCTATAGCCTCAGGCTGCCTCATCCGGTTCGCCACAGCCCACGGCGGCGTGACCTCTGAACCCTGGGAAGCATTACGTGAGTACAGGCTCCACCTGGCGGAGGAGCTGTGCAGCACCCCGGCAGGAAGCTGGGGCCCCCAGCTTGGGTAGGGCAAGCGGATGTCCTGGGTACTTGGGCCACTCTTGCAGGATCCTGCTGGCTAGAGCAGCCTCAGCCTGGGTGTTGGCCAGGCTAAGTTCTTCTCAGCCACCAGCCTCTTGCTAATGTCCCCAGCTCCATCTGGAATGCCTTGAGGGTGCTTACTCTTGCTGTTTTCTTTACCGGGATCCTCACTCCAGTTGATGATGTTCTCATTTTGATTCCATTGTGGGGAGGATCCGTTCTGGAGGGTAGAACCCAGCTTGGTACTCAGTGATCTACTGTCACGATGACCTCGATTGGCAGAACACGGGGTGCGTTGTAAGAAATAATAGGGATTCTCCACACACGTACCAGCTTTCCCGTAACCATGAAATCTTTGAGGACTACGGTATCTTTGTACCGAGGCATACAGGCTGTTTCCTCACCACAAAATGCCTTCGTGCTTCCATTGGCTTCTTGTCTCCTTTACTGTCCCATACCCTAACTCCTGGTAACCATTTAAGCTAAGCTCCATTTACGCAATTTATCATTTTAGGAATTCCATGTAGGTGGAATTGTACAGTGTGTGACCTTGAGGAATCTCCCCCACCCCGCATTGTCCTCTGGATTTGTCAACTTTCTAAAGTCTGTACCTGTTTTCTGAACTAGGCAGTGAGTTTACTGGCTATGGAAGTGTCACTGCTTTGTTCTTTTTCTTGTCTCTCCCTGAAGCCACCGATTGAAAGGACAGCTGGGTTGTTCTCAGGTTTTTGTCTGTCACAGACACCACTGCTGAACATCCTGTAAAGGTTTTGAGTCGTTCTGCATTTTCTTTATTTGAAATAAGCCCAGTCTTGCCATTGTAAGCTTGCAGGATGGCTGTACAGCTAATGATTCAAGAAATGCCCTCTCTTATCTGGAGTAGCTCGTGCAATATAGTCCTTCCATTTGCAGGAAGAGACAAGGGGATATAGTGAATTTGGGGCCAGCCTGAATTATTTAGCACATGGTGAAAGTATCAAAACAGAAAAGAAAACAAAAATCTCAAATTGTTTTCTGGAGTGACTGGTACCCATTCTCCCTGGTGTAAGTAATGGTTTTTATTTCTTTCTGTGTTATCATTTGCATAGTCTGAATATGTGAAACCCCTAGTCTTTCACTCAAGCAGGTCTAATCCCAGGGATTAAAAAAAAAAAAAAAAAGACTTTCTTTTTCTTCCATGGGTGCCCTTGTGGATGATATTCATGAAGCCAGATGGAATTTGCATTAAAATTCCCCTGTCACTTTGACATCTTAGACCCAAACAGGTGTTTGGGAAACCCAATGGAATAGTGTTCTGTCTGGGAACCAAGAGAAACCAGAGATTTAGAGTGTTTACCTGGGCAGGTGTGTGAAGAACGGTCAGGTTTGTTCTGAAAGTCCAAAGTTGAAGTCTGAAACCACCATTATCTCTGTGTTTGGGAAGGAAGGAAGGCAGAGGAAGAGGCCTTACCATTCCAGGGTGGTTCTGCAAGGGACATTGTCCCCAGACGGTTTTGCATAGTGTACATGTTGCTTTTGGCAGGTAGACTCTCTGAAGGTTCCACTCACATCCTCTTAGGGTATTTTGAACTATGCTTATCTTACTCTGTTTTCTCCAGTGGTCCAGTTGCCCTTTCTCTTCTAGGATTGTCTCAAACTCTCATGAAAAAAATCTCCTTAGTTTTTAGCACTGCAGGTTTTCTTTTAAAACTGTGTCTATGATTGTGGTATAACCAAGAACAATAAAGAATCGTGTTTGTCTTCCATCTATAAGTGACTCCATTTGCTTAATTTTTTACTATAGAGACAAGTATCTTGTACATTTCACTTTGCTAAAATTGTTTCTCTGAGGTGGTTTTTGGTAGTTTAAGAAATAGGAAAAGAAACAGTTTCAAAGGTAATTTTCACATTATGGCAATGTATAACTTTATGAATCTTTGAGAATAAAGATAAAACAATACCTTTTGACATATTATTTTGTAAAATATGGAAAACTGTTTCTTATTCTAATAATCTTTTAAAAATGACCCTCCAAACATCTCTTTGTACTTTGGCTAAGCACACACATATATAAAAACAAAAGAATAAAGAAAGCTTATCTCCATAAGGTATTTGTGTTTGTAAATAATTTATAGTCCAATTAGTCCCTTGCCTTTGAAGAGTCTGCTATAACAATACTTATTTTTCTTCCTCAAAGCAGATTTGGTCACATGTTATATATATCAGTGTATTTTGACTCCCATGCAGTAAAATGTAAATTTCAAATTAAATATCAGCATTTAATTTTTTTCACTAAATAAAAGTTGGTGACATAAAGTTTCCTTGAGATAGACAGAAAATATAGATGAATAAGTATGTCCCCTCTACTGTAAAGGGGAAGGAAGCTAGTTTTGCCAGGGTATTGATGACTGCAGACTCCCAGCTGAGAAAGAGGGACATAAAAGGCTTCTGTGATAACACCTCCCCTCCTGCTGAAAAAAAACAAAAAACCAAAAACCAAAATACAGCAACAACAACAATAAAAAAAAAAAAAAAAAACAGCCTAGAGAGAAAAGCCATTGAAGGGCACTGTTAACAATTTTGATAAGGATGCTGACATGCAGCTCTCCACAGCTGATGGCTTCTACAGAGGTATAGATAGGAAAGACTCAGTTTTCTTTAAGGGGTTGGACACAGGGAGTTTGACCAAGTTCCAGTGAGTATATATACAACACAGATCAGAGTCGTTTTTCCCTTGGGGGTCCCAAGGGTAGAGTAGCAGACCTGGGAGGACTGGGAAGTGAGTGTGCTTGGGGATCATGATATAAAATTCTCAATAAATATTATGAAAAAATATGATTTTGATGATATTTTAATACCCTGTTTTATATCTTGAGCTAGTAGAGGATTGTCATAATTATTCTCCCATGTGGCTATCTTTAATGTTATTTGGATACCACTAGTCTCTGTGTCCTTTTTTGCATTAGCCTTAAATCTCTTCAATTATTTAAAATATTAAGGCATGGTTCTTATCGTGTGTTAATGCATGGCTATAACTCCATGAGCACAATGGTAGGCAATTCAGAAATATATCACCGTGCCACAGCAAGAACTGCTCTGTGTGGTAATAATGTGAATTCTTGTGAGATAATGTCCCCTTTCTCTCCCAAAAGGACTGAATTTTTGATGCAGATTCTCTGTCCTGCACACTTAGGGGGTGGGGATGAGTAGGGAAGCGAGCTTGTTTTTCACTGCATGTCTGACCCTTATTCTTATTTGTCTTGTTGGTTGAGCAGTAAAACCTTCATATTCAAGTTGTCATTTATCAGTTACTAAAGCCAGGCCAGCTTTCAGGGTTTGTTCTAATTAAACATCTCTGTTTCCAATTGCTCTTCTTAGAATGCATTACAAGACATCTGTAGCATTCAAAAGCAAATCCAGTTTTCCAGGTGTGGTTTAATCAACACAATTCCATATTTGGATTATCACCTCTTTTGTTAAATTAATGCTGCCTAAAATCAGATCTACTTTTGTGGATAATCCACTGCTCTCATGACTCATTTTGCCTTTACCTTCCACTCTACTTGTCTGAGTCACTTTAATACATGATAAATATTAACTTCCTTGTCCTAAGTCTATGCCTCTGGCCTTTTAATTTTGAGAACAAATACAAAGACTTCTTACTGTTAAGCTATTCTGTTGTTCCTGTTTGCCAAGATCTTTTATTCCATTGCTGTAACCTGTTGTCGTAGTTTTGGATTGTAACTTTTCCATCCTGGTTGCTGAATGCCCTTCTCAGGAATGTGCAAACCACCATGCTTGATAAACAACCCCTCTTGAGTCAATAGTAAATAATTGCACTAGGTAGGACAAACTGTGGTGCACATTTACCTCCCTTCCAGTTTGCATTTTATCCAGCTTTCAATATCTTTGGATATAATGGTTTAGCCCGTTGTTGACCTTTGCCTCTACAACATACTTTTCTACCTTTTTCAAGATAAACTTTTCATAACTATTACATGCCTTTGTAAATTCCTTATAGACTAGACTTACAGGTTTCGTAGATTTGACAGCATGACCTCACAAAGATATGCAGGACATCCTCCCTGCTTCTCCCAGTCCACTCTGCCCTGTTTTGTGCTCCTGGGAGCTGTTCTCTTTGTACTGCATTAGCTGGATTCCTTTGTCCTGAATTAACTGGAGCTTGCAGAGTAAAGGGAATGAGATTGTGGCCTGCATTTCATCAGATTCCTTTCTTACAGCCACACATAATGTAGTATGTTTAACACAGGATAAGTGGCTTAGTTCTTCCAAAGGCTTGAAAGTCCCTCCAGTGAACCCTCTCCCTTGCCTAAAGAGATAAAAAATGGGACACTATGCAGATTTTCAGATGCCCTGCACCCCTGCTGCTTGACATCTAAGGGTCCACATTTGATTTAGTACTCTGTGGTTCCTATTTTGAAATTCATAGTCTGTCCTAAAAGGGGCCTTACAAAATATGTAGCCAATCTTGTTGTGGGGGGCGCTGGTTTCCCTCAGTCACCCCGAGGTTTTCCTTACCACTGCCCCATGCTTGTATGGTATACTCTTTCTTGTATGTGCCATCTGCTCCCTGCTGGAGCTCTGACTCATGCAGAAAGAACTGTGATGAGTCAAATTTGTTCTTGTGAGGCTCTGCTGACGCCTAGTCATCACTGGTTCTTTATGTTCTCCACACCTATTCCTTTGTGTAAAAAATTCTAAAATCTTAGCTGAAGTCAATATACCACTTCACACTAATTTGCTACGGCTCTATTTGTCCCATTTTCCAAGACTGTTTAGTGTTTTCCAGCATCTGATTTTCTTTCCCACTGCTGTTTTGCACTCTCCAAAGTCCACTGGAAATGTTTAATAATCTAATTTACAGGCTCTTTAGAAACCTCTAGAGAAAATTCAGACTCAGCTAACACTCCAGGTTCCCCTTATCGATACACTTTGCCTTTTTTATTCCCCGACAGGAGAGGCTTGCTTTCTTTGTCATCACTGAAGATATTAATATCTAACAAAGAATCTTTTCTAGCTTCTTGAACTGATAAAAGACTTAAGAAAAAATAAACTTCCACTAATTTATTATCACAGACTACCTAAATTCTTCAATTCCATGCTACTTTCTTACATAAATTCTCCCTGACTGTGCTGATTTTGTTTTTCCATCTGACTTTTTAAATCCCTGGAGAAGGCTAAGATACTAAGGAAGCACAAGGTAAGTTTATATTTCACTCCCTTCTAGCTCTTAGGAGAAAGAGTGTTCCTAATTTTATTTGTTTGTTTGTTTTTGGTAGCTGTTTTTATGTCACCCTGATTAGAGTCCCCAGAACTCAAAACCATGGGTTTTCAACAGCAAGATGTGGGTATAGGGACCAAATTTGGATTATAAGACAAAAGCCTGTTAGGGAAGATATAAAGGATGAATGAAGAAAAGCTATATCTTGTGTTAATACATATGATTGCTTCAGAGCCATCTGTGAGTTTCTTCTCACAGCTTTCTTGGTGGGTACCACGTTTCTTGCATTTGTGTACTGGGACTAGCCAGAAGGACAAGTGATGCTTAGACTTTCTATGTGTCCCTTCAGAAACTGAGCTCAGCAACCACACTGGTTTCTTTTAACTATCTGACCCCTCTCTTCCTCTGTGGCTTCATTATCTGTAGTTGTACTATTAGAACTGCATTTGTGTGAACTTCTGAAATCATCTTCCAGCTCCTTATTTCCTGGCATAAAACCCAAATTTACCTTTTATTTTTTAAATAAAAATAAATCTTGTTCACTATTCTTCAGCTGCATCTGTGGAATATATTTCTAGTGGGTTTTTATTCAGATGAATATAATGAATGTTTTGTGATGAATATTTAGAAAAAGCTGTTTCTATTGTCTTAGCCCATTTAGGATCAGATAATACTCATGTTCTTTTTTATTTAAATTAAAAACAAGCTTCTTTTACATGCTAATCTCAGTTACCTCTCCCTTCCCTCCTCCCCTGCCCCACACTGACCCCCTATGCCAACCCCTTTCTGAACACCAAGAGGGTGAGGCCTTCTGAGGGGTCCCTTCAAAGTCTGTCATATCGTTTGGAGCAGGGCCTAGACCCTCCCCAGTGTGTCCAGGTGGAGAGAGTATCCCTCTATGTGGAGAGTATCCCAAAGTTCATTTGTGTTTCTAGGGGTAAATACTGATCCACTACCAGTGGTGCCATAGATTGTCTAGACCTCCAAACTGACTTCCTTCTTCAGGGGGTCTGAAACAGTCCTATGCTACTTTCCCAGCTATCAGTCTGGGGACCATGAGCTCCCCCTTGTTCAGGTCAGCTGTTTCTGTGGGTTTCTCCAGCCTAATCATGACCCCTTTGCTCATCATTCCTCCCTCTCTGGGATTCCAGAGTTCAGTTCAGTGCTCAGCTGTGGGTGTCTGCTTCTGCTTCCATCAGCTACTGGATGAAGGCTCTACGATGGCATATACGGTAGTCATCAATCTCATTATTTGAGAAAGGCATTTAAGGTAGCCTCTCAACTATTGTTTAAATTGTTAGTTGGGGCAAACCTTGTAGATCTCTGGATATTTCCCTAGTGCCAGAATTCTCTTTAAACCTATAATGGCTCCCTCTATGATGGTATCTCTTCTTTTTTGCTCCCCTCTGTTCTTCCCCTGACTATATCTTCCTGTTTCCTCATGTCCTCCTCTCCACTCCTCTTCTCCCCTTCTCTTTCTTCTAACCCCCTCTCCCCTCCTGCTATGCTCCCCATTAGCTTAGGAGATCTTGTCCTTTCCCCTTCCAGGGGACCATGTGTGTCTCTCTTAGGGTCCTCCTTGTTTCCTAGCTTCTTTAGCAGTGTGGATTGTAGGCTGCTACTTCTTTGCTATAGATCTAAAATCCATATACAACTGAGTACATACCATTTTTGTGTTTTTGCAACTGGGTTACCTCACTCAGGATGGTTTCTTCTAGTTCCACCAATTTGCCTGCAAATCTCAAAATTCCATTGTCCCCTGCCCCAGTAGTACTCCATTGTGTAAATGTACCACATTTTCTCTAACCATTCTTCAGTTGAGGGACATTTACATTGCTTCCAGGTTCTGGCTATTACAAATAATGCTTCTATGAACATGGTTGGACAGATGTCCTTGTTGTATTAATGTGCTTCTTTTGGGTATATGCTTAAGAGTGGAATTGCTGGATCTTGTGGTAGACTGATTTCATTTTCCTTAAGAGTCACCATACTGATTTCCAAAGTGGCTGTACATGTTGGCACTCGCACCAGCAGTGGAGGAGTGTTCCCCTTTCTCCACATCCTCTCCATCCTAAACTGTCATTGGTGTTTTTGATTTTAGCCATTCTGACAGGTGTAAGATGGTATCTCAGAGTTGTTTTGATTTGCATTTCCCGATTGCTAAGGATGTTGAACACTTTATTATGTGTCTTTTAGCCACTTTAGATTCCTCTATTCAGAATTGTCTATTTAGTTCTGTGCCCCACTTTTTAATTGAATTGTTTAGTGTTTTGGAGACTAGCTTCTTGAGTTCTTTGTATATTTTGGAGATCTGCCCTCTGTCAGATGTGGGATTGGTGAGTATCTTTTCCCAGTTTGTGGGCTGCTGTTTTGTCTTGCTGACTGTGTCCTTTGCCTTACAGAAGCTTCTCAGCTTCAGGAGGTCCCATTTATCAATAGTTGATAAATCTCAGTGTCTGTGCTACTGGTGTAATGTTGAGGAAGTGGTCTCCTGTACCAAGTAATTCAAGGGTATTTCCCACTGTTCCCCTGCCCTGCTCGGAGACACCTGAGATGTGGGTCTGCTCACAGGATCCGAACTCATTGGGAGCCAACACACCCAGAGACTGCCAAGGCCCCAGTAACAGTCCCGCCTCAATTCACGAGAAAGGACAGACATCAGAGTATTGGAACTGTTTGCATCTACCAGAAGGGAACCTTGGTTCCATATCCACCAGGAGAGGAAGATACTCCTGCTACACCCACCAGAAGAAAGGATGGGAAGAAGATAATATAAAAGCACATTCAACAACAGAAAAACCAATATGACACCACCAGAGACTAGGGACCATACACCAGCAAGACCTGAACATCACAGTTCAGTTGAAGCCGATGAGAATGATCTTAAAAACATCTTCATGAAAATGATAGAGGGCCTCAAAGAGGATATGAGAAAATCCCTTAAAGAAATGGAAGAAAAAAACAAATCAAAAAATACAAGATACCAACAAATATTTCAAGGAAACAATTCAAGACGTAAAAACTGAAATAGAGACAATAAAGAAAGCACAATCTTAGGGAATGCTGGGAAAACAACCAGGAACTACAGATGTAAGCATAACCAATGGAATACAAGAGATGGAAGAGAGAATCTCAGGAGTTGAAGATACACTAGGAGAAACAGACTCATCAACCAAAGAAAATCCTAAGTCCAACAAATCCCTAACACAAAATATCCAGGAAATATGGGATACCGTGAAAAGACCAAACCCAGGAATAATAGATATAGAAGAAGGTGAAGAAATCCAACTCAAAGGCGAAGAAAATATATTCAGCAAAATCATAGAAGAAAACTTTCCCAACCTAAGGAAAAACATGCCAATGAAAGTACAAGAAGCCAGCAGAAGCCTTCTGGTGGGTGTAACCAATTCCAATACTCTATGTCTCTCCTCTTCCTGTGGATGGAGGCAGGACTGGTACTGGTTTCTTGGAAGTCTTTGGGTGGGCTGGATCCCACCAGGATGGGATCAGCAGTGTGCAGTCTCCAGGCCTCAGGTGTCTCTGAGCAGGGCAGAGAAAGGTGGGCTGGACACAAGCCCAAGCTTACGTAGACTAACACACACGTTCTACCTTATTAATAAGGCTTTGTTGTTGGTAGCTCTGTGTGATGTTTTGCTTTGTTGTTGTACAGGTACAACAAAATACCTAAGATTGGGAAATTTGTCAAGAACAGAAGGTCAAGATTAAGGGGCTAGGATTCATTGGGGGTTTCCTTGTTTTTATTTTTCCTTTTATTGAAAATAGATTTTCTCCCTCACATTATTTATCCTGATTACTGACAGTTTTCCCTCCCTTTATTCCTCCCAGTTCTTCACCCCCTTCCCTCAGAACCCACTCCCTTTCTGTTTCTCATTAGGAAACAAACAGGCTTCTAATGGATAGTAATAAAATATAACAAAATAAAATCTAAAATAAAAACTATCACAAAACAAACAGAAAGAAAAGAGTGCAAGAGAAGGCACAAGAATCAGAGACCTCGTTCACAAGCCCAGGAATACCATAAAAACACTAAGCTGGAAACCATAATATATACACAGAGGGCCTGGTGCAGAACTGTATAGGCCCTGCCCATGCTGCTTCAGTCTTTTTGAGTTCATATGAGCATTGATCATGTTGATTTAGAGGGCCCTGTTTCCTTGGTGTCTTCTGGCTCTTACACTCTTTCTGCCTCCTCTTCCTTGGGGTTCCCTCAGCCCTGAGGGGAGGGATGTGATGGAGAGTTCCCAGGGTTGAGTGTTCCAAGGTCTCTTACTCTCTGTGTAATGTCTGGCTTTGGGTCTCTGTATTTGTTTTCCTATGCTGCAGGAGGAAGCTTCTTGTTGAGGTATTTCTTGCTGTATCATCCCACAGGGGAAAGTGAGAGTTTAAGAGGGGCAAGCTGTTGAGCAGAAGCCTCCAGCTGTTATAAAATTAGCATTAATCCTCATGGGATTCCAAGAGACCATACTTCCCTACACTGAAGTTGTGGGGATTAAGTTTCTGGTTTCTGACACATGCTATTGGGATGACATATTCAAATTAAAACTTTCCTTTCTGGCTTCCTAAATTTATAATCTTCTAACACATGAAACATATTCACTGTGGCCAGAGCATTCCAGAATATTAATACAATTTGCCATAAGGGCAGATTCCCCCCTCCTCTCTTTCCCTCAAACAGGTAGAGTAAGTGGACTCAAGTGAAATTGAAACTGACCTCCAGTTGGGAAAATAACAGTAAGCCCCAGAGCTTCAGAATATTCTCCTTTGACTTCATGTCTTCTACTTTGGACACACTGGAGTAGGAACTGACCTCTTAGGTTTCAGTCAATCTCTCCCATGGCTACTGGGATCAGTTTACTTAGCAACTCTTATTGTTTTGTTCCCCCAAAACTGGAGTTGCATAAAGTGTCCCTGTAAGTCTGTGGTCCTGGAGGCTGACCTTTCAATGGCAATGTACTTGGGAGGGCTCTCTGGGGATTATTTCCCTATGGTAACACTGTCTCTCCTGGCATACTGTGATATCACTGAAAATATCTTTTGTGGGCTATCATGGTGTCCCTGTCACAAAGCTGGAGTTTCAACTCAAGAATTGCCCTGATCAGACTGGTCTGTGGGCATGTCTGTGGGGGAGTGTCTTGATTGTTATTTAGTGTGGGATGGCCCACTCCACTGTAGGCAACACCATTCTGATGCACGTGATCCGGAACTATATACGGAAGCTAGCTGAGTAGAAGCCAGTTTGCAAGAGAGCTAAAAAGCAGCATTCCTTTATGGTTTCTGCTGTACTTTTTGGGCTTTGAGTTCCTTGGTTGGAGGTAATGCCATCTAGAACAGCAAGATGGCCTGGCTTGAGTTCCTGCTTTGATTCTCTCAGGGATGGACCAGGACCTGGAATTTCAGCACAACAAAGCCTTTTCTCCTCTAAGTTTTATCAAATGTCTAAATCAAATGTTTTAATCAAAGCGACAGAAATAAAACTGAAAACACGCCCCATTGTTCCTGAATTTAATTGCCCATAGTATTAGCAGGACATGGTTGTTGTCACAGTTTACCTCTAGAACCTTCAGGAACAGTGATTTGGGGCACATATTGCTTGCCTGAACCAATGTGGGCCCTGGGGTGGTGAGACACTGATGGAATTAGGTGCTAAGAACTTTATGTATCTGAAAACGTTGACTCGGGATCCTAGTTTGCCAGGGAGACCTTGTAAAACCCTTGGGGTTTTTCTCTTCTTTTACTCCAAGCAGCTAAAGTATACTCTGGATCACCCTGAACAGTTTGCTGTTTAACTGTTTGTTCTCCAGGCAATGCAGCTTGTACTTTTTTTCTGCGTTTCTTTTATCCCCCCTTTTCTTTTCTTTTCTTTTCTTTTCTTTTCTTTTCTTTTCTTTTCTTTTCCTTTCCTTTCTTTTCTTTTCTTTTCCTTTCTTTCTTTCTTTCTTTCTTTCTTTCTTTCTTTCTTTCTTTCTTTCTTTCTTTCATTCTTATTTTTTTTGATTTTCGAGACAGGGTTTCTTTGTGTAACAGCCCTGGCTGTCCTGGAACTAGCTCTGTAGTCCAGGCTGGCCTCAAATTCACGGAGATCTATCTGCCTCTGCCTCCCAAGCACTGCGATTAAAGGTGTGCAACACCACTGATTTTATGTAATGTAGCTAAATATTTGATGACTAGAGGGCTGGCTCAGTGACTACCTTGCTGATCAAGCATGTGGACCTGAGTTTTGATACCCAACTTACATATAAAAATCTGGTTATGTACATGTCAACCCAGTGATGGTGATGGACAGACTGGAAGCTCCCTGGATCCTTCTGGCTCGCCAAATCAGTGAGCTCCGGGCTCAATAAGATATGTTGTTTCAGAAAATAGGGTAGAGGCTGGGCCGTAGTGGCACATGCCTTTATCCCAGCACTAGGGAGACAGAGGCAAGTATATCTCCGTGAATTTGAGGCCAGCCTCATCAACAGAGTGAGAACAGCCAGGGCTATTCCACAGAGAAACCCTGTCTTAAAAACAAAAAACAAAACAAACAAACAAACACACACACACACACACACACACACACACACACACACACAAATGGAGTGGGGATCAACTGAGGAAGACACCTGTTGTGGACCTCTCCCACACATATGAATATACATGGGTACATATACCTGCACACACATATACATATACATGAACAGGAATATATAGATATATATATATATATGTATATACATATATATCTATATATCATATCCACACATATCCACACATGCACACACAAAGATAAGTGACTGAGATAAGGTACTCCCAAAGAAAAAACTCATCACATAGAAGATGAGCTGTGTGGGGAGAAGGGGCAGAGGGAAAAACAAAGGGGAGAGAAGGGGCAAAAATGGAAAGGAGGGGTGAGGAGAGAGGGAAGGGTTGGGGAGGGAAGAGGGTGTTTGATTTTTCATAGCAATTGTTCTTACAGAAATTAATGCACTCTTATAAGTTTTGCATTAATCCCTTAGCAAGAGCAGTCATGACCTAGTCACCTCATTACTGTCCACCTTACCCTTTCTAGAAGGTTCTTTGGCCTCTTATCATTGCTATGCTGGAGATGAAGCTCAGAAACATCAGGCTTTAGCAACCAAACCACATCCACACTGTAGCAGTTTGATGCCTACAGATGTTTTGTCAGTGCTCCATGTTAATATGCTTCTACTATCTGTCTTTACTCACTTATTTATACAAGAAATTTATTTGGGATGAAAGTTGCAAATAACCCCAGGAGCTCGAAGAAAAACACTTACTTCTATGGTGCATTTCCCTTCAGTTTTACTCTCTCTTAGGACAGTCTGTCTTCAAAGATGTTTCTTCTTGTAGAGAACTTAATTTGTTTTTAATTTTATGTGTATGAATGTTTTTTTCCACACGTTTATGTGTGAAGCATGTGCATGCCTGATGCCAGAGGAGGCTAGAAGAGAGCCTCTAAAAGGAGGTGGCACCATTCCCTATGCTTGTATCCTAAATGGCTAAACACAAAATGAGGAAGCTAGCTGAGTACCAGCATTCCTTGTTCTCTGCTTCCTGATTTCCTATCATGATAGACTGTACTTTCAATCTGTGAGCCAAAATAAAGTCTTATGCTCCTTTTGTCAGGGTATTTTTATCACAATGAAAAGTAACTAAGACAATTTAATCTTCAATGGGAACACAAAGATGAAACCACCCCTGAATTTCAGTTCAGTAAAACTTGAAAGTAAAATTCTGAAACCAGTTTCATCTTGGTGTCTTTGGTTTTGTTCCTATAATGATGTATGTGAGGCTGCAGATTTCATAATAAAAATTAGTTCCTATAGTTCTTGAGGCAACAAGGTCCAAGATGAAGATACAGGCAGATTTGTGGTCTGAAAATGGCCCATTTGTCATGGATGCCATGACTGTTCATACAAACTCACATGATACAAGAAACAGAAAGGGCAAACTAGGATGGCCAAGTTGGCTCACAGGGCAGAAGAGTGAAACAGATGGAATCTATTCATTCAATATTTATATAAAAACCCTTATCCTACTAACCCTTATTATTCTACCTTCATGGCTTAATGATCGCCGAAAAGTCTCATGTTCAAATACTAACTGCCCTGGTTAATTTTTATTATCAGTTTGATCAAGGGACACATACCTGGGGAGACAGAGTCTTAATTGAGGGATAGCATAAATCAAACAGGCCACTGCTGATGTGACTATCATAACTGGTGACTGGTGTGATGGCCTATGTCACTATGAGTAGCACTGTCCCTAGGCAAGTAGACCTGGGCTGTAAAGGATGCTGGCTGAACATGAACCAGAGGGAGTGAGCCAGTAAGCAGTTTTTCTCCATAATTTCTCTGTTGCAGTTTCTGTCCTGATGATGGCCTGTGACCTAGCAGGGTGAGCTGAAATTAACCCTTTCTTTCACCAAATTGTTTTTTGTCATGGTAACAGAAAAGCAAACTAAAGCACTAAGACACACTGACATTTCTATTAAATGTTAAATTAAAATTTAATTTCAACACACTAATTTGTGTGTATTCAGACCACAGACTCTGGTTTCACTTTATTAATAGAAGAAATACAAGGAGAAGAGATGGACTGGATTCTTTTATATACATAAATGCACTAGCAAGGAATGTTTCCATAATAGTAGAAAGTTTGAATGAACAATTTTTTCATTGGCCCTTCTCTGACCACATTTTCAAATATTTTTTTGGTTCCCCTAAAGTAATCTGTTAATGATTAATCTGTAATCTGGCAACATTGATTTTGGTTATCAGTAGTGAAGGAGATATGCTGATAAAAATTGATATAGTGTGTGATTTTAGTGGGAGATTAAAATAAAAATATATATGAGATTTGAGGGATCTGGTTAAAGCTAAGTCTTTCAGGAAGGAACTGTGATGAACGTTATGGAAATTTAATGATATAGAAGCTTCACGTTTTTTAACACAGCATACGTACGATTGAAGAAACCTACTTTAGGGCCTGGTGGCTAACAACACTTGCTGTTCTTGCAAGGGAAATGGGTTCAGTTCCCTGCAGCTACATGGTAGCTCCTAGCATCTGTAACTCTAGTTCCAGGGAAATCAGGAAGCAGAGAACAAGGAATGCTGGTACTCAGCTAGCTTCCTCATTTTGTGTTTAACCATTTAGGATACAAGCATAGGGAATGGTGCCGCCTACTTTTAGAGTGAGCCTTCCAGCCTCACTTAAACTAATGAAGATAATCTCTGACAGAGTTGTCATCTAAATAATAACCTCATCTAAATAATCCCTCAAAAGTCTTCCTGGAGGTTTGTCTTCTGGATCCTGACAAGTTATTAGTCAACACCTACCATCACTGTAAGTCTCAAAAGATTATGTTCAAATTGAGTAGCATGCAAATGAAGTAGAAGAGAGGTCTCAAAATAGGTCTACTACCTTCGATGATGTTAAAAGCCTAACATGAATCATGACATCTTGCGTGTCATAGCTCACTGGAAGGTCTAGGAAAGTTACTCATTCTTGGACTCTCAAGTAACCTGTGTTTAGGGTTGACTCAAGAAAATGAAATCTGGAGGGAGATAGGTAAAAGAGGACATGTTCTCTATGTCATATCTTTTAGTAGACAGGGTAACCTGTCATTAACTCTTCTGTTACTTGTAAATGCACTCTTCTTGCTGTGACTTCTCTAATGTAACCCCTCACCCACTGCACATGATGAGATGGCCAAGTTTAAGAAGTTGGATTCACAGTGTTAATGAAATTAGAAATTAAAACAAATTTATACATAGGTATAATGGGCTGAACCTCACTTTTATTATTGGGAAACAAAGACTTAAGTAACTATCATCCATACCTCAAAAGGAATTGTGATGATTAAGAGATCAAGAACAAAGAAGGTTTACAATTAATATAAATGTAAATCATTATTGATCTATATAGCAGGTGATAGGTATAAATACTATTTGACATTAAGGAATAATAGAAACGATGATATACTGTACCAGCCAATCTATATATTTTTATTGTATTAATATGATTTTCAGCTAAATATTAAGGATACTTATTACCATTTTTGTGGAGTGTCTCAGCTTTAGTTTTAAATTTTATTCATTGAGACTAGAAAACTACAGCAGTGATCAAAGACATAATTATAACATATTTATAGCCTATTATTATTGTAACATTCCAAAGTAAAGGGTAAAATTCCACCCAGTGAACCTGTTCTTCCTGTTAATGACACAGGATTGAGACATTTAAATGCTAAGACATGGATCCCTCAGGCAGAACATAAAATATTTATAATGAAGGGAGTATGGACCAATAAATTTAAGTTATGAATGGTTTTAGCTAGAAGAAATAATAAATAACCTTCCACAGGCAATATTTTAGTTTGCATTTATTGTATCTCATCATATCACATTTTCAGGAAACAATAATGATTGCATAGTAGGACACTAAATTACTCTCATGTTTAATGAACAATTAAGCTATATAGCTTTGATTAAGATATAAGAGCCTCCCTTATTTGACTGTGAGATGATTCCTTGAAAAGGTATAGTTTGTGATGATAATAATAATGACATTGTATTTTATATATTTGGTAGTTGAAAACAAACAGTTTCAAAAACAGGGAAAGCTTGGGGAAATGATGATCAAACCGCAGATTTAAGAAAGAATAGTTATTGAAGTAATAGGGAGATGTACCACTCAGTTGGGATGTCTTTAGCTTTAGTCCATTTAAGTATTTTTTAATTGCTAGGAGAAATGGCCTAATTTTATATTGATAATATATAGAAATTACTGACAGACCATAGTACCTGCAAGGTACCACATGCTGGAAGACAAAAAGGTTGTGTTTGTGTAACTTTTTGGCTGTGTGACCTTGACCAAGTCATTTATCTTTACACAGTCACTTCTTTGTTAATGAAGTAACAGGAAGACCTATATTGCATGACTGTAATGAAGTGAGCTAATGTGTGTTAGCTGAGAATGTTAAGGGAAGAGGGCTTTATATAGGTACATTTGCTCCTGGGAACAGGAAGAAATGAAGCATCAGGAGCCAGGCAAAAAAGGAGAGCCAACAGCAAGTTGACTTGCCAGCAGACCATCGAACTAAGTGTCTAGTTGCTTCATGGTCTCTCTGAGAGGTAGTGCATGAAATATGAATCAAGACCATCTGTTGAGGGCAAGAATCGAAGAAGAATTTACTCATCACTTTCCTTCTCTTCATACATCACTCAAGGGGTTTGTCAGTAGTTGAGCCACATCCCCATTTAATTCATATCTTGAAGCTTGAATGCTCTATACCTCTGAATGTGACTATATTTGGACATAACGTCCTTAAAGAGGAGTTGGCTTAAATTGAAACAAGCAGGGTGGGCCACAGTACAATCTGAGTGTTGTCCCTATAAAAGAGTGATTTGGGCACACAGAGGGAAGTACATCTGAGGATGTGATGGAAAGATTGGCCAAGTCATAGAAAGAGGAATCAGAAGAAACCAAAGCTACTGACATTGAACCCTTGGTCTTCCTAACCCCCCAAATGCTGAGAGGATGTATTTATGTGGGGTGAGTTATTCCATCTGTGGTACAGCTGTGGTCATCCTAGCAAACTGACCCAATGTGTTAACTTCGCACCCCCTGGGTGCTACAAGCGTACAAAGAAAATATGTTTCATTAGTGTCCCCAGATTGAAATGACAATAAATGGGAAGTGAGAAGATGGCCCTGGAGGGAAAATTCATTAAGCTGCAGATTCGTTAGCATCTGAAATAGGCTGGTGTGACCAAAAGAACCTTAAAAAACTTGGATACAAAGCAATCAAATATGAAAAGAAATTTTAAAACTGTACTTTTATTAATAATAGGCTGAAACTATACATTACTACACTATAGATAATTTAGGTAGGATTCATTAGAAAATGTAGATGAACTCATAATTATGATCACATCTGTATGTTTTCTCTAGAAAATATTCAGAACAGTCAATGAAAAGTAACTACATTTTCAAAAATATAAATCATTAGGTAAAATATAGCATTACTCTGATTTTCTTTATATGTGTGTTTGATTCCCTTGAAATCTACAACTGGATTTGGCCTTCAAACTCCATGTACTCTATTGAGAAGAATCTTGAATTGGACACACCAGAGAAATGAATGATTTTCTTGGTCACAGGAGGCGTGCACATGGTTATAAGTTTGGTTACATGAGACCACGAAAGCTTTTTGTTATATTTGTGGAGATGTCGGGAAATGTCTCCATATTTCAGGGGTTGTTAAAGGGTTTGTGGATTGGTGAAGTGAGAAAGGGAGAGAGGAAATGTGGTTTCTGTGGGTGAAGAAATGGAGTCAGGAGTCCTGAGTGCTATGGCATGTACAGTATGGAGGAACACTCAAGCTAAATTCAGCCACTGAAAACTTAGCAGATTTCAATTTTCCATTGCACTAAATCCAACACCTGCCTTCTTCCATGTATATATTCCTTTTTAAGAAAATAGCAGTTTGATATCTGTTCGAAGGATTAGCATCAAGAAGGAAGTTAAGCTGGTTTTCATACAAATATTATCAAAACATTATGTACTAAGCAGCCTGATCAATGTTGGTAAGATGAAATGTGAACACTAAAATTGTAGGCTTTGCATAAGTCATCATTTAATAACTACCTTATTTACCTAATAACTACCTTATTTACCTAATAACTGAGAAGGGGAAAACAAGAGGAGACAGATGTAGTTGCTCTCCCACTGTTTAGCTTTGTGCTCCTCTCTGGCGGAATGCCATTTCCAGGTGTTTGGTGTTGAGCCAAATACTAAAATTAGACATTTGGTACAGCCCCAATTGAGACACAGGGATGTTGTAGAAAAGCTTGTTCAGTCCTTGTCCCTGAAACTGCTATTAGTGCCTCTGTTCCTAGAGCTGTCAAATTTACCCACCAATTTAAAGGAAGATGGCATATGTAAGATAGAAACGCAATCACAGAGCACTACTCTATATCACAGCAAGGTCTCCCTCAAATTTCAGTATTTACATCAATATTTGAAGCTCATTTTCATTTCTTTGGAAACACATGGAATAAGAGTGATCCTCTTTTGGGATTTGATCCAAGTCATCTTCTAAATGTGATCAGAGACATGACACTGCAAAGATAAATTTGTAAAAGTAAAATCAGAGCTACAGACATAAAAGGAAATTTAAAAAAAATAGCATATTGCCTGTGTGAATTTATCAGATTGTAGAATCTGATGCTCAAATTTGTAGATATATGTTCTAATTTCCTTCTCTGTTACTGTGACAAAGCACTGACCAAAAGCAACTGGTAGGGGGAATGGGTTTATGTCATCTTACAGTTTATACTTCATCATTAAGGGCAGCCAAGGCAAGAACTCAGGGCAGGAACTGGAGGCAGAAGCTGGAGCAGATAATGCAGAGGGATGTGCTTAGTGGCTTGCACCCAGGTTCATGTTCACCTACCTTTTTCATACTGCCCAGGCCCAGAGATATCACCACCCCAAGTGTGCTGCAACAACATATATCAATAAGCCACCCAGAAAGTGCCTCAAGGGCACACAGGCAAGCAATTTCAACTGAGGCAATTCTTTAGTTAAGGTTCCCTTTTCTGAGTTATTTCAAGTTTACAACAGAAATAATTAGGACACTTCATGCTTTGTCAACTGTAACTTGACACACAAACATATCACCTTAGCTGTAACCTTTCCTTTCTTGTTTATCCCCCAAATCTTGTGTTAATGCAAATTTAAAAGTCCAACACAAAAATTAAAAGAATTCCAACAGTTTAAAAATCCAACTTCTCCTTAAAAATCAAAAAATCTATTTGTAAAGTGTCTATAAAATCCAAAATGAATTACATATTTTTCTTATTCCAAGAGAAAGAACCTAGTCAAAGTTATAATCAGATCAAAGCAAAAACCAAAAACTGACTGTGGGAAAAGCTTAGTGTCTGACATCTGGGACTCACTCATACTCTTCTGCACTCCAAAGGCACTCCCATTTCTCCAGTTCTGCTCTCAGCAATACATACAACTTGTCTCATAGGCTCATGTCAGCTCTACCCCACACACAATTGTTATTCTTGATGAACACCCCACAGTCCTAGCATCTCCAACATGTGGACTCTCTTTGGCAAATAAGACTGAACCTTCACCAATGGCTTCTTCTGGCCTCCTTTCCAAACCTGTCACATAGTTTCAAGCCCAGGTATTCTCCATGGCCCCTTCATGTTTTCAAAACAACTGTTACACATTGATAAGTTCAGCTGGCATTTTAAGATGCATCCTTGGTCCCCTCTAGCCCACAGCTTCTGGGTGCTGATGCTGAGGAAATATTCCCTGGAGGATTTCATTTCAATGATCTGGTCTTTCTTAATCAGGTCTGATTTTTCAGCTCCGCCATCCAGCATCCACTGCAGCCCACAAGGTTTTGCTTCCAATGATTTTTAATTCAAATGAATCACAGAAATAGCCCTGATAGTCCTGTGAGAATGCTCAAACTTTCTGTTGAAACTTCACAAATAAGGCCACCATCCTTTGCTTTCTAGGTATTCTGATCTTTCAAACTCCCATAACAATAGCTGAATAAGCTCTGAGCACTCACTGGCTTTTCCCTTGCAAAGTTCTGAAATCTTCCACAATCATTCCCAATACAAGACAGGCCTGTCTGTCATAGCGATATCCCACTCTTGCATTCTCAGTACCCATTTCTATTCTAGTTTGCTTCTCTGTTGCTGTGATAAAATAATGACCAAAAAAAAAAAACCTTAGGTGAGGAAAGAGTTTATTTCATCTTGTATCTCATAGTCTCTCACCAAGGGAAGCTGAGGCAAGAAACTGCGGACAGGAACTGAAGCACAGCCAACCAAAGAAGGATGCTTATTGGTTTGCTCCCTGGTCTACATTCAGTGCTTTTTTTATACAGCTCAGACCACCTGCCCAAGAGATGGCTGTTCCCACAGTGACCAGAGTCCTCCTTTGCCAATTAGCAATCAAGACAATAGCCCAAAGGCCAATCCCATGCAGACAATTCATCAGGTGAGGTTCCTTCTTCCCAGGTGTGTCAAGTTGACATTACAAACTGACAAGGACAATATGAAAACCCTATCTTGCCAATCCTGAAAAGAATAACGAAGCTGCCTGTAAGTTAGAATAAATATTAATTTGTCAACACCAGTGACTGGTCCATTTGGTTTATAGCCATGCACTCTAGAACAGTGGTTCTCAACCACCCTTTAATACAGTTCTTCAGTTGTGGTGATCCTCAACCATACAATTAATATTATTGCTACTTCGTAATTGTAATTTTGCTGCTGTTACAAATCATAATATAAATATCTGATAAGACACATATCTGATATTTGACCTCTGTGAAAGGGTTGTTCAACCTCCAAAGGATTCAAGATCCACAGATCAAAAATATCTGCTTAGAGGTTAGAAGTCTTCAGAGAAGCATTTGACCTGTCATATATGTATCTCAAATATATTTGCATCAAAGATTAACTCTAGCTATTGTAGTGTTTCATCAATGGTTAAGAGATAGTTCATGTCTTGTGTTGAAGGAGAGGAAAAGAGCATAGGATATTTTTACATGTTTAATATTCTGGTTTAAGTATTAGTTACACTTGTTTTGGTCTCAGATATACCAGGAAAATATTGACAGTAGAATGATGGCCAAGAGATGCAAATCCTATGTGTGTATCAGGCCTAAAGCATAATGAGGGTATCTTTGCCCCATCCTTGAGAAAACCGAAGCAGGAAATCAAAATAAAAGTTTTTCCAAGAGTGAGGGTTTAAAAATAGGAAGGTAGAGAGTTTAGATGTTTTGTCTCCACCTTGAGGAGAGTGGAACAATGCCCAGGATTTTGTATATTTTTGTTGTTGTTGTTGAATGAAATGAGCTTACATCTCCAAATCTGCATCTCAAACTCCAAATAGTAATGTTTCTTTAGTTTCCCAATCATTATTTTATCAAATGCTTTCTCTTCACACATATGCATTCCTTCTTCCTAGTTTTATGCATGCAATTCATTTCTCTCTTCTTCTTCTTCCTTTGTGCACGTGTGTGTGTGTGGGGGGGGGAGTGATGGGGGTGGAGTTGAGACAGGGTCTCACTATGCAGCCTTGACTCACTATGTAGACCAGGCTGGCGTTGAACTCGGAGATCTGCCTGCCTCTGTTTCACAAATGCTGGGATTAAAGATGTGTGTCACCATACCTGGATAATTGATTTCTTTTAGTTCAGACGTTTTGTTTTGTCATAAACAATGCTGTATCATTTATTATACTACATAACATCCAAAACATGCAGAAAGGCATTTAGAGCCATGTGCTGGTTACATTTTTAAGTTTTTTATGTTCAATGTATATTATTAATTTGTGTGTCTATGTCCTATGGATTCCCTGAAGTTGCTGCCCAAGGCAAACAGGGAGCTAATTAAAAGAAATGGGAGCTTTGAAAACTCTCCAAGACTCTGTGAGATGTCGCTGTTAACCCGAGGAGTTTGAATCACTACCTAGCATGGGAGCCTTGAACTAATCTTTCCCTATGCTGTTAAACTAGGAATAAGACACCTTTAAAATGGAAAGAGAAAATCTGAGAGTATCCTTGCTCACACCTTAACTTTTTCCTAAGATGTGGAAGGAAGTGAAAGAAACTTGAGAGTATAAAACTGTGTCTATGCATCTGTGTACACATGTATGATCTTTACTTTGTTTGTTTCCAGAGTAACTAGAAATATCCCTTGTCAAAAATTAAAAGTCTCTGTGCAGTAAGAACACTTTCTTCTATTTTATAGGTAGGGGACAATGAGAGAGAAGTTAGGTTATTTTTTTTAATAATCTGAGCCAACCAGAAAGACAGTTGAAGACGATTATAAGTCAAAACTGCTGACACTGAAATGTATGTACAAACCACTAGACCACATCGTTGTTATCTTTCATTTTTGAATCAGCTGACAAACAGCACTTCTGTACTTACAAAATCCTTGACTTTCGTTCTGAAACAGTTGCTAGGTAGATAAAATACACACATCACACAATTGTCACTTGTCCCTAGGGGCAATAGCTCTCTCCTTATCTTTGAACACAGTATGACCACTGGAAAGTGGGGAATGTATTTAAAATAATGCTGAGACCCTACTGTTTCATTGCTTATAGCTGCACTCACATTGTGTCACTTCCAAAAGCTGCAGAGGCATTCTGCCAGAACTGCTCCTTCTTCCTAAGCAGGGGCCAGAAAGATGAGAGCAGACCACAGGCCTGTCATTATTGGAAACAATAGGCAGAGACTCAACAAGCAGAATCCCCGAACTTCCATCCCACAGCAGAGAAGTTCCTGGCTAGTAAACCATGAACATCCATCCTTCTACATCCTGAATGGGCTTACACTTTAAAAACATGGGTCCAGAAATAGTAGTTCATCCCCAAATAACCAAGTTATATATTATCTAATGACTAAGATTCACACTCAAGACTAAAAACACTAACAACAAGGCATCTTAGCCTTACAGTAGTGAATTAGGACAAGTAGGAATCATTTCAGGTTCCAATTCCACTATTCATACTTTCTCCAGAACTAGGAAGGTGAGAAGCATAAATTATTCTAAATACACTAGCATATTAGAGCACGCTAGAGTCAGCTGGAACTTCCAAGACGGCCTCTTTATCTGCCTCCCAAGTGGTACTGACGTCAGTTGGGTCCTTCTTGTTTTCATGTTACCTCTGTTGCTTCAGTAGGTTAGATTTCCTTCCTTACCTGGTCATTTCAGGGGCGTTTTTCCAAATTTCAGGACAATGATAGTTTAAAACTTCTAAATACATTCTAAACTGTGTGTTCTAAAGAGAAAAGTTTAACTGGCATATGACAAAAGAAAACAAAGAATGTTGATCAATTTGAAAAGCTGTATGATAAAATGAGTAAGGTTGCCATTCTAGACTACAACTTCTCGAAGTAATTTAGGGAGAGACTAATTTTGTTGCAAATAAGGATTTTACCTTTCCTTATACTTCACTTTTAAAGAAAGATAAAGAAAAATGCAGTAAGACCTACAATTTGGAAATTACATTGTGGAATTCCATTCTTTGCACTAATGTTGCTAGGAAAGCTTCAAAGTGGCATTTCTGCTTCAGCTATTAATTTTGTTTCTATATCAGTTTGTTCTTTTTTAAGTCTCAGATTTTTGCAACCAGAAATTCAGGTAGAAGAAATAAAAACTTTGAGATAAGAACAAACTTTTATAATAATTTTGTGAAGAAAAAAAAGATGATGATGAAGAGCAAGAGGAAGAAGAGGGAGAAGCAGGAGGAGAAGAAGAAGAGAAAGAAGAAAAAGGAGGAGAAGGAGAAGGAGAAGGAGAAGGAGAAGAAGACGACGACAACGATGACTTCCATGGATCCCTGATCTCCTTTATTGGAGATACAACTGGTGGAAGGTGATGGAGGTGAGGACGCTAGATGGCATGAGAAACTAGAAAAAGTAGAGAAAGCAGTACTTTTTTCCCACAGAGTCTTCCGAGCTGAGCTTCAGTAATTATCTTTAGCTTTTCCTTATAAGGCAGATCGACTTTCATAAGATAAATGTGAATTCAAAACTTTCTTATGTGTTCTCATGTTTTTGAATTTTATTTTTTTCCAGAGTTCTCCCACATATGCTCATAGTAGTCTAAGTCACAAACATATGCCACTGTAGCATGTGTTATCTGGAACATGAGGCCCGGAGGGCTTCTCAGCCAAGGAGTGACATCAGTAGAGATGACCTCAGTGTCCATGCTCTAACTCTTATGTTCCTAATTCCCCTGAGAAGATTCTTCTTCAGTCGAATGGTTAACATTGTTACCTAGTTTGAAGAGACACAGAAAGTTAAAGATAAATCTTCTCTTTCTTTCTAAGTGGATCATTAGTTTCTTGACTCTGAAAGAGAAGAAAGCTTAAGAAGAAAGGCATTTGAGGTTCCTAAATACAGATGTTATGTCCAATGACAGTATGCTAATAATAGCCTATTGCCAAAGTTTCATAGAATCTGAGCATCTTTGTATTAAAAGAAACCTGGATTCCTTTCGAGAATAGAGAGAGCAAATGCTAGGTTGGATGATTTAACTTGCACTTGGGTAATGTTTACTACTGTAGTGTTAGCTATTGCTATTTCCATGTTCCACTGAATAAGCTGTTATACAATCATTTTTGTGTTGAATCAAAGCATACTTTTTTAAAGATTTATTTAATATGTAAACAATGTTCTGCTTGCATGTATGTATGCCTACAGGCCAGAAGAGGGCTTTCCATTTCATTACAGATGGTTGTGATCCACCATGTGGGTGCTGGTAATTGAATTCAGGACCTTTGGAAGGTCAGGCAGTGCTCTTAACCACTCAGCCATTTCTCCAATCCCAAAGCATACATTTTAACACTTAGATTTGCACCTGAATTTTGCCTAGTGAATTAATAAAATTAATGACTTGTATTATGACAAGCATCTACATAGCCCATCTTGCTTCAAGTGCTTTATGAATTTTAATTTTAATGTTAATTCATGTCATCATCTAAATCATCTAATTGAGAAAACCCAGAAATCAGTTCATAGCAATACAATGAGGAAAGCACCTCTGTTGATCACCTATGCATACCAAGGAAAGATGCCCTGTTTCCAGACTAAATCTCTGTAATATCTTCAAATTTCATATTCACCTTCAGCCAAAATTTTATCTAATTCTTAATAAATTGCTTGTTGTGATAACTTGATGTTAGTGTTGAAGTGCATAAGATATAAGTGATGTGTGTGTGTGTGTGTGTGTGTGTGTGTGTGTGTGTGTGTGTGTGTGTTTGTGTAATGTTTATGTGAGTGTGTTGCGGGCAACATACATGGTGTAACCTATATGTGGAGGCCAGAAGAGAACCTCAGTGTTGGTCTTCTTCCATCTTGTTTGGGGTAGTACCTTATTGCTATTTTTCTGTTGTGTATTCTAGACTTGTCCCCTGAGCTTCTAGGGATTCTCCTATTTCTCCCATCTCAAAGTAGGAGCCATGGAATCATATGTACAATATGATATTTATGCCTGGATTTGTGTAGGTTTTGGGGATTTGAACTCAGGTCTTCACATTTTCATCATGAACACTATACCTACTGAGAAAACTCCCTAGTACCCACCCCAATACATGTTGGGACTGTAGTTTTTTCAGGCACTTTGCTAGGCATTGTATCAAAGCAAAATACTCCAAAAGTTATTTCTTAGGAAGCTTATAGGTTTATGAGAATACAAATAAATTTAGGATAGTTGTCATGAGTTAACAAGTTATGGTTGACATATGCTCAGGATTATTTGTGAATAAGGGAAGATCTCTAAATATTCCAGGGGCATTACAAAGGACCTTTACAGTAATGGTTACTCTTCAGATGAGGCTTGAAGGATGAGTAGGAAGAAAGAAAGACAATACCCTAAGAGCAGAAGACACAGATGGTATGGGTTTGACAAAATGACTGTGTGTAAATGTGCAGGCTCTGGAGTTTATTCCTGGAAAAGGTGGGCCTATATGGAGGATAGCTATTTTTGGTCTTAAACTAAGACACAATGGTGCCATTGTCATATTCAGTTTTGATAGTGATTTGCTAAACATATGTTTATTAGGTTCTTACTCTATACCATTCCTTGTACTCATCAGCATTTGCTTTCTGTTATTAACAATACAGATGTTGCTATCTTCTTAATGCTTAGGTTCAGTTGGAAAATAGCCAAAAGCAACAATAGTAAATGTGGCATGGTGTTATAGAAGGTACTGACAGCTGTGAGAATGTATTGTAGCACCATTTTTGTTCTGGGATTAGGTCAACCATTCTAATAGAATAAATAATCTTTATGCTTAAACTAAATATAGATGGAGTTGATGAATTTACTTCTGAGTTCAAAGTATTTGGGATTATTGAGATCAGGCTGTGTCTTGCTATAAGTTACTTTATATCATGCAAAGCAATGGTTTTCAGGCTGTACCTTGCCTTTAGAAACTCCATTTTTCAAAAGAACTTCGATTTTATTTTCAGGACAAAGGATGACTATGTGCCTGGGTGCAGCCACAAACACCACTTGTCCACCACTACCCATGCAGTAGAGACTGAACGTGACTTATTTGTGCCACCCTATACATTTGTCAAGGGGAATTGAGACTGAAATGGCTGACACATTGCATTTTAAAATTGTAACAGGGAAACCAAGCGCTAGAACATACTGCATATACCAGAGTGAGGAAAGGGTACAATATCCCATAATCAAGATATATGTATGTCCAGTGTCTGGTAAGGGATAACTTCTTTCACATGGATAGCCTCTTCTAGCTATGTTTGTGATGGTGGAAGAAATAGGAAGTCTCTCCTAGCCTTCTTTAATTACAGCATTCATACCAGGAATGAAGCATTCTCCCTCATGATCTAACAACCTCCCTGATTTAACCTACCTCTTAATAACTTCATTTTAAGATTAGGGTTTCCAACAGATGAGTTGCGAGTGGGGACAAGAACATTCAAAGCATAGCCAGTAGACAGGTGACACCCTCAATGATGAAAGAACTTGTGGTAAGGAGAAGGACAATGTACCAGATATTAAAACTGCCAACGAAGGGCATGGTGATTAATCTTGATTTCAACTTGACTGGATGTGGAGTCAGCTAACAGATAGCCCAATGAGTATAACTGTGGTGGAGGGTTTTATTGTTCAAACCATTTGAAGTGGGCAAACCTACCTCAACTGTGAGCATCACCTTCTTGTAGCAGTCTGAAGAAAAGGAAAAGGTTTGCTTTGGGCCTCACTGCCTTCTTATCCTACGAAGAAGTCCATCTACCTTCTTTCTGCCCCCTCACCACCACCACAGTTGTTGCTACATGTTCTCACTAATAGCAATATACTGTTTCTTCAGAATTCTAGTGTACCCTGAAGACCAGAGGCTCTCCAGGAGTCCTCCATGATCTCATACCAGTTTGGGCCTGCTGAGGCACCCAGTCTTAAGGACTGAATGGCTACTGGGGTTTTGGCCTCTCCAACATGAAGACAGACATTGTTGGACAACCCAGACCCTATTATGTAAACCACACCTCTAGAGAAGCCTCACTAATACAAAAGGAGAAAGGGTGAGAAAATCTGAATAATGCTACAATGAGAATATGGGTTCATACAGCAGACTAATGTACACTCTTCAAAGGTTCATGGTATTTTATATTTGTGGGATAGTTAGTCTGGAAATGATAGTGAAAAGTAAGGGTGATGTCAGCTTTCTACAGAGCCTATAGTAGTTATGAAGTTAGAAAAAAAAGGAACAGAATGACCTGAGATGGCTGATGACGTATTTTCAGACAATATTCAGATTTAGTCCAGATCAGGAATGTTAGAGACTATCCAGTAAAAAAGAAAAAAAAAAGAATATTCAAAATGTGTCATTGTAGGGGAAAATAACTCAGGTAGCAAAGTTACTGTGTGTATGTATATTAAGAACACTGGTGTCTAAGAATGGGTGTAGGAATATACAAAGGGCAAAGGGAATGACTAAATAAGGAGAGGAGTAGCTGAAGATAGACCATTTAGGAGGCCAGGAAAGGACACAATGAAGGCTATAAGACTGAAAATTGCAAGGTAGAGGAAGAACAACATAACTGAGAAAATAAAAGACACTTTCAAGAAGAAAGTTGCAGTTATTCAAATGCTGTGAGGTAAAGCTAGGAAACATGAAACTGTTCAAGTTAGATGTGACCTGAGATTCTTTGAAAAACTGTATCATAATTAAAAAATTCATGGGTTACACTGGAGAATGGCTCAGCTGCTAACAGCATCAGTGCTTTTACAGAGGACCTGAGTTTGGTTCCCAGCACTCATGGGCAGCTCATAACCACCTGTAACTCTAGCTCCACAGGATCTGATGCCCCCTTCTTGCCTCTGCATGCACTCACTCACATGCCATCCACACATAGATATAGATATATACATACTTAAAAATGGAAAAGCATGGATTATAAAATGAAGGGGACCACAACATGCTTAAAAATCAATTCTACATGCATTAAGCTCTTAAATGTTACTATTTAAAACTTTTAGGGGAAAATGCTAGAATATCTTGTCTTCTGGATAAGGAAGGATTCTTTAAATAAGAAACAGAAAATATTAACTTTGAAGAAAGTTGTTGCTTGTATTGACAAGGGGATTTGCTCATTAAAGTCACTTAAATGTAGAAAAAAAATCTCCAAGAAAATGTAAGATGAAATTCATAGCACATCAAATGAACAGAACAAAACGTTAGTTTTATGCCAGTCAGTCTGAAAAAGACAACCATATAGGAAAGGATAAGTATCATAAACACACATGAGAAGAATGGAGAACACATGGAAAGAAGGCGTTTGATTTGCTATCCAGGAAAACTCAGGTTAGGAGTGTAGTCATTTATAATTTTGTAACTGTTAGGTTGATAAACAAGACATGCCTCTCTATGTGAAATTACATGAAAACATGTTCACCCTAGGTAGGATAATAGAGTGGTACAGTAAAACAGCTTGTCCCTTACTTGAAAAGCGTTTATATTTTCTATAAGCTAGTTGCATACTGTGGTAATATCCTCAAACTGGTTTAGCCCTTTCATACTTCAATCAACCATGTTAAAGTTTTCAGTAAACAGAAGGACAGCCAAGCAAGGTAGCACACCTTAGTGTTTTGAGATGCTTGCCTACAAAAGCGAGACGGAGGAAGAGGCCAGTGTTTCTAATCTTCTCCCTGGTACTCCCTGGACATGGTCTTTCTCACATTTTCCCCTGGGACTAGTATATAGTCCTCTTACTCCTAGCTGGGTTTTATTCTTGTATAGAGTTTGTAGTTATGCAAATCAGTGGTTATCTTAGCTTTCTGTGCAGCCTCTTCCCATTTTGTGTTGAACTGAATTTGTAGTCATTTGTTATTTTTATTTGCCTGGGACCATGACCAGCACACTTTCTATGAGCAAAAGGGATTCTGGACTTGAACAGAAACTGACAGTTATAAAAATAAAATAGAGTGTTGGTACCTGGTTTACTGATTTCCAGTGCATTCTGGCTTCCTGAAGAACCATTTGCTTAAGGCTTTTGTGGAAATAGAGAAGCAATCATAGGTAAGCATGATGCTGATAGTTATGGTTTTTGTATGCACTGTTCCAAGTGCTTCTCAGACGTCACAGCTATCTGGAAGAGAGTCCACAAAGAGTAGTGCCAATATTATTTTTTATTTTTAGTAAATATTCAGTGGAGGCCTAATCAATGCCCCCATTAAAAATACTTTCAGAATCGAGTCTGAGTCATCTTGGCATTTCTTCTCTAACCCATTTATTTTCTAGACAGACTGATTGGTTTCTTGATTGAGTGGTTTTCAACTGTGACTCCAGCCGAGGATCACAAGCTAAGCCTGAAGCGTTACTCCATCAGCTGCAGTGAGCAGAGTGTGGCTCTCCAGAGATGGAAAACCTTCAAAGATCATCATCATCAAAGGACCCTGCTTGAATCTACAGCCATTCACAGCCTGCACCCTGCTATTCTGTGAGCTTTCTGAGTGGCTCCTGACACTAGAAAATCATCAATGAATATACATCTCAAGGAAACAACCATAAAGGACATGTTACAGAATGCAGAATTTGGGGCTTCTGCCCTTTGTGATCATCAACATTTTCATTTCCCTTACACACATACTGAATATTATATTATATAAAATGCTATGCTTTCTAAGAAGCAGTCTGTAAGAGAGGCACGGGACTAAGTGTCACTCTCTTTTAAAGATTAAGCTGAGATTTAAAGACGACAACCTTCTTGCCCCTTGTTACAGGAAAAATAAATAATGGAGAAGGGACTGGATCCCAGTTGTGTTTTTCTAAAATTCCAAGTTCAGTGTCCTCTAACTACACAACACTGAAGAAGTACCATGCAGCAGGACAAATGTAAGGATAACTATCCCACTCATCTATTTTTAACTAATCTTACTTGCCTTCCTTCCCTCAAGCAGCTGTGTGGCAGTGTTTACTTAACTACTCCTTCATGATAAGTAACTTTTATCCTAAGTTTCCTGGGGGATATAAATTTTTCTGTTTAGCTTTCTAGTAGTTACTCAAAAGAAGGTCATTTATATACTTATATATATTGCTCTGAGCTATATTTTCAAAATTATGGGCTCTCCCCTCCTGATGCAGGGATAGCATAGAAACATATCCTTGCAGTCTCCTCTACTCCTAAAATCCTAAGATGTGATTTTTTAAAAAATTGACTGTGTATTTTGCAGTAGCAAAATTTTATGAGCAGGGCATATTTGTGACCTGACTAAATTATCACTGGTATTTGCTAGATGATTTTAGGCATTATCTAATGTACTACTTGAAATATCCATTTGCAGGTAGATACCATTATTGTATTTTATTGGTGGTAATGCACACTCTGCTATCTAAGTAATGTTTTAGTTCACCTGGTCAATAAATGTGCTGAAGTTTGAACATTCTGCCTGGTTTCATGGCCCATCCATATAGCTCTACATTGCCCCACAGAAATTTGATATTCATCAGAGAACAATTTTATGTCCAGGAGCTAATATTAGTGAAGGCTAGAAATAACACTTAGTGACTCATTCTAATTTAGGTAAGGATTCCTAATTCCATGTAGAGGTGCAGGAACCTCCAGACTTTTGAGTAAAACCTGGCTTAAATGTGGAACACATGACTCTCCCAGCATTCTTATGAAAACAATAAAATTAGGGATGCAGAATTTCTGATGTGGAGTCTGACCTCCATTAAATCTGCCTTTCTCAGCCCTCATATGTTATATGCCACTTAGAATACTCTGTTTTAAGAAACAGAAACTCTAGTGAAATGTATCTGATAACCACATAGCTAGAAGCACACAGGCAGATGCACTCATGGATTTATGCATTATTGGGACAAGTCACCCGACAAAAGCGATTGAAAGAAGGAAGTGTTTATTTTGGCTCACAATTCAACAGTGTGGTCCGTCATGGAAGTGGGGGGCTTTGGATGGCTTGTCACATGACATCAGCAGTCAGGAAGATAAATGCCCATACTAGGCTCACTTTCTGCCTTCTCCTTTTTATTAGGTTCGGGACCTCAACCCACCGAATGATTGCTGCCCCAAGTTAGGGTGAGTCTCCCACTTCTGTTAATCTAATCTAGAAGTTCCCTCAGAACCATACTTATGAGGTCTGTTTTCATGGAGATTCTAAATCCTATTAAACCTTCAATCAGTATTAACTGTCACAGTGGGCAGTTCTACAATGTCCTATAGACTGACTTTGTCTATAATGGTCAGTGGAGCCATTTTTCCCACTTTTTGCTTAGCAGTGCCATAATGCTTTTGCCTGCTCACTGGATGTGTCTATACACCATCTCCTCCATGTGGACACTACTACATCAAGTAGAAGAAGTGGAAGTCTCCCTTGGAAGGCTTCTCTTTTGAAAACCACCAGCAGTAAAATTTAACATGTCTTTTCCAAAACATTATCACTGCCAAGGATGGTAGAATTTATATGAGTAACTTTAATAAACTCAAGGTTCCAAAGAAAAGACAGGGTTTGTTATTCTTTCAAGCATGCAGTCACTTAAAACATAAATAACATGTGTGTGTGTGTGTGTGTGTGTGTGTGTGTGTGTGTGTGTGTGTGTGTAAAATGTGTGTGCGTGGGCACACAAATAATGCAACACATGTGTGGAAGACCAACAACTTTTGGGTGTTGGTCTTCGTCTTTCTACCTTGTTTGAGACAGGGTCTCTGCCACTACAGGTGCAGGTTCACTGACCTGTGAGCTTAAGAGGACTCTTTATCTTGCCTCCCTCCTTCCTATAGGAACAAACTGGAATAATGGACATTTGTGCTACTCCATCTGGCAGTTATGTGGTTCCCGGGGCTCTGCAATAAAGTCACCTGGCTTGGGTGGCCAGTTGCTTTTACCCACTGATTGTGTCTCCAGCCCTATAGGGAGATGTGGTGTGAAGAGATGTGAAGTAGGGAGTGTGTGGTTGCCACACCTGAAAGCAAAGGATACTGTGAAGTACAAAACCCTTGTCTAGAGAGAAAAGTAACGATCTTCGCAAGTGAATACCAATAAATAAAAGTGTATTATTTTTATGGGAATAAATAGTTTGAATGAAGTTGGATTAACCCCAGTGCTTCATGTTGCCATGCTCTGCCCAGATTTAGGGATGGACTTGACTGGGGGAGAGAAGGAATGAGGAAATGGCAAGACCACAGGCACACATGCAGAGAGGCTGCAGTCTGGTGGGGGCCATGTGTTCATTAATGGAGACACCAGCAGCAGCCCAGAAACTCAACTTCTTCTTCTTCTTCTTCTTCTTCTTCTTCTTCTTCTTCTTCTTCTTCTTCTTATTATTATTATTATTATTATTATTATTATTATTATTATTATTATTATAAAAATGTATTTTTCAGGACTTTTTTTGCGGAAAAAAGATGTCCCTTTAATAAAACGTTATCAACATACATCATACACAAACTACAATGTATCATAATTACTTTTTTTCCTCTCATAATTCAGAACCAGACTACAAGGTAAGAAAAAACACAGAAACAGCTACAATGTTCCCAAGAATCCACACAAGGTCTTCTTCCAGGCAGATGGTCTACAAGAGCTGGACAGGACAGCCTCCAAAGCCACAGAGAAACCCTGTCTCGAAAAAAACCAAAAAAAAAGTGTATTTTTCATTTTATATACCAACCCCAGTTCCTCCTTCCTCCCCTTCTCCCATCCCCCTTCCTACCCTCCATCCACTCCTCAGAGGGTTAAAGCCTTCCTTGGGGAGTCAACAAAGTCTGGCATACCAAGTTGAAGTTGAGGTTATTATAAACTACTGAAGGAGGTGGCAGGTTTAACATAACTTGCTGAGAATTTTCTGTGGGGGAGAGGTCTCAGACTATAGAACATCTGTGTAGGGAGGAGGAAGCCGTGGTTGACGTTTTCTGCACATACTGTCAACATGCACACACTGACAATGTGAAGGCATTGCCATTACCATCACTCTGAGGCCTTGGGGTCCTTGACTATGGCTATGTTCATGTAAACCAACACACAGCCACCTTGGAGTTCATCTGCTCTTTACATTATTTAATACACTGATGTAAGGAAACCTCTGTAATCCTTTGGCATCCAGAGCAAGCTCCATTGTGTTCATCTCTACTTCTCTTACCACCACCATTTCTCTGTGCCCTTTTCTTAGCTTATCTGAAATGTTGACAGTGATTTTTGAGTTGTTTTCATCATAAGAAACTTGAAAATCTATTTCTTGCACACGTAATGTGGTAAAGAGAATAATATATGTATGTTTTGTTTACCTTCTGTGACTGTGATAAATGTCCAGGTCAAAAGCAACTTACAACATCAAAAGGTTTATTTGGGCTTCTAATCCCAGGTCATAGACAAACATTGAGGAAGTTTGGGCAGGACTAAGGCAAAATCTGAAGTGTAAATGATAGATGAATGCTTCTACTGGCTCTTTCATTCTCAAATTTGTTCACTGGTTGTTGTTGTTGTTGTTGTTGTTGTTTATAAAGCCCAGAACTACCTGCCTAGGGATGGTGCCACCCTAGGTGGACTGGGGCCTCCCACATCAATCTTAAGTCTCTCACACGCAAGGCCACAGGTCAATCTGACCTGTGCAATTCCTCAGTTGCAATGCCCTCTTCGCAGGTGACTCTTGGCTGCATCAAGTTGACAATAAGAACTAACAAGGTAAAGGGCTCTCCCACATCAGTCATCAGGCAGTCTTCCACACAGACAAGGCCACACAGGCCAGTCTGACATGTGCAATCCCTCAAATGAGATGCCCTCTTCCCCAGTGACTCTGGGTTGGGTCAAATTGACAATGAAAACCAGCCAGGAAAATCTGTTTATGTAATTTTAGATTTTCATTATTCTCCTTAATTATTTCCTAATATTTTTTAGAGCGAAATAGACAGAAAGTTAATAAGACCAAGCTAAGAGAGTGTCACTCAGTTTGTTAAGAGAGAGAAATTAATTAGTCTTACTCCTTTTTTTTCTTTTATCAAGGCAAAGAAGACTGATCTTTCTTTATCAGTCCAGCAGCTGTCATTTCATATCGAGTGCTGGCTTGAATCAATTGTAGCTCATCAAACCCCTGTGGTGGTGTGGTGATGTAACATGCAGGTTTAGTACGCCAGGAGGCTTACTTCTATTTAAAAAAAAAAAAGTGAAATAAGCCTTGATTGTTGGCTGTCAACCTGACATATTCTGGCACCAAACCAAACCAACCCTGGGGCCTTTGGAGGACTTAAAGACTGTGGAAACTTCTTAGTCATAATATACTATGCTTCCATAGGTATTTTTTCTCAGATCTCACGTTGTGTTATCTCTAACCTCATACTCCTGTGTGGTTATGTTATATAGATATTAATATTGACATTACAGTAGACTTGGGAAATGGAGCAATTAACACCTCAGCAATAATCTTGGCAAAGACAGGAACAAAAATGCCTTCATTCTTTCCTCTGACTAGTGTAATAACTGGTGATACTCCTCCCCTGTTCTTTCCAGACCCCACCAATAAGTTACAAAACATGCATATCAGGTGCTGAATGACAGTTTTTATATTTTGGTTATACAGAAAATTACTCTGAAAACTTTGGCCTGAGGCTTGGGTGCTAGCTCAGAATCAGAGAGCTTGTCTAGCATGAGTGAAACCCTAGATTCAATCCCTGTGCTGAAGAGGAAAAGTAAGAAAAGAAGGAAAGAAGGAGGAGAAAGGGGAAGGTAGAAAATAAAAAGAAAGATGAAATGTGAAAGAAAAAATTAGATGTCCAAGTTAGAGTTATCATTGCTGTGATGAAACACCATGACCAAAAATCATATTGAGGAGGGAAGGGTTTATTCCACTTATGCTTCCACATCACAGTTCATTACTGGAGGAAGTCAGGACAGGAACTCAATCAGGGCAGGAATCTGGAGACAGAGCCGCTCCTCATAGTTTGCTCAGCCTGCTTTCTAATAGTACTCAGTGATGGCACTACCCACAATGTGTTGGGCCCTCCTCTATCAATCGCTAATTAAGAAAAATGACTTAGAACTGGATAGTTGGAGGCACTTTTTTTTCAACTGAGGTTCCCTCCTTTCAGATGACTCTAGCTCGTATTAAGTTGACATAAAACTAGCCAGGACAATAGACAGAGTTGTTTGTTACAATTACTACTTAATTTGTGTCAGTTATGAACTATTTCTATATGAGCAGACATTATATACCAAATGCTCACATACTTTGAGGAAAAGAAATAATAAGCCAAATACATTATATATTTGGTTACATAATTATTATGCAGGTTAATATTGAGGGTTAGATGGAATGTTAAAAGTATGTGTGTGTGTTTACCTGCTATAATTCTTGACAGTTTGAATTCCTTCTATAAAATAGTCAAGGATGCCCTAGTAGGAGTACGGGCTTCCAGTGCCCAAAGCTCTAGGAAAACCTCCAGTACCAGAAACAAAAGTGCTTAGTTAGTGGAGTAGTTCTTAGTATAGACAAAGCCCTATATTTTGGTCCTCAATCTCTCTCTCTCTTTCTCTCTGTCTCTCTGTTTCTCTGTCTCTCTGTCTCTCTGTCTCTCTCTGTGTCTCTCTGTCTCTCTGTCTCTCTGTCTCTCTGTCTCTCTCTCTCTCTCTCTCTCTCTCTCACACACACACACACACACACACACACACACACACACACACACACACCCCAAATAGAATACCACATCTAAAATAGAATAGCAGGTGACTTCTTTATTCCTAGTACTATTCACACTTTCAGATTGTGCCTATTTGGACTCCTTAATTATACTACAAGAAGATGGTATTTTATTGCTCTTTGCTTCAGACAATCAATCCAACAATCCTCTGTTTCTCTCTGTGTTCAACCCATTCCCCATGCTGACTTGCATCTTTGTCCATACTGACCTTGGCCTGCTAATTTCAATTCTATGTCATATGGGTCTCTTCTGGTTGGATCTGAGATGCATGTGTTGGTTGCTAATTTAAGCCTTTCAATGTATGAAAAGTCCAGAGTCTTTGGATGATCTCCAGAAGGCATGATCTCCATACCAAGGTTGCCCTTACTTCCTGGCTTGACCTCACTCACTTCTCTGTTGACTCCTTCATAATGTGACAACAGAATATTGATTATGGAGTTCATTACGGGAATAAAATTTTAAAGAAAGTAAAGCAATATTTGATCTGTAGTTTAAAATTAGAAAGCCATAACTATACAAGAAATGGATTATAATTGGAATTTTTGGGGGCCTCCAAATAGCTCCCAAATAAAGGCATGGGGACTTATTATTAATTATGAATGTTTGGCCTTAGTTCAGACTTGTCCCATTAGATATTTGAACTTAATTTAACCTGTTCTAGTTTAATTTAGGTTCTGTCATGTGGTTCCTGACCCATCTCTCCTTACTACCCATGCTACTTCATCTGTGTCTGGCTGGCAACTCTGCCCTCTTTTTTTCAGAGCTCTCTGTGCCCAGAAGTCCTGCCTATCCTTCCTACCTAGCTATTGCCCATTCAAATCTTTATTAAACCAATTAGAAGGCACCTTAGCAAAGACACATCTTTACAATGTAAGCAAATATTCCACAACAATGGATAAACAAAATTGGGCAGATATTTTGGGTCAATAATGAAGACAGTCTCTGTGTTTTATTTTTACATCCTCGTGGAACCTAACAATAGCAACTGAAGAAATGAAGAGTTTGTTTGGACCCAAGGTTTAAGAGGGGTCCATCATGGGAAAAAGGAATGGTGGTGGAAGTGTGAGGTAACTAGTCGCTCACGTTGCTTTGGAAATCAGGAAGCAGAGAGCCATGAATGTCGATGTTCAGTTGAAGATCTCCTTCCTCTCTTGTGTTCAGTCAGGACCCCATAAGCTGCTTCCATCCACATTCAGGGGAAGTCTTGCCTCCATAGGTGAACCTCTCTGGAAATACCCTCACAGGCATGCCTTGAAGAAGATTAATTATCACAGTGTCCAAAAATGAAAATAGAGTCAGAGAGCAGCTATCTAAGAAAGGACTTAAGGATGCCCCCCCCCAAAAAATCTTAAAATAAATCTGATGCTTGGAGAATAAGCTATGCATAAAGGACAAAGAGAATACAAATGGGTTTAGTAGTTACCACCTCTTAAATTTTTGTCGGAGTGTAAATTCTAGTTAAGTATTTGCCTCCATCAATAACGATAATTATGTGGGAACATGGGCTTAGAGGACAGTGGTGATTGACAGAGAAATTGACAGACTACAAAGAAGAAAAAAAAATCTGGTTCCTAAAATCAGAAGCACTGGAGGACCAGAAGCAGTTTTGATTTTGCCATAATGAGTTATGGAGCTAATGTTACCTGTTTTCATGCCTGCTAAACAGGACAGGCTTGGTACTAGAATGTGGGTAGAGGTAGGGGTGGAGAGTGAAGATAGCACTCTGAGACTTGGAGGTGAAACTGAGGGTGTTTGTTCTAGGGCATCTATTCTGAGCCTTTGATTTTTCTATTCCAGTCTTTTTCAATTTGGTAGGTTGTTCTGATTTTTTAAGTTCATAGATAGTGCTAACTGTGATGTGTTCCATTCGGGCCAAGTTTAACAGTGTCCCTGGTATTTACGCCTCCACTGTGATGTTTCCTTCTTGAAAGGTTAAAAAAAAGAGCCCTGAGGCTTGAGTGCACAAGAATATAATTTTAGGGGTATCTTGGAACCTGATCTAATAGAAAATAAAAAGGAATCCATGCTTATATTTTGATACTTGAACAACTAATAGAAACAGAATAAGATTACAATATTGAGGCAGGATAGAAAGATCAGGAAAACTAAGAAGTTGTAAAGAAAAAAATGTCTTCCACCTAGAACTAAAGTCTCCTACAATCAAAACTTCCAGCACAATTGACATTTGTTGGTTAGCTACACAAAGACAATATTTTCTTTTACATAGAGATATTCCAAATAAGAATGTTAAAAATAGCAATAAGCTGTGCTTCAGGTCTAAGCATGGTCAAATTCTTTCCCACATGTAAATGTATGATTTTCTGGTAATCTCAAAGACGTTTTGCTTGTAGTGAAAACGTCTTAACTTCCTGTGTGAACCTAGTGACCTAGGGCTTTACATTATCAGGAACCAACCGCCCTATGATCTCATTTAATTTCCTTAGTGATGCTTTGAGATGTAACTGTGGAAGGTGGAATCACACACATGGCTACTCTAAAGACACTGGCATCATTGTATGGTACTTAAGCACACCTCTTTCTTGAGAAGCCCACACCCACTTTTGGGTGTGTCTTATCCTTTCTCCTTAACCCTTGTGTGTAACTCTATTAAAATATCTTCTCCACACTCCAACTCTGCTCCATACTGGCTTATTTCGGGATTGTCTTCTGCCACAAAGCCAAGAATCCTGGTTTCACCTGAGCAGAGATCTTGGAAAAGAATTTCTTGGCCTGATACACACTTCAGCATGTCCTCTGGTTTCCAGCAAGCCCAGAATAGAAAAAGCAACCTTATATTCCTCAGCCACAAGCTATGCCTGCCTCTTGCCTTCTCTTCCATGATAGAGTGTATCCTCAAACCATGAGCCAAATGCATCCTTCTTCCTCCTTAAGTTGCTTTTCCTCAGGTATTTGATTACAGGAGGAAGAAAAAAAAATAACTGATACAGTAGAGTCATTGCCATGTGAACATTGAACATGTGGTGTAAAGGCTTTTGAAATTGGTCTCTAGGGCTGGATCCTCAATTATAAAGTGCTTTCTCTATAACCATGAGAGCCTGAGTTCAAGTCACAGAATCCAGGTAATGTGCTAAGCATGGTGGTGCACATTGCAATTCTAGCACAAGTGAGGTGAAGTCAGGCTGATCCCCAGAGCTTGCTGGCTGCCTAGTTTAGCTTCTTTGGTGAACTCTAGGACATTGAGAGACAGTCTGAAAATGAACTTGTGGGGCAGGAGAGATTGCTTAGTCTGCCTCACAAGCATGATCATTTGAGCTCATATTGTCAACAGCCTTATAGAAAATCTAGGCATGATGGCATGTACTTACAACCCTAGCCCTGGGACTTCAGTGGGCAGTGATGAGTGGATCCCTGAAGCTAATGAACCAGCCAGCTTAGCCAAACAGATGAACTTCATGTTTTAGTGAGAAAAATAAAGATGGAGAATAATTGATGAAGATACCTGCTAAAAGGTTTCCATACCCTGATATTAAGTCTCTCTGCCAATTCAATAAATCAGATCAAGCCGAATTAAAAGTTTTTGAAGACTCCATAAAGGTATAGTCCCAGCATTTTCTTAGTTACTTAGCAATGTGTTAAGGAACATACATTTACATTTCATGGGCTTGGATATTGATTAGGTAATGCATATACATTCGATATACTTTAAAACTGCCCTGTGGTTAATTTGAGATGATATAGCCTTCAAAGTACTGTAACATTTCCTTCTACCTTGGTACTTGGCCTTCTACATGAAGTATGCATATTAATTGTGACTATTTAATTTATTATTAAGCCATTGAAATATATCTGTGCACATTGTTTCTCCTCTTTGTCTATGCCTTCCCCACCCTGCTATACACTCAGTGTATTTATGAAACTTGAATATAAAAATGTTTTACATATTGTTGAATAAACATATGCATAAAGGAAAGAAATCTTAAACCACTGAGTATATTAATATAGCTACATAAATTATCTGACAATAAAAGAAGAATTAAGAAAACCTTAAAAATCCAGGTTCTGGGGGACTATAATTTGGTGCTTATATAATACTTCCTCTTTGCCAAAGGCCACACAGATACTTAGTAATAAACTAATGACCCTTTTTAACCCATGCAAATTAATATTGCCTGCAAGCATAATGCAGAGTAAATTATACAGGAGCTGAAGAATATTAGGTAGCGAGTCTATAAAACAAGTTATGGTGTTTGACCTAATGCCATATGGAATATATTAATCACAGTGCATACACAAGAGAGTTAACACTCCGTTTTTTTTTTTTTTTGGTCTCTTTTAGAACCCAAATATACATACCCAGAGTTACCACTGCCTATTGATTTGGAAAGGTGATATGGAGTTATAAAATACATGTGCTGAGTTATACTCAGCGGTATATTACCCACTCTGGATAGGAATGAAATTGACCCATCAGAGAAGTCCTTGATAACCGGGCGGTGGTGGCTCACACTTTTAATCCCAGCACTCGAAAGGCAGAGGTAGGCGGATCTCTGTGAGGTTCGAGACCAGCCTGGTCTACAAGAGCTAGTTCCAGGACAGCCTCCAAAGCCACAGAGAAACCCTGTCTTGAAAAAACGGAAAAAAAAAGAAGGTCTTTGAAAGGTGGGTGCTAGCCAAGTATGACATCCCTTTCCTCTGCTAACTAGTCTTAGTAGAGTCTTACTAAGTTTAAACTTAGTGAGTACAATGACAATGATAATCCTGTGTGTGTGTGGTGGGGGGGGGGTGCACTTGTTAAATGTGTTAAAAGGATCCGGAAGTGAAACTCAGCCATTTGTGTATGTGAAACATCCAAGTGAAACTTCTTAACATTTAAATCCTTAATTTTGTGATATTAACTTGATTGCTAGAAGAGAGCAGCAGGAATGGCAGTCATGATAAAAGGCAAATGAAAAACCAAATAATATTTGAAATTCCAGAAGGTCAGCCTAAAAGGTCAACTCTGAAGACATTCAAGAGAAAGCTGTTAATATGGACAACTAAAGTCTCAGAGTTATTTGCAATGTGGTTCTGGGCAAGATGCCTAACAGTTACTTCCTTTAGTTTCCCTGGGTTTAAGTCAGAAGTAAAAGGGAGTGTGCCAGGGGTATATTAAAACTGCACAAGAGAAAGGCAGTGCCTAGTCCTTTTCCTGAAGGGCTGGGAGGCGGTGTTTGTTTGTTTGTTTTTATACCACAGGATTGTCTTGATGCATTTAACAGACTATAAAAATATCACAAAAAAAGATTCTTCATTTAAAAACATTCCTTGCTTTCTACTTCCTTTTTATTTGTCTTAAGAATTTTTACTTGTTAGCCCCCTCATACCACTCCCTTTTTTCTCTAATGCCAGGCAATATGGTGAAAGATGACTAAGGTCCTGGCCCTATCCTACTCAGGGAACTGACAGACTAATTGCAGCAATGTGCTGTGAAGACTCTCAATTACCGGCAGAACACAAGACTAAATGAACAAAGTGTGATAAAACACAGACATTTGGCTGTTCACCTTTCCTACAACCCATTCAACAATTGTGTACCAAGTGACTGCCATGCGTGCCAGGGACCTTTTGCAGACCTTTTTACATCAATGGATAAAATGCATTTCTGATTTCACTGAGCTAATAGTCTAGTGGTTTGGGAAATAGCAAATGCAAATGCAAATAAATACTGTAACTGAGGTCTAGGTAAGCAATGGGGATAAAAGAGTAGCAATATTAAAAGTCAAGTGTGTCTAAGTTACTGTCTGAGCAGATATGAACAACAGAGGCTTTTGCTTGGAGATACTATTTAAGCAGGGACTTGGAAGAAGTGGGGTGAGGTGACAAAAGACACAGGGGAAGGGCAGAAGGTGTAGCTACTGCTAGAGCACTTGCCTGGCAGTGACGTGATCCCAGCACAACCTTGAAGCCATTCAGTCTTAGTGGAGCATTTAAGGGAGGAGTGGTTTGAAGGAAATTGGAAGCAGAGGATAGCTTAGTTATGGTGGGGTTACAGGAGGGTGAAGAGGAGGAATGTGAATGGACTTTCATTTTAGTGATCATCTAGGGCAGCAGAAGGGAAGCAGACACCAGACTTTCAAACTTGCTGTAGAAGAGCTCAGATTCCATGCCTTAAACCCATAGGGTGTACATTCCTTCCCTATTACTGCTTCCTAGACTTCTTGCTGGTGATGGAGTTCTGTCATTTCATCTACCTGAGATGCAGTTCTAATCTAGTGTGATTCTAATTTGCACCTGAGATGTAATTCACTCTTGCTTTTCTCATCATTCTGGTAAAATAATAGGCATTTGCTATAAATCATACCCTTCCTTCAGTCTGCTTTACCTTCAAGACACCATTAAAATTGTTTCAGGCTTTTGACTCTCCTGCCTCTATTGAACTTAGTGTCAAATAATAAGATATAGTATGGCAGATATCATCTCTATCTGAGGCATCAGACAATAGGGCTTACTGTCATTTGGTTTATCTGTTTATTTTATTATTGTTTCCTGTGTTTAGCTTAGTAGGTACTTACACTTATAGACATGTATTTATTGATAACATACATATATAGGTACATGTCTTAGTACAGTTATGTACAGTCTGCATGTGTGCTTATAATTTTGTGTAATACTATGTAACAACACAGCCACCATTTGTTATCTTTTTGTACAGATTTTCTCTGATATATGATTTAAGCCCCTCAATAAACTTCCATTGTGTGGGTACTACTCACTTCAGAAAGAGAAAGGAACAATATGATCAATTTACTACAGACCTAGTAGGAACCAAAATTCAGCCCTAGGTCAGCATGACTCCAAATCCCACATTAATTTTTCAAATAGTGCCGGTGTAGGGAAAATGCAGAATGTGGCTGATAGCAAGAGCCTTTACTTCTAAGGAGATGATACCAGACTCAGAAGTCTTTACTCCCCAGATCACATTTCTGTTAACTTGTTTAGCATTACTCCAGATTCCCTATAAAGAGAGTTTATTTCAGTGACCACATGGATAGTTTCATCAGTGACTTCATTTTGGAGGAATGGTACAACGTCAATCTGCATTTTCTTCTCTTTGTTAGTCTGTTGCTTCCTTATAAATAAAAGATTTCGAAAAGCTGTTAAACTGCATTCAACGAAACACTCAATCCTCAAGCTTTTACAAGCTTTTGTAAAACTAGGGATCTGGGTGAAAAAGTCCTGGCTGGGAGTATAGTGAACAGATGAGCTCACTCCTGGTATGCAAAGCTGCCGAATTAGCTGGTTAAACAGGCTGCTGAGATAATTACATTGTCTGTTTTGTGACACATTACACCGGTGCACTTGGGATTAACCTGTTCTCTTGTGTCTATTCCGATCAGTTTTTTAGACAGCCTTTTATCTGATGAAGGAGCAGAGACATCAAAAGAGAAAGGGGCGTGGGTGAAAAGAAAGCTCACATTAGGCTGAAGAGTTAAAATTTCTATTTAAATTACTGAACCTATATTCCTTATTTCCATAACTTTGCTTGCTCTCTAGAGACCTCTGCTGGAAATTAGGGATAGAAATGAAGTCACATTTTCTTTCCAATTCATTGTTTGCATTTTACTGTAGCCATTATCTAATAAACCCAGTAACTAATTTAAGAATGAAATTTCCATGTTGTGTCATAAGCATAGCACATTAACTACAAAGCTATACTCAGAAGTGTCATATTTTGAAAGTTTCTGAAAGCATTCTCAAGCTAAAACTGAGTTGGTAGTCAGTTAGTATGTACTCATACTGCAAAAGCCTACTACTATATGCTCAACAATGATAAATTTTGGCTTGTTATTTTCATATTTTTGTTAATACTGTCAAAGTTTAAGTGGAATTATATACTTTGAAATTAAATGTGGTAGATATAAACACCAACGACGATAATAATAACAACCGCACATAAGCAACCCTAAAAGCTGTTACTAAAGATGTTTATAGACCCTTAGTTCCATATCATTATACTTAAGGGGAAAATTATTTAGACATTCTGATTATGTGGGAATGTAGCAAACATAAGATTTCATCACAGTGATAATTTAGGTACAGAACAATTAAGAGAATAAATAGAAATCCTTCCCATTAACAGCCCCTGGCAACTCAAATTGAATCTAACCAACTATTGAGCTTCAGGCTATTGGGAGATGCAATTTAAAGCAGGTATAATAAATTTTAACAACTAAAATGTGTTTGTCACACTGTACCAACTAAGATATTTGTTAAATGACGCAAGAAATGTCCCTTCATGTTAATGAACATCAAATTTAACTCCTGCTGTTTATCCCATCCCCATTCCCAGGAATAGCTGTACTTGATTCGATAGACCAGCATTCAGAAATCCGTGTTTGCTCCATGCTTTCAACTTTTTTGCAGGATTTGAAAATATTGGCGTATTTCTCTCTTTTGAGGGTCAATACTGTACTATCAGATGCAAGAGCTTCTGCCAACCGCAGGTGGTTATCTCCGTATCAGTGTTACAGAATATGTTAGCAGGTGATCACTTCTAGGAATCATCTGTCTCTGGAATCATTGTTTTAAATATTTTCAGCAAGAAAAAGGAAATCTTTTCCCGCTGTTTTTACATGAATCAGTTCTGTTGGCTCTAGATCTAGCTACAGTTGGTTTATTATTGAACAGCAGGCAAAAGTGAAGAAACAAACAAGAATTATGTATTTTTTCATCATCTCAGCTAATACATAGAAAATTTAATAGGTATCTATCTTTGTGGATTGGATCCAAAGTTTTATCTCACCATGTGATCATAATTTTACTAAATTTTGTTATAAAACAGAAACAACCCAGACAACTTTATATGATGAAATTACTTTCTCATCAATACTGGAGAAGACAGCTTTCTTTTGATAGTTTAAAAATTACTTCTGGCTATACAGGTATGAATTACACTATGCAAAATTCTCAGATTGGATTTAGTATATATTAGACATTCAGTTTAAAGGTGATTAGAGTTGTATTTTTATGCCTTGAAATTTTTTAATGCTTGTGTTTATGTAGAATCATTAGTCTACCTAGAGTGCAATTGGCAATTTTCTATTAATCCAGAAAGAATGTGTACAACTAATGGTTATGTGAAGTATTTACCATCAGATTGCTCAAAACTCTATACATATAACTTCATTGGCTTCTCATAATGGTCCAGCAATCTTTAGGTTGGTGATCTTTAACACATTTTACAGATGAGGTTGTTGGGATGAGAGAAATTCAATACATTGGAATAGCTTCAAACTCAGATTATTCTTTCTACCCTACAACCCAAGTATTATAATATTTCTGGGGGAAAAACGATAGCATTAGGTTCATTCTCCCTCAAATGCTCATGTCCTGTACATATAATGATATGTTTGCCCACCAATTAGGTATGGCCTTTATGTGCTCTCATTATCTCTTGATACAAAGAAAGTTATATGTAAGTCACTTTTATACCATGTAGTTTAGAGACTAATGACAAGGAATAAAAGTACGTACTAAGTATGGAGACAATTTTCTTTTTCTTGAAAACTTTCCATTCAAAATTGATTGAATCTTTAGGTGTGGAACTGGCAAATGGGATTGTGCAGAACACGATCCAACTAGGCTACCTCTTTCAATAGTTGGGTAGACTGTGTATGTATTCCACAGAAAATACATAGTAGAACCATAACTAGAGCACTGGTTTCCAGTTCCTAAATCCTGTGTAAATTTCTGTTTACATCAGTTGTGCCGCTGCTGACTTCGCACATTCAAACAACCAAGGTCAGACTCCTGAAGCATGCAGTGCACAAAGGGAAGTCTGAGAAGACACAGTACTGCATGCTTTTGAAATAAAATTACCCTTAGTTTGAATTGCAGTGCATATGTAAGCATCTGTATAATGATGTAAGACATACGATATCTCTGAAATTCCATTTCCTCATCTGATCAACGCAGATATTAACACTCACCTTAATGAGTACCTGAGAAGATTAAATATGACACTGAGGTGCCTGGCACGGGAGCAAAGGAGACAGAGCAAAGAAAATAAAGCAAGGTAGAACTGGCAAGATGCCCCAGTGGGTAAAGGTGGTGGCTGCCAAGTTTGCTGACCTGAGTTCTAGATGTTAGAAGGAGAAAACAGACTTCTACATTTTTTTTTCTCAGACTTCCATGGCTGTCATGTGACATGTGTGCAACCTTCTCCACCAATAAATGAATAATATGTAACAGATAAGAGGTACAGTGAATCCTCCTCTCATAGTGAACTTTTGGAAACTTGATATATGTGAACGATACTGGCAGGTACAAAACAATGAAGGAATCCTGGATAACCACATGGAACAAAATGCAACCCTGAATTTTGATACCATTTTTTTGTCAGTATGGACTGGATTTTCAAGAGCAATATTCAAGGAGAAAATGGGGCTTGAGATGAGGGCTGGAAGATAAGATTGTATAGTTTGAGAAAGGAAGCCATTTTATTCAAGAAATACAGCACTCGCCAATTGCCTGGGTGTAATAAAAGTCCAATCCAGTTACAAAAATACCATTCCAGTGAAGAGCTTTAATGAGGTTTCTGCACCCCAGCAGATGACCCATTTATTTAAATACCACACGGCATTCAATACTACAGAATTCCTTGATGACACAATTTAGTCAATCTCTGGCAGTTGGTTGTAACTTAATCAGCGTAGAAATTGAGAATACTTCACTTGCAGTCAGCATATTGCTTCTGGGTTTAGCATTCTGCTCTACTAGCCTAAGTCAGGTCTCTGGTTGTTTGGCCTTCCCCTGTTTTTCCAGAAGGCTATTTCTGTAATTTCACTGCTTGCACTCTCAGACCACTTCTGCACACAGATCATAAAGTGGCCTACCCTGTTTACTCTGTCAGCCCTTGCTTGAAAGTCAGAGGCAATGCTACTCGAGCTCTATCTCTTGGTGGTTAGTGGGATTAAATGTGTTCACAAAGGCCTTTGTGAGTCATGAACAGTAAAAGTGGAGCAAATACAGAACATATGTCATCTGTGCTACAGTCTGGGAACTTTCACAGACTTGGTAAGAGGATAATTAGCTGTGGCCTTTGTGTACGTTAAAGAGGGAAAAAAAAAAGCAGGTTTTCGGGTATGGGGGTAACTCAAAATAGCAGGTACACATTTAGATCCCAGACAGTTGTTCTACCACAATTTACAGAAAGGGCATTTTTTTGCCCCTCAGGTGTTGCATTGTCACAAATCAAGTTTGCATGCATATGTGGTTCTGTTTCTGGAGTCACTATTCTGTTCTGTTGCTCGTCTTTTCTGTCTTGTGTGTATACGAGACTGTCCTACATATGTTAACTGTATAACAAAACTACCTATTTTCTACAGTCTTAATTATAGTTTCTTCGAGATTACCCTGGATATTCTTGAGTCTCTCTATTTCCAAATCAGTTTTTAAATTCATTGATTACAATCCTGCACACAAATATTACTCATTTTAGACTTTAGGATACATTGAATCTGATATTAATATGATATGGGTTTATTGGGATGAACTGACACTTTAACAATACAAATCATCTACACTATGATGATGGAAAAGCCTTGAACTTACACATTTTAAAGTTAGATTCTTTTAAAATTTCTCTAGTTTTATTCAAACCTCTGGAGAGGTTAAGTAGAATGTCTTTTGCTTAATTCAATTACTTCTAGATGACTTATGCTTTTATGTATTTTATAAATAATATTATTTTTACTGTAATCCAGCTGAATGGAAAAACTGATCATCTAAAGGTAACATTTGAAAACAGAACCCTAAAAGACATATCATTCTTACACATAACCATAAAAATCTATATATGATCCTGTACAACTGTAGCAAGATAACAGACAACTCAGTTTTTAAATGGACAACATAGACCAGGAATTCCCAACAGGATAATCCAAAGAGCCAATAACCATAAAAAATTCTTTGTTTGAGAAAGAAGCTTTGAAATCACAATGACATGCCTGAAAACATCAAAGTGCACTTAAAATAAAAAAAAAATCTGATAATGTCAAGAACTGTAAAGAACACCTGGGAATTCCCATAATCCCAACTTGTTGAAGACATCATTTACAGAAGTTATAAAATTTATCACTGTCTCCTAAAACTGAATGCAACAAATACAGGCCAGCGATTATATTGCTACATAAATGTCGGCCATTTAGACCCCTAGATAAGTACCCAACATGAGTTAGCAACACAATGCTTCAGCCAAGTATTTATGACAGTAATATACATGATAGTACAACAGTAAAAAACCTCCACTATCTTCCATTAGTAAAATGAACAGTAGCATGGTGTATGTATTAGGATATAGTGTATTCTATATACATATTGCTTCCTTATTTCAATATGTTGGAAATTTCCTGACAACAAAATTACCTGCTTATACATAGTTATCCATGATAAATAAACTTTGCAGTTGCAATGCAGGTTGTAAACTGTCCTAGAGAACAAATTTTGTGTGGTCCCATTTATCCAGGTGAACTGGCCAATAGCTCTGAGATTCAGGGCATCGGTTTTCTCTGGAAAGCTAAGAGGTGGCAAATGTAGGGAGGCATGAAAAGTCCTTCTGAGACGCTTTGCTTTCACTATTCCATCTCTTAATTCAGGTAAAGAATATGGGTGTGCTCACTTTACGATAATTTCTCAGCTGTCTACTTTTGAATTGTGTACTTTTCTCTGTGTGTTATAGCTCAATAAAACCTCTCAAAACTACCATAGAAAATGAAACCTTTCTGGATGAATACATAAGAAAGCACCATGTCTTAATGAGTGAGACTATGTTTGGAGAGAAATAATTCAGGTTTCTATTGGAAGATCTTAATTATTTGTCTTTAATCCTTTGGTATTTATTATGTGTTTAACTTTTTAAAAATTAAAAGAGTTAAAATCTGAGCAGAATACCTAGGAAATCATTTGTATGTAATAGGATTGCTTTTCCTCTAACTCATTCTTATCCTTCAGGCTTATTGAGCAAACAAATACTAAAACACATTTTAAACACCATCCATAATGTCATAGTTGGAATATAATAAATAGGAGGCCAGGATTTCACAAACACATTTTATTTTACTTTATAATTCATTTGTATCTAAGGTTTATAAAAAAGCTTATTTTTCTCATGTCCTTATAAATTTGGCTCCTTATATTTTATATCACAAAGTTTATGAACATTGGGGATCTTGGTTTTCAAAGGGACACCACAAACTTGCTCATGTGAGATCTAAATTGGACTCAACTTTGTATGTAAGTGTTGTGATCATCAAAACAGGCATCCACAAATTTTAGCAAGATCAAAATCTTTACGAAATTATTGATACACTTCTATGGAATGCATAATGCACCCTTGTTACAATAAATCTTTCTGCCAAAAGCTGCCCGAGCCCCATCGCCACATGGGTGGTCTCCGACAGCTGCCGGAGTTCTGCCCACCGTGTGGATGGACAAAATAATACAGAGACATATTAGGTACAAAGCTGCTTGGCCAATGACTAGGATTCTCATCTGTTATCTCAGTCTTAACCATCATAAACCTATATATTTTATAAGACTTATCTTATTGGATGCCTTATTGGCGTCCCTCCTTGTCAGCGGATCACATTGTGCCACTGGAGGAAGAGCGGAGGGGAAAAGAGGGACACTTCAAGTTTCTCTTTGCTTAAATATGAGTCTCCTTGCTATGTCACTTCCTGCCTGGAACACCACTTCTCTAGTACATTTCCCAGAATACTCTTTGACTCCTAGTTCTGCCTAACTTGCTGCCTCATTGGCCAAACAGTATTTTATTTATCATCCAGTAAGATAAACACACAGAAGCACTTCCTCCATCACACCCTTACAGCCATATTTTAAAATAGCAGTTAAGAGTGCTTGCTGCTCTTTTCAGAGCACCTGAGCTCTGGTCATAATGTATATATGGGGCAGCTCACAACTGCCTGTAACTCCAGCTCCAGGGTATTCAAATCCCTCTTCTTATCTCTCTGGGTAACATACACACACACACACACACACACACACACACACACACACACACACACACACTACACAAAAGTACAAAAAGTAAAATAAATCTTTAAATAATTCAACTTCTAGTGACACTAATAATGCTATAAACTAAAATGTGCCAGAAACCAATATCACTCATTCAAAAAACCAAATGGTAGTTGCCCACAAAATTTCACTTTGAATTTAAGCAACTCACCCAAGTTTATGTGCATTGTGTTTATTTTAGAATTACAGCTGCAGTATTAGAGGAAAAGAAAACAACTCAGCTGCTGTCATACTGAAATTGGCTTTAGGAAATCATCGTTTCTCACATACAGAAATCAAAAAAGTATAAGAAAGTAAAAACCTCAGGTACTTTTTCTAATTTAAAAACTATTTCTTGATGAGTAAATGTTACTTTGGAACCCATCAATATACAGAAATATTTTAGGAAAAAAATGAGATATTTGAAAATGCATAATGAAAGTTAACTCAAGGTTTTAAATTTAATATGCTGTTTTTATTATTGAGTTCAACTTAAATCTTAGAGAAAAGAAATTAGTTAGAATCACCTCAAGTTGTATTTTATGTAATTTTTTTTTACTCTAAAGAAACCTTATAGATTAAAGGTTATTTCTTTCATGTTACAGGTTAAAGAACTAATTCAAACAGATTTACAGACTCAAAACAATGGCATTTGGTTTGTGGAGGTGGGATTCCTATGTGGCTAACTGCCTGAAATCATCAAAAAGATTCTAGTGGTATAATCAACAGTCTGACCCATATGGATGCTACTGGATGTGTAGTTTTGCTAATATGAGGAGAAGATCTTGGTTCTTCCCAGAGTGTTCTACTGATTTGGAGACCCTAGCATGCTAACCAAGTACTTGACCACTGAGCTGTGTTCCTGTTCTCCTTTTAGTTTTTGAAATAGAGTATCATTAAATTGCCTGGGTTTACCTTAACAAACTCTGTAGCCCCCCGCAGAGGTCTTTGACTTCAGACTTCTGAGGAGCTGGGAATGAAGAGCTGGGAAGACACATACCACCAACTTCTCAGAAGTGTGGATAGTGTTCTTTGAACCAGGAGTTCTAAATACTAGGAGTCATTTGAAAGGGTTTCCTTGGGGAGAGGTAGTAGTTTTATTATATCTTTTGCCACTTGCTTGCTGTCTTGTGTAACACTCCCAGTTGGGTTATGTATTAGGTACTTTCCTGTGGCTGTGATTAAACACCATGACCTACACAGCTAATAGAAAGACCTTCTTTGCCTTACAGTTCCAGAAGGTTTAGAGTCCATCATGGCAGGGAAGCAGGGCAGCAAGGGAAAGGATGGCATCTGGAGGAGGAAGTGAGGAGCCCACATTTTCTAAAACACAGAAAGAGGGAATTGCAAGTGGTGTGAGGTTTTGATCTTAAATCTCACTCCCAGGGACATACTTTCTATAGCCAAATTGCACCAGGTGACCTTCCCAAAATAGAACCACCAACTGGGGACCCAGTGATAAATGCCAGAGGCTGCAGGGGACATTTGCCATTCAAGGTGCCAGTGGTTATGATGAACAAAGAGGTCCTCACCAGATGCAAGTACCATGCTCTTGAACTTCCCAAGCTTAAGCATCAGGAACTAAACAAACTTCTACTCAGTATAACTCCACAGCCTGGAACATTCCATTGATAACAGCAATGGTTTTAAGAGGGAGAGGTTCATCACGTAAGTGGGGAACATGAACCCTGTCTCCACCCACCCTCACACCGAGTGCTGGGGTTGTAGACATACAAGTGATCATTTCCAGCTTTTTATATGGATTCTAGGGATTTAAACTCAGGTAGTCATGCTTATGCGCACTAAGGCATCTCCCCAGATGAATTTCATCCATTTAAACAAATTTCCCCAAACTTGGGGAAAGAGGTCATTTTATCTTAATATATTTCACATATTTAAAATCACTTGAAGGTTTTTCATTGTACTGCACAAACTGTACATTTAAAAAAAAAACAGAATGCAGGATTATGGGAGTATTCTCAGTTGTCTACTGTTTGCTTTGCTCCCCCTTCTTTCTAGGGATTGTGGCCTCACATTTCAGAACTCAATTGAACAGAACTTTTGTTTTCTTTGGAAAGTAAAAATGCCATTCCAAATCCTTGTTAATTGATGGGTATGTTCATCAAAGTGGAGTTATTCAAATGTAGCATACATACATATATACAAACATATATAAGAACATACACAGAAATCAACGAGATGGGGTAAGCTAAGCTCTTTTGTCACAGCCGTGTAGGCATATAAAGATACCATTTACCATCAGCAAAAACAGAGTCCTCCCTCCTTATCTCTCTCTTAAAATTCTGTGCTTTTCAGGCTCAACATCAAAAGCAGCCGTCCACCTACAGTTTATACTGGAAAGTTTCAGTTGCTTTTGCAGGACTCGTTAAACCTGAGAGATACTCTTAATTGCCCGAATTGCATGTAAACAGCTATGCATTAATGGGTTAGGTTACTATAGTTTAACTGGGCTCAGGTCCAACATACACAAACTTAGCATGTACACTTCCACAGTATTAAGTTACTTTTCTGTTCAACAGAGTAATAAGGAGATTGGACAAGGATGCAGACAAGTTATGAGAATTCAATAGAGTATAATCTCCTAACCTTATGAATATAAAGTTTGATTTATGGTGGACTCTTGGAAGAAAGACATAGTGAAAATTTGGCAGAACACCAGCAGAGAGTAGAGTGCCTGTGATAGAATTATAGAGTGAAAATATTAGAAGGTGCTAATGTCCCCAAAGAAGGAAAACCTCAGGTATTATTACCTTTTTCCTGTCTTTAGCATTTTCATTCACATTTAGATGTGATTTCCTAGCCTTTACCCTCTAGTCCAACTGCTATTTTCAGTTGACTATTTGACTGTTATCTCAAAATCAGTGCTATGGAATCTCCTAAAAACTTCTTTCCTATACCACTTACCTGCTTTTTTCAAGAACACTTTAATTTCCTGGGTTTGAGTTGCTCTAATGTTGGTGCAGGGCCCACAGTAGGAACTTATATAACAAGAGTTGCATCCTATATTATCCTTTCATGTCACCCATGGATAATCACTCCTTGAGTCATGATGCCATTCACTTTAGGGTGTCTTCAACTTTTCCAAGGTTCTTCAGCTCTTGACCAAGCTGTCTTTTTAATTAAAGTCATGTTTGAATGATATCTTTGTTCTCACCTTTCTCCAAGCTACCTTGCTTATCAGATTGCTATTGGTATGTTCTCTTTGTTCTTAAAGACCAAATATGAACTTCTCAATACAGAAGGATTCAATAAGTATCTGTAGGCCCAGGGGCAAAAAGCAGTAAAACCCCTCATGAGATAGAGAGGCAGTAAACACAGATGGGCAAAGGTAACCCTCAGGAAGAAAAGGTGTGTGGTCCTGTGTGCAGACACACACATACACACACACACACACACACACACACACACACACACACACACACACACATTGTCAGAGATGTGGATGCCTTGAAGAGCAATGGCAACTTCAGAAATAAAGCATTAAACAATTCTAACAGTTGTCTTTTTGACACTTTTCAAATTTGGAGAGAAAAAAGGAGCTAATTGTGAACTTTGGATGTGGTAAAAACATGTGTTAATAATCTACAGCAATACTGACCCAGGGAACTTTCTGCAGGGATGAAACTGGCCATATGGTAGGCTCTTGTTACCTGTGGTTAGGGAACACTTGAAATGTGGCTAGTGTAATTAAGAGGCTAAATTTTAACTTTAATTAATTGTATGGCCAATGATGACCATATTAAGTAGCACAGACCTATAAGCTGAAGTTTTCTAAGGCTCACTAGCATCTCTAAGATTTTCTGAGGTCTTTAATTTCATTTACCAACATACTGCAATTTTTTTCTTTCAGGTAGCAACCCTCAGGGCCAATCTTGATTTCAGTATTAAATCCACTCAAACTCTCATATATTCACAGTTAGCATTATGTTATATTTCTCTTGCTCATTCATCCTAAAGTTCCTTATTGAATATCTACTAGATGATAGCCACTAATGATAGAATGATGTAAACTTAATATTTTTGCTCTATTCACAAACCCTAGCCTTAAAGCTGGGAAACCATCATAGGACCAAATCAGAAACCTTGAATGTGGGTGTCAGTTGGGGGTCCTGGGCAGTCTATGGAACCTTTGGCAGTGGGACCAGTAGTTCTCCCTGGTGCATGAATGGATTTTGGGAGCCCATTCCCTATGGAGGGATACTCTCTCAGCCTGGAAACATGGGGGAGGGCCTAGGTCCTAACCCAAATGATGTGTCAGACTTGGATGATCCCTCAAGGGAGGCCTCACCCTCCCTGGAGAGTGGATGGGAAGTGGGATGAGGGCTTGGTGGGGGACATGGGAGGATGGGAGGGAGAGGGAATTGGGATTGGTATGTAGAATAAGATTGCTTTTAATTTAAATAAAAATTTATTTAAAAATATTCTTGCTCTAACAGAGCTTATTTTCTAATAAGGAAATGAGCAAATGATAAGACTGTAATGCCAATTAATAGGAATTAGATGAAGAAAGGACAGCAGGTTGACAGTTTATGACAAAGGATACCATTGCCATAAAAGTTATCATTAAAAAGAACTCTGAACAGGCAACGTGTGAGCAGAGACCTGAAGGGAAAGAAAGAGTGGGTAGACAAGGAAAGAGGAAAGGATTTCTGCGCAGTTTCACATGCTAAGTACCTGTGAAACGGGTATGACTAATAACCTTAGTAAACACCAATGAACCAAGGATGACACTAAGGGTTCTAAAGAGTTGGGTATTCAGCACAAGATACCCCAACACCAATTTCTCAGCACAGAGGAGATTTATTTGCCCCAGAAGGACAAAGGGTAGGGAGTAAGAGACAATGACAGGAGATATAGAACAAGGGAGACGAGGGAAAGAAATAAGGAAGAGGGTGAAAGGATATTTTGTCCCTGTTCCAGAGGGACAAAGGGCAACCTCAGGACAGAGACGAGACAGATGTGGCACATAGACAAATGGCAGTTTATAAAAGAAAAAGAGGAAACCCTGTGTCAGGATGAGTTGTTTAGTTTTAATTGGGTATATTAATTAGATGAGCCAAGGGGGGCTTTTGATTTCTGCACTTCAATACTTTGATAGCTGGACAGTGGTAGTCAGCCTCAAGAGGAGGAAGTGACCAAATAAGGTGGCTAACTTTAGGAATGTAATCTAAAGGTTTGTTAACAAGACAGAAGGAATGGGAGAGAAGAGAAGGGCAAGGCCTGCTAGAGTTATGCTTGCCATGATAGAGCTGGTTAGAGTTCCTTCAGTTTCCCTACCTGAATAAATGAAAATGTCATTTACTAGGGTGGTAAAGTGTGTGTGTGTGTGTGTGTGTGTGTGTGTGTGTGTGTGTGTGTGTGTGGGTGGGTGGTAATGGATCTGAGTTTTCTAAAGTTAAATTTTAGATGTGCACATTATAGTAAAAACACAGAGTAGAGATTCAGGTTGCAGGCTGGAGTCATGAATTGGTCAGCATTGTTATGATGACTTATTTTCACTGTCAGCTTGACTGACATGAATCACCATGCAAACACACCTTTGATGTGTCTGTGGTGGCAGTTTCCAGAAAGATATAACCAAGGAGGGAAAATCCATTCTGGATATTGGTGGCACCATTGTTGTGTGACAAAAGGCTTTTTGTGGGGAGACACAACACACATGCCTAATCACCCCAGATAGGGAACCTATGACAGACCCAAAGTATGGAAACATCAAAGTCCATATTGGTGAATCAATGAATTTTATTGGAGATACTTACCAGAAATCTGAGCAAGGGGTTACTATAGGAACAGAAATGACTCAAAGACAGCTGCATCATCAAAGCTCAGCTAATATGAGTGACAGCTCAGAAAATCATGAAATCCTGGAGCATACTGCACAGCCTACAATCAGTTCAACAGGTTGGAGAGTGTTCTTTCCAGGTTCTTTTCCAGGGTTAGTTGGTCTCACCCTCTTTGAGGCAGCTACTTTGATCTCAGGCTTCTTTGTAGCTTTGCTTGTCAGAAAGTGACTCTCAGCTGTGTTTTTTGTTTACTCTTTGTAGGGAATTTGATTGGTTTCAGGAACTTCCTGAAGCTACCTACCTGAAGCTATTTTGAGTTGTTTACCTTCAGTCTTAAGACGCTTCCCTTCCAGACTGCTTTAGTCTCCAAGGATATTGTCACACAACAGTCATCCTAAGGGTATATATAGGGGTGCCAGAGTGAAGAAAATGGAGAAATCTAGCTGAGTGCCAGTGTTTACTTCTTTTTGCTTCCTGACTTTGATAGGTTGTGCCTAGCTGCCTTATGCTTCTGCTCTTGTCTTCCCTACCACGAAGGACTGAAATCACAAACTGTGAGCCAATATGAGTCATTGTTCTCTTAAGGTGTTTATTTTCATGTAGTCAGGAATTTGGCCATAGCAATGACAAAACTAACTAACTAACTTAATCCTTAAGCCCATATTTCAATCTGTGAACCTTGCTGCAGCTTCTCAGAAGGTGGGTGTAGATACAGAGTAAAGCTGGGCTACAGTCCCATATAGAGACTAAGAGCATGTGGAGGGAGTCAACAAAGTCTGGTCATTGGTACCAGAGAGAGCAGGCAATAGAGAGAAGGCAATGGATCATTGGCAGGCATATGCAAAGTTTTTAACAGCAGGGTCTGTTATTCTAATCACCCCAGATAGGGAGCCCATGACAGACAAAAGTATGGATACCATCAAGTCCATGTTGGTGAATCAATGAGTTTTATCGGAGTTACTTACAGAAATATGGGTGAGGAGTTACAGGAGTGAAAATGACTCAAAGATAACTGCATCATCAAGCTCACAAATGCTAATGCTTATGCTAATGTGAGTTACAGCTCACAAGAATCATGGAACCCTAGGGCACACTGCACAGCCTACAGGCAGTTCGACAGGTTGGAGAGTGTTCTTTCCAGGTCCCAAGTATCTACCCAGACACTACTGAGAAGTTAAGTTATGTCAGGACTGAGAATTGATGACTAGCTATGGTGACCTATTGCCTTCACAAGTTTCACAGAAAAAGCAACTCTCTGGAAAAATCTTAGTAGTAGGTAATTAAGCAACTTGGTAAATCTAAGGGATGGCAGAAAATATGTCTGTACTTTCTTCTTCTTGAGTTACCACGCAGATGGGCTATTCTAAGTTCAGGTTGGACATCACAAAGAATTCCTTTTCCTGGGCTTCTCTCCTTTGTGTCTTCCTTTTCTACAGAACCTCAGTCTTCCTAACCCTCTTCTCTCTTTGCTGGCTTCTGCTGATTCTTCTGTCCTCTCCTGCCTCAATTTCTTCTCTTTTTACATCCTCGAATCTGGGTGGTCCTTGGGGGTACAAAGGAAATGCTTGCAATAGAAAACTATTTTCTAATTATTAAAATTGGTACATCATATCACAAACTAGTATAATTTAAAACATCTCTGTTTTTCAACAGTGTAAATTTTTATTTTTTGGTTAGTTTAAATTTTTTGTGTGGAATCTCAGGTTCTTTGCTTGCAGCCTGGCCAAAACAAAGCCACTGGACAGAAGTTAGTGAAGGGAGGTGGAATTTTTTGTACTTTGGGACAGAACTAGACAGAAAAAAGTTATTAATTTCTCTCTGCTTTTCTGGTAGGCACACAGATCAACATTTAACAAAATAGTGAAACAAAGGCAAGGAAGTATGTCAATTTAGCTGTAAGACACATTATCAGAACTGTGAGGAGATATTTTCTTAGGTGACAATTCTTTTGTATACCTGGGCTGGTAGACAAAATTCTTATGGTCCTAAGCATAAGAATTCTGAGAGAAATTTGAATTCCCTAGGATTTGTATTTTAAGGGTCTCTGTTACTTTGGTACAATTTCAACATCCCTATCTCAAACCCAGTAGTTCCAACCATCTTTATTCCCCTATCTATATTTTTTCCACTGTAGCATTTATCACCTTTTACCACAATTGCCTATTGATTTTGCTTGCCATTTATTCATTATCTCTTCTGCTAAACATAAACCCCAGATGACCAGTGGTTTATCTGTGTTTCACTTAGTCACGAATCCTAAGTAAGTAGCATTCTACCTGGATTGTAACAGGTGATTGGGAAATTATTGATAACTCCATGAATATTGTCCTTCTCTACAAGTGAGGAGTAAGTAGATATGTATTATAGGGGACACATGACTTTGTCCCGGTTCAAACATGACATTAACTGGAACACAGAAAGTTATTCTTTCTTCAAGGCCATTGAAGAAGAGGGTATGATAGGACATGACCTTTTGTAAGATAACTCTGGAAAGTACTCAATTACTCCCAGAATACAAGGTATAGGGAGGGATAGTGACATAAAGAAACACATTTTAGAAAACTAGTATGGGTAAAACAAGACAAAGATAGACTTACCTCAAAAATCTAAGTCCAGAAATAAAGGCTTCTCTACTTCAGGGATGCAGCAAAATCAGCTTGCTCTTTTCAACTGAGGGGAAAAAACAGTGAAGAGACTAGGAAGAAAGAAACAGTGTATAGAGTGTAGTTAGAAGTAGCTGAACTACAGAGCGGGGCTACTTAAGAAGAATTTAGCTCTGTTTACACAGGAGGAAAAGGATCTCCTGTTTGTGGGGAAAGATATAGAAAACTTGTAGAATTTCAAATATAATGAAAATGAAGCAAATACTGGGAACACTTCCCCCAGAAAGATGTGATCTCTAAAAACAAGGCTGTTTTCCTACATAAACACAATTTGAACATCAATATTGTGTTACATGGAGACAACCAGAGATGACCATTCAGACACAGTTTATAGCCAACAGCTAAGCACTTAGCTGAACTCTTGGAATTCAGTTGTAGAAAGGGAGAAGTGATGAGCAAAGGGGTCAAGATCATGCTGGAGAAACCCACAGAAACAGCTGACCTGAGCAAATGGGAGCTCACAGACCCAAGTCTGACAGCCGAGGAACTGGCATAGGACTGAACCAGGTCCTCTGAATGTGGGAATCAGTTGGGAGGCCTGGACAGTCTATGGTGCCTGTGGCAGTGGAATCAGTATCTAGTCCTAGTGCATGAATTGGCTTTGGGAGCCCATTTCCTATGGAGGGATACTCTCAGCCTAGACACACGGGGGAGGATCTAGACCCTGCTCCAAATGAAAGATCCCCCATGGAAAGCCTCACCCTCCCTGGGGAGCAGAAAGGGGATGGGACAGGTGGTAGGTGGGGAGCAGGGGCGGATGGGAGGGAGCGGGAACAGGGATTGGTATGTAAAATAAGATTGTTTTTAATTTAAATAAAAATTTATTTAAAAATAAGTTTAAAAAGAAAGTCTTTATTCTAGCACGTTGGGACTACACTCATTCAGGACTCATGTATAGCCCTGGCTGTTTAGAGCAAGAGGCTTTTAAAGGCAAAGACCACATCCTGGGCTCTGCAGTTGCTGGGTCAGTAGAATTTTCTTTTCCTTTACTTTTTTTCTTTCTTTTTTTAATTTTAAGCAAGCAGCTTAACAAAAGCTAGACTAAGTTAGCTGGGGCATCTTTACTTTGCATTCCTAGAACATTGTTTGGTAATTTACCACGGGATTTTGCATCAAGGAGGTCAAATTCTAGTTAAACCCAAAATTGTCTCCTCACCAATACAAGGCTGGGGAACTTTTTGCCCTGTCACTATCAGAAACCAATATAATCGAGACCCTGTTCAGAAAACATCAGCCCCCTCCCTTCATGAAAAGCAGCTTGCATTTAGTTATAAGGTCCCTGCAATATGCGTTTGTTTCTAGTTTTTTCTTAGACTCCAACAGTTTTAACTATTTTTCAAGATTACAATTTTTGATTTGTTTTTTCGAGTGTCCAGCTTTATTTTTTTCTTATGTTGTATATTCTTAATGCTTGTCCTAAGCACTACACATCTAGGCAGCAGAAGGCTGGAGATAGACCTTTCTCACAGCCTGCTGAAATTCTTCACATCAGCCAACCTAGACCTATTTCATCTGCCTCACCCTGCATCGCCATGGAAACTGCATGAGGGCCACCATCTTCCTCATTCTTTTTGCCACGATAAAGCCTAGTTAGTGTCTCTCTGTGTGGCCTGCATGATGTAGTGTATTCTTCCTCTTAGAGACTGGAATTGCATAGAACTTGTCATTTCTTTATTTTACAATTTCATATGTATGTGTGTATATATATATATATACATACACACACACACACACACACACACACACACACACACACATATATATATATATATATATATATATATATATATATATAATGTACTTGGCCATATTCTGCTATTATCCTTGCTTATCACCCTCTTCCTTCTACCCATCCCCCCCTTTCTAGCCAATGAGTCCCCTTCCTAATTCCATGGCTTTTTGCATGTGTGTGGGTCACAGTGTTTAATTAGGAATGCTTGTATGAGCATAGGTGGTAGTCATTTATTTGTTCAAAGACAACTTACCAGTGGCTATACCACTAAGGAATATGACCGCTCCTCCCCTGTCACCAACTAACTGCTTCTCAGATAGGGGGTGGGACCTCATGAGCCCTTTCCCAATGTGTGATAGCAAGTACTGATCTTGAGCAAGTAATTACCATTTTGGTGGGCACAATAGCCATGTCATGTCTACAGTTTCATAGCATGTCTACTCATCTTCCAGTTCTTACATTTTTATATTCACCTCTTCTTCCACAATTACCCTTACGCCTTGGAAAGATGATAGAGATATCTGGTTTATGATTGAAGACTCATCAGATTCTTATTCTCATTCCTTTGAACCTTTATGAGTCTCTGCATTCACTACTGCATACTTCAAAATGCTTCTGTGACCAAGGCTGAAATCACTACTAATCTATGGGCACAAACAACTGTTTAGATGGTAATTTGATAACATGTCCATCTACCAAATCATCAGGTTCCTCCCGAAGCTCATGACCTCCTAAACCATGAGCTTTGGACCAGGTTTATAGTGAAAGCCATAGTTTCTCTCCAGTGCAATGAGCCTCAAATGCAATCAGAGAGTAGTTGATTACTTTCGTATCAGTGGACACAACTTTACACACTGCAATATTTAATACCAAGGATCTGTTGGACTTGCTGTACTTGAGTAAATAATAAATGTATGTTTAGAAACAATCTCCTCGTGATTAGATTCCATACCCATTATCCTAAATATGTTTACTAATATTATAGAAGGAAAGTTTTATATGTAATTACCCCCCCCCAGGCCTTTGGTGTCTTCCCTGCACAAACTTTCACTATAGTTTAACTTTGTTCCCTGTAATGCTCAGTACATTCTTTGACAACCTAGTTATTCCTCAAAGACTTTGACACTGTATGTCAGTCCTTCCATACAATACATTTTACTTAAAAATGCCATCAAATAGTGACAGCATTCTTTACACATTAACTGATATGCATCACACAATACCAGAAATGAATGCTGATCTTCTTACGCTCTAATAATAGATGAAGGAGCTAAAACAACAATGGACCTTAAGAGTTTGGGGAAAATGACAACACTTCTTTTTCACATTTTATTGTTATTAGAGGTTCAGGTTATTACCTTTGTTAGCTGATATGAAAAGAAGTAGTACATGGCCAAAGCCAAGTACATGCAATATGCATCAGAAATTACTATATGCCAGCCTACAACTTGGCTTTTATGCATAATAAGCACAAGCTCATCTCTTCTTAATCTATAAGTCTTACAATGGACTATAAAGGGTTGTGGGAGGAATCCAGGGCAATGGATCAGGAATGGAGGACACATTTTTAATTCAGGAAAGCCAAGTTAGCATTGGTAGGTGGTATTCATCTCAGAACTGATGGCTATGGTTCCAAAGATAGGCTACATGGATTATTAAATGTTTCCTAACCATTGAAAGGTTCCTTTAACTGTTAAGAGTCACTATTACCTTATCTTATAAATGCCCCTTAAACTAAGGGCATTTATATTACTTGGAATGCATGTAGCTATAATAGCAGAGAATGCGGACTCATACAGGTTAAATAGGTTAGATACTTAACAAGAAATTAGTTTGAAGACAGCATCAGGAAGTCCCCTTCCATGTGTGTGTGTGTGTGTGTGTGAGAGAGAGAGAGAGAGAGAAAGAGAGAGAGAGAGAGAGAGAGAGAGAGAGAGAGAGAGAGAGAGATCCTTCCCTAGCATCCTTGCTGTGTTTACAAGGTGGCCATAAATGGTGGCAGCAGAGCTGATGGCCTAACATCTGATAACAAGATCCACTGGGATAGAGAGGATTTCTCTTCCTATATAATTCTTATTCGAGAACGCATCTTCAAGAAGCCCCCAGCAGTTTTCTAGTTTGATAGACAATATTGCTATCATGTGGCCTAGTGGAAACCCATCACTGCACACAAGAATCAATACATGATGATTGCCTTTTATCAACCATTATTCACTTTGTGGTGAGGGCTGCATATCAGCTCCCTCAGGCTGTGGAAGGGAGAACAGATCCCTGGAGGGAGAAGAACTTGACTGAAAGTTCACAACCATTAGCAGTGAAGCTATGCTGGCTAAGTGTTATGTTACTAAGATTCTTTTTTTTTTTTTTGATTCATTCAGAATTTTATAAATTACTTGAGAATAGGGTTGTGATTTTTAAAAATATGTTCATCCAACTTCTGTCATTATTGAGTTCTAAGCAAAATTCCACAGAAATATTGATGATTAAGAATTCTTTAAAATACCACTCCATTCAGGGAAAGGGGTACGCTAACTGAAGACCTTCACCTTTCTGCCCTCACCTCCAATTTCAATCCCACAGTAGATTATAACCCAAAAGTTAGGAAAAATCATGATTGGGCTTACTTTTATTCGTGTAAGAAAAATTCACTAGGAATATCAACTTCCATGCATAACAAGAATAAATGAGGTTTTGGTTCACTTGTTAAATGACAAACTAATGAAGGCCTTAAAAACTTATATAGAGTGAAACTTTAATTATGTGGAATGGTACAGGTATTTATGTGTATTTCAGATGCTAAATCCTGCATAGTGTGGGATTATAAAGTGTTCTTTTACAGTAAATTTAAAAGATCTTTGTTTTTGCCCATACATTGTGTGTATTACAGCATGGGGATTAATAGATTGGTTTATACAATTGGGACTGTATTAATTGGACAATTAGTCCAACACTGTATGTCTGTCTATAGAGAAGCTGAGAAACCAATGACTGCTCAGTGCATGAGCTGGGTACCTCCTCAGTCCAAATCAGGCACTGAAATCCTGGAAATTCCTTAGAGATCTTCTGGTATTGATTCCATATTTGCTCAACTAAAGAAGGTGGAGTCTGACACAGTGGAGTGTAGCAGCAGAAGGCATAGGCACCCTTGACCAAAAAGAAACCAAGTGTCTTGGCGCATGATGCTTCCTTAGTGCCTGAGTCACTTGTTGGAAGTTACTACCCCATTTGAGAGTTGGTCTTCCCACTCAGTTAATCCTGTCTGTGAACACCCCCACAGATGCACCCAGAGGTGTTTTCCTAGGGTAATTCTAAAGCCTTCCAAGGTGACAGTCAAGAATATGACAGGTGCCATCTCTAAAACTTCCCCCCAAGCTGGAGTGAACTGTTACAGACCCAAGATTAAGAAGCATGAATTGTTACAGCTACAGACCCAAGAGCCTCCTTGAGTCTCCTGCAAATTCTTTGGCAACTCAAAATTCACGTCTGACAGTTTGTGCCTGCTCATTCATGTCGGTCAACGGATGTCTCCTGTTTCAGAGCTTGGCACCACCCATGCTCTCAGGTGTTCAAGCTGGATGGCTGGCACGTTTTCCATTCCTCGGTTCTTCTTCAGCCCCATTAACAGCAGATCTCACTGGTGATGCCCCCTTAGCACCACTCTACTCACAGCCCTCCTTTTCCTTTGCCATTGTCATATGTCACAAGACTGCCTTTTCTCTGAGTGTATGCAAACTGCCTTCACAGTGATTTCATTTTATCCCCATCCAGAAAGATCTTTGTGGGAATTAAGAGTTTGGCTCTCCCTTACTTAAAATATGCTCAAAGTCATAGGCTAATGGCTCAGTGGATGGTCCCATACCCACGCACTGATTAGACTTGGGGGAAAATGATTAGATGATGATGATGATGATGATGATGATGATGATGATGATGATGATGATACAGACATGAAGCTAGGAGGAAAATAGATAGAGAGGTCCCTGGAGGCATTAAAGGAATGTAGTGGGGACATGGATATGATCAAAATAAGTTTTATAAAAAATACATACATACATACAAATTTGAAAGGATAAAGAAAATTATTATTTGAGAAAGCTCTACTAAGAGACTGATTATCAGGGATATCATATTCTTGACCAGCTGCCCTATTTCGTCTCATCCACTATCACATTCTACCTGAGTCTTAATGTCAACCAAAGATTTTCCGCATTACATCAGATCTCTTATGAACTTGAGTAGGTGTGACTATACTGGAGCTGCAGCCTCTTACTGATTGCCTTTCTTTGCCTGGTGGACTTTTATGTGCTGTTCAGATTTCAGCTTCCACAGTTTCTGTTTTGGGAAACTAACCCAGATCTTCCCTTCCTCCCAACAGCACTTCCTGTATGCATCACGTCACCTGTGTTTACTGTTGACTAAGTTCTCCACTCTGTGAATGAATGATTGGATGGCTCTTCTAGCTTACTATTCCACCTTGATTTCTGTGATGTGTACTTCTATTTGCACAGTTACCCAAACAGTTTGGTTTATAATCACTGTGCAGAATAACATCTCTCAAGCATAGCCATAGTAAATTTTCTTTCATAAACTGGCCAATAATTTCTTGTCAGTATTAGAGATTATATATTATATTGCCTTGGCTATGTAAGAAAAATTATTTTAATGTTTGTTGTTTTTCTTTGCAACTCTCAGAGTTAATGTTAAAGGGTAGTGTCTGAATAGGAATAGGACCAGTGTATCTGATTTCTTTCTGGTTCATCACTCATATAGAAACTGTAACTACTTCATAGGAAAAATCTCATTAGTCCAAAAGAATCTGTGAACTCCAAAGTGTGTTATCCTTAATCCCTTTATAAACTAACTGCTGATTAAAGACAATTTTTACAAGTAGTATTCAGTCAAGCACAGTGGTGCCTAATTATAAACCTTAGCACTGGGTAGGTGAGGCAGGAGAATCACAAGGAATTAGAAAACAGCCTGGGCTAAAGAGTGAGACCCAGCCTCAAAATAGGAAATATGCTTAAAAATTTAAATTTCATTATTTGGTTATTTTTGAAAATAAAAACAAAACAAAATAAAACAGCAATAACAAAATGCAAATAAAAACACCACCATGCACCAGTCAAAGCACCATTTCTGTACAAGTTAGAGAAGCTTTTGTACAGTGTTTTATTTAGCATGTGATTTTTCTGTAACTTCTGACTAGTGCTAGATCCAGATTATTTAATATTCATATAGTGTGGAAGACTTTGTAATTTGAGGAAAAAAAGAAGCAATTTACACACTGTCTTTGTAACCCAACTTTGGTTCATTTTAGAACTTGACAAATCATATGAGAAAACTGTTAGGGAAATTTATCTAAAACTGCAAATTGTAAGAACAATTTTTGTAATGTGGAAACTTCATGAAAACTCTATTGACTTAATCCCAACACATCTAAAACAGTGGAGAGAGTATTCTGAAACCTAATAGAATAAAATTGTCACAACGCAGGGGAAGCATTTTTGTTGTGTGGCTACTGTAATATAGAAACCAAATCAGCATGAGATCTAGGACACAATGCATGATTATATGCTTTAATCCATAAAATAATATTACTACAAACAAATAATAAAACACAGTGTCGGAAGGTTCTCAGGGAGGTCACATGCTGTCCCTATACCCATGCCTGTAATCTACCCAGAATTTCTCCAGTTGAAATATCATATTTTCTACAGTTCCACTGTAGAGCCTTGAGCAAGACAATTAGCCACTTCAGATTTGATTTTCTTAACTGTAATATGAGGAAGTGGACTAGAGTAGCCTCAACCTCCTAACAGACTTGTGATCATGGATTGATTTATAGCTTAATGTGAAGCTGAAAAGTGCCCATCTGGAATTCATTAAGAGGTATTAATTTTATATGCACTGTGGAGGGCAATTAAACATTTGAACCACATTCCTTTGTAGCTTGTCTCCAAGGTTCCTACCTGAGAAATGGTTTGTGTAATCTCCTGATCATTTTACCCAATTAGCTATTTATGCAGCACTTAACACTGATGCCTACTTCTCTGACAAGGAAAGAATTAAAAAAAAAATCATATCGCTTACATTAAAAAAAAAAACCTCAGGAAAATTCAAAAGAGATGCTTCCAACTAACTTTTGAATAATTTACTATTGTGCACACTGTACTGATAACCCTTTCCACCACTGGAACCCCAGCTGATGTTTAGTAGAGAAATCAAGTAGCCTGTAACTTCTACCATCTGAACCTGAGAGGTTCTCCAAGTCCTTTGGAAAAACTGATGTGACAAATTACAAGTTCTGTTCTGGTCTTTGGTCATGTGTGCTTCTATAGGAGAAGGGAAAAGACACAGGCAGTAATTTGTGAAGAAATAGAAATTTCCCTAAGGTGGTGTGTAGGGGAATAAAGTCTACTTATTAATATTTTTCTTTTTCTTCTCTATTAACAGATATTTTATCTGTTGGTTCTAACTAATTGAGAGATTGGTACTATTTTCATTTTGACTGTATGGCAAAGAATGTGGGAAGGGTACTTTCAAATAGCTAAAATTATGCATATATAATTGGTTATTGAATTTCAAATGCACTTGTATATACTGAGTCAGCATTTCTCTCAACTCTTACATTTTTAAAAAATTAAAGTGATTATAGTTGATTTTTGATACTGAAGATTTTTCAGTGTAAGAATGAAAGTAGAAAAAATAATAAAGGGGTGATTCAGTGACTTTGTCTCAATCTGAGAATAAACCCTATGGCCATAACAGCAGACATTTCCAATTTATTACCCTCCTCCCTGTAAGGGCTTGTGTAATCAGCATTATCAAGACAAATATATAATTACCCCTGTAATTGTATTGTTCTAAAGAATTTGTCTGGTTTTAGCATCTACCACAGCCCACAACGAGCATATAAATACTGAACTGAAGAGTGTTGCCAGGTACTGAGCCATGACTAATTTATTACCTGTTGAAATGCCTTAACACTTATAAGGTGTTAATTGTACCCAGGCGGCACAACTGTAGTTGGGAAGATAACTTGGCACACCCTTATCAAATCATGGAAGTGTGGAAAGCATTCAGGTGCTCTGCTGTAGAAGGGCAATTCTTGCAAGTCATCAGCAGGTGGTAATGGACACTTAGCATTCTAACTGGTAAATGATGGTTGTTCTATCACCATTAAGGAGAGTCATTTCAATTAATAATAAGAGAAAATTAAAGTTTTGTTTCATAATGTTTTGACTTGCTGTCTTTTAGAAAGAGATTAGTGGGACAAATGGGAATATAAATTGTTGGTTTGCATGCTTATTGCCCTCATCAGCAAGTCAGTTTGGAGTTTTATGGTGCCTACTCTAGATGAGACCGATATGTTTAGGTGGAAGGTGAGGAATGCCAGTCAGTCATCCTTCACTCTGCGCATTTCCTTAAATGCGGAATGTGAACTAGGGTTAATGTTTGGATCTTAGGGGACTAAGTGCAGAAGCAGAGGATGTTCAGTGCTGTCACAGTCGCTGCAGTGCAGTAGCTTGTTCAGCAGAGATAGTGGGCTAAAGCTGGTCTCCCAGCACAAGCCAACTTGTGTTTTCTCATTAAAATCAGGATCATTCACATGTTCCACTAATCTATCCCATTCAAGATAACAGATTATTAGCATTTCCAGTAGACTATGTTCTGAAGCAGAGTAAGTAAATATGAAATGTTTGCCACAAGATGGGTTTCTTAATGCTCATTTATCCTTTTGTCCTGTACATTTCAGTCTCTGGCACAAAGTGCACAGCTGATATTTATATTTGTATTGACTTTATTTTGGTCTTTTATTGACAGAGCATTTTCTCAAATCTAACAGTTATCTTTTAACAGTAAGGGCTGAGATGTATTAAGCCCAAATTCTGGCCTAAACATCATTTTAGCTTTCTGTGAGTTGTTTTATTCAATTTTCATAGTAACAATATGAAATGGGTTTTAGTTTTAATCCCACTTTTTCAGATAGGAGAACTAGAGTTCAACACAGTAAGGCAGAAGTCACATTCCTAGTAGCAAGAATTCCTGGGGAAGCTGAGGTGACCTCAGACTATGCCTGACTTTATGTTTTAGATCAAAGTTAATTGAGTGCACTTCAATGGAAATTTTATTCTAGAGCTGCTCATGGCTATGAAATATATTTCCCTTTTATAGAATCATGAAACAGTTTCTCTTGTCATATATATATTCATATGTATCCTCCAAAACAAACAGATATATACATATATGCACAAATATATACACATATATGTATATACATTTACACACACACACACACACACACACACACACACACACACACACATATATATATATATATATATAATATATATATATATATATATATATGTTTGGAGTCAGGATTTACATAAATGAGAATGAAATTGAAGAAAAATGTGGAGGGTTATAGAATCCCCAAATGCGCAGATTCTAACTAAGAGAATTGGGGCGCACACTGCACCTGTCTATTAGAGGACTGTGAAGAATAACCCTCCTTTATAGTTCAGTCTTTCAAGGTGGCTGGGTTGATCACATGTTCTGTAAGAAGCTGTGGAGTGAAGGTATAATGTGTAACATTAAAATGATGGCTAAGTCAGTGTTGGCTTTAGTCCTTGCTTGATGATGAATTATGTGCTCATGAGTCAGCAGCAAGTTGCTCATAAAATATTCAGGTAATGAAATCTCAAGATACAAAGTATGAGAAAGAGAAGAAAAACTCATCCCTCTTCACTCTTCTCTGGGTTTTCCAGGCACTTCTACCTGTAAATAATATAGGGGGCTAAAATGACAAAATTATTCAAATTTAGAGAGATGGACATGGCAGATACATTCTTGAGGGACTATGTTAGTTGGTACAAATCATATCTTTTCTTTTTCTGTTTTAAAATGCCTATATGTTTATTCATTTGACATCCAACTTGTCTAGGTATTAAAAATTACCTTAATAGGAAAAAAAAGCAAGAGGCAACTTGAGGTATGTTGTAAAGAGCAAGCAACATGGGCAGTGACTATGGAGGCAGGCTTTAAAGGTTGTGGAATTTTCTAAATAGTTATGACATATAAGAGAGATAGACATAGAGATGAAAAAGAGTGAGATGAGAGAGAGATTGATTTTTTTGGACAATGTGTAAGAAAAAAATAAATGAAATGTTGCTTATCTCCTATGTGATAGACATTTAACTGTGTAAAAATTGTCTCATCAGCCCTTACCTATTTGTGAGTTTGAAAAAAAAAAAGCACTTTATTGTTGACCTAGAAAATAGCAGCCTCCTTGGCTTTTTATATAACTTAATGTCACCAAGTCTGAGTGTTTTTCTTTTTCTCCTCTTTATTAGGCTAGAGTCCTCACAACTTAGTTTTCTCCTCAGGTGTGTGTTCCTGTCTTGAGTTTTAACTGGATCTCTTTGGAAAGATTTCTGAATTTTTTCAAGCTCTAATTTTCTTGCATGTTTGAGTTTGGCCAAGTGGCTACTGAGTATTCTGGGCCATTCTTTCAAAGCATACTCCCTTTGACGGCCATCCATGGATGGATTACCAGTGTGTTTTGCCTTTGGCTTGCTTGTGCTCCTCTAGTCCCAGCTGTCACTGTCTGTGCATTCTGAGCCTTCATGAATACTTAGGGCTTCCATCCTTAGTCATTTCCACTTCAAGAAAACATCGCCAATATTGTGACTTATTCACTTACCAATACTTCTGAGGCCCAATGGGTAAAAGATTTTAAAATTATGCTTGCTTTGTTCAACACACATGGACAACTTTATGTGTGTTGTCCATGTTTCTAGGGAAAGAGCCACCAAGTTAACCAAAGTTGCATCCCCAGTTACATCATTCCTCAGCCTTTCTGAAGAGTACAGGTCTTTCTTTGCCTCTGATGAACTATCTCCAAGTGCCTCATGTGTGTCTCTGCAGCTTGGCTTCTCTTACCAGCATCAAATTTGTCACATGTTTTGTTCAGGGGCAGCTTGCCCTGTCTACAGAAACTAACGTTAGATGTTCACATCTCTATAGCAATGACAGCAGTTTGGTGACTAACTTACATTGCAATTAAGTTATTTGATTTTTTTTGTTATGATAAATTTTTTCACTCCTCATCTAAGAATCCTTCCAGTTGGTTTTTGAGGTAAAATTGTACTTTTGGAAACAATAAAAAGTTTCCAGTTTGGGAAGCTAAAGATAATTCCATGTGTCTAAGATTTGCATAATTTTTGTCCATCAGGAAAACATGTAGTTTATTTTTTGTTGTTGTTGTTTTGGGGGGGTTGGTTTTTCTTCCTGGTTTCTGTCTTCTGGAGATTCTGATAGATAATTAAGAACTGCTGTCAAATAAAAGGGAATAAGGAGACAGAAATACAGGCAAGCCATTGATAACAACACAGATTCGAGAGAACAGCTTGTAGCTTCGTCTGTCGAGACATGCCATCATAGTGACAGTTGTTTCATGCCCATCTAGTCTGGCTGAGTCGTGGGGCAAAAAGGAGAAAGGCTGTATACTTACATGAACACAGGGCTATAGTAACTACATTATTTAGGAGTTCAGACAGGTGTTGAGATCAGTGTGAGTCTTGCTTTGTGGTATAACATGTTGCATAAAGCTGGGTTTTCAGCCTGTGTCATTCCCTGAAGGATTTGAGTTTACGAGCAGCATTTGACCCTATATAGAGTGCATGCACAGAGGCAGGATGACTCACATTGTCCAGACAGGCAAGTACCATGGACCAGGCACCACACAAACTGATAAATACTTTTCCTATGATTAAAATGGGTACTACCTTTATCATAGTAAGCCAGAATTATGACAGCATGTTAAAAACGTAGAAAATAGGCCCAAGGCTTGTGAGTTCATCTTGCAGGGGCTGCATTTGTGGTCCCGAAACTAAGGGTGACAGAGAAGTCAGGAAGGGGGGGAGGGGAGGCTGGTTTTCCAGGGAATTGACTTTGGGGTGTGGTGACAGTGAGATAATGAGGGGACATCCAGGTAGGATTAGCAGGTGGGAGTCAGGGAGTGCTGCAGTAGGATTTCTGTGTTTGGAGCCAGGTATGCTGCTTCATGGTTGTAGTCCTAGTACTTAGAAAACTGAGGCATGGAGATCACCACAAGTTTGCTAGTCTGGGCTATGAATGAGTTTTGGGCCTTCCTGGGCTACAGAGTAAGGTCATGCTGTAACAATAAAACAGCAAAAACCAAACAGAAAAAAACAATCATACAGAGCAAACAAGTCATCTTCACAGTAAGGAAATACCAGTAGGACTATGAAGACTGCTCAGTAAGACAGCAGACAATGATACGAGTTATAAAGGAATATAAAGAACAGCAAAAGGCCAGGGGCCAGCGTGTCCTGCAGCACTGATTTCTTTTCCCGGTAGCTCTACCTCACTAATCAACTTCCTGTAGGCACAGAATCCACAGGAAATGAAACCCAGCAGCCTTCCCATTAAACACAGACCACTTCTGCTAAGTCAGGTGAGCCACACGCCATGTCCCTAGCAGGACCCATAATCCTGGTCAGTGGACAACTTGGGAGCCTGTTAGAGCTACATGGGCATCTCATTTTCAGCCCAACTCTGGCTCCATATGGCAAAATCCATGATCCCAAAGTAATAAAGCCAATTTATCTCATCTGAGCTACCAAAGCAGGCCCTACTGAAGATTGAAGGAAAAGGAAAACCCTCAGTCATATACAAGATTATTCTTGTTAAGCATTGATATGTTTTTATTCCTTTTACTACTGTACTGTTAAAATTCAGAATAAAGTTATTAACACACATTCACACTGACACATCTTATTAACCAATCTGGGAAATAAATCTTACCAAAAGGACCTCTGTACAGAGCAGGACCTTCAGAGGACCGGCCTGGGGATCAGCTCCCCTCCTAGATGATGACAGCTGTGGAGGGGCTGCCAGTCTTGTGATTTTCTTAGACAGGGCTTTAAAAAAACTCCCCCTGTGCCACCCTTTATGGTTAACATGGTCTATGTCAAGCCTAACTTATCCTCAGTGTCCACATTACAAAGACTTCTTATATAGGTTTTGTTTGTTTTTCTAAACTGCATCCTGAGTCCTAGGAGCGAGTGGAACAAATGCTCCTGACCTTCTTGTATACCCGTCTAAGTTGTAAGCAAAGACTTCATTTCCCTGGGTTCTTCTGAACACATTGTTTCTTGGTTGGCACTCTCTCAGATCTGCCACTTGCATCGCATCTTTTACTTGCCATGCATGTTATTGTGGTTTCTTCAATCATGCCAGTGCTTATAAAGAAATAACACACTGATTTTTTTCATGGCTCCTGTGCATTCTCACCAAGTGCTGTTTTAGTAGAAGTTAAGTGGAAAATTAAAAGGGATCAAAATAAGTTCATAGGGTATAAATGATATTTCTTTGCATTTAAATGATTGCCCTATTCCAGCATCTGCCACAAGGAATCATTCCTCCTTATTGGAAAGAATTACAAATATACAATTATTCAATGACACATTAGGCATGCTCTCTCTCTCTGCTCTCTCTCTCTCTCTCTCTCTCTCTCTCTGTGTGTGTGTGTGTGTGTGTGTGTGTGTGTGTGTGTGTGTGTGTGTGTGTAACAGCAATGACAGTAACAAACTCCCAAAGTTGTGATGTTCATTTGTTTTCCTTGAAGAGATGAAAAGTGAATACATAAAGGAAAATATTAAGGATCACCAAGGAAACAGAGAAAATGTCAAAAATAAAGTGACAGGTAAATTATTTTCTACAAGCATGGTACCTTATCTGCATATATGCCAAATAGGAATTTTTTAATTAAAGACCTTTCCATACTTTCCTTCCCATTTTAAATTGACATATGCCAAATAGCTGGTATATTCTAACTTGGAAACACAGACACAGACACAGAAACACAGACACACACACACACAGACACACACATGCACACACACACAGACACACACACACACACACACACACACAGACACACACACACACACACACACACACACACACACACACACACACGATGCTCACACAAATTTAGCTGAATACAAGTCCAAAGATTGTTGCCTGATGCAAAGAGCAAAATGTTAGTTGATGTTTTCAAATATATTTTGACATCTCAAGATGTCTTTTTAAGTGAAAATCCTCTTAGACGTCTTTAAATTTGAAGGTATTTTCACTACCTCAAATTGACATAACTATAAATGTAAACATGTGAGTCAAGAAGGTTATTAAAGCAATATCACATAAAAACTATTAATCTCATACTCTCTTAGATAGGCTTTTGCAAAAAAACATAATGAGCACAAAAGAGAACATGTACATTGTTAACTAAGATTTGAATTTGCAACAGTGATTTCAACAGAATAAATTTTCTTGGAAATCTTTCTATTCTGTGAAAAAAGAAAACTACCTATGGGTTTCTTTAATCACTTCTGATGAAGGAAGAAGCATAGCAAGTAAAATTGAAGGGCTCTTTGTTTTCAATTCACAGGTATAAGGGATGAAAGCCCGACATGACTCAACACAGCCTTTATTGCAGCTCTGTTATGCAAATATGAGCTTTCACAGGTCTCGAAATTCGATATTCTGTTTTCAATCTTCTGTTTCCAGATTTCTGAGTAAACATGGGATAGTTTCATTGAATAGAAGAGCCAGGTCATTTAACTTATGAATAATATTGTTAATATTGACATGCAATCAGGATAAGCCACTGTGTGTGGGTGTGTGCCTATGGAAATCAGAACATCACTAGTGTTGGCTCTTGCCTTCCACTTAATTTGAGACAAGGTCTCTATACCTGGCTAGCTTGCCCATGAGTGTCTGGATCATTCTGTCTCCACTTCCTATCTCCCTGTAGGACTGATAGGATTAAAGACATATAGATGTGTTACTGCATCTGGATTTATAGGTAAGTGTATTCCACGGTTGGAATAAGATACCATGACCAAGAGAGTTATCTGGAGCTTACAGTTTCAGAGGGTCAGAGTTTGTGATGGTGGCATGGGATAACAGGTGGCAGGCAGCTGGAGCTTCATCTCCATGCAAGAGGATGAGAAAGAACACATTGGGAACTGCATGTATCTTTTGACTGTCATAGACTGTCCCTCCTCCATCAAGGCCCCAACTACTAATCCTTCCCAGACAGTTCCACCAACTGGAGATTAAGTGTTTAAACATATGAGTCTGTGGGGCCATTCCCATTCAAACCACCACAGTAGGATTTGGGGATGAGAGCTCAAGCTTTCTGGCTTGTACAGTAATCACATTACCCACTGAACCACCCAGCCATCAGGATGCTATGTACTTTGAAAATATTTCTTGTAATTTGTGGTTTTATTTAACTGTTGTGCTGGGGATGGGGCCTTTCATGATTTGAATGAGGAATGTCCCCTATAGTCTCATGTATTTGAACACTTGGTCTCCAGTTGGTGGTGCCATTTGGGAGCTTACGAAACCCTTAAGAGTAGAGTCTGGAAGAAGTATGACACTGGGGTTTTGATAGTTTATATCCTTGCTTCACTTTCTGTTCTCTCTCTGTGCTTCCTGTGTGCACATGAAATGGGATCCCTGCTGTGTGGCAGGTGTACTTGTCAGTGTCATCCATGTGGTACTGATTTTGGGGACAAGAAAGATTCAATGTTGACAGTGTCATGAGTTCTTCCTTTGGGGTTTGAAAGAACTTCAGAGGCCAGACAATGTATCATAGGTTTGGAGTCCCTTTGAGGAGGCCTGGAGAGGCAATTTCTTGATGCAATAACTGTGAAAGCTTGGGTTGTAGTGGAGAGTACAAGATGTTGAGACATCTGCCACAAAGAACTGCATGCAGTTCTTCCAAGAGAAAATATGTGTTGTAGGCAGCAAAACTGGAAGAACAGAACCATAAAAGTACTTTGCAAATAAGCCATAGATGGTGAACATGGAGCTATAGTAGTTGATGTTTACCTCACTAGGCTTGCGTCTTGCTTTGGTTCAACTCACTATGCCTCCATTCCTTCTTTTGAGTAGGAACGCATATTTGATGCCACTGTATGTTGGAAGTAAGTACTTTATTTCTTGATTTTACAGGGGTCATATTTAAGAAATTGACTTGTGTCTCAGAAGAGATCTTGTACTTTTAAATGATGTTGAGACTGTTAAAGCCTATACTGACTACTGAATTTGGACTAAATTCATTTTGCATGATAAAATGGCCAGAAGTCTATGCAGGCCAGGAGCCAAATACAGTGGCTTAGATAAGATCTTTCCCCATAGGCTCATGCCTTAGTATAGGGAATCCTTAGGAGGTAGAGCCTTGCTAGAGGAAGCATATCACTGGGGTGGGCTTCCTGTTTTGGGATGAAATATGATCTTGTTTCCTGCTCCTGTTGCCATGCTTTCTCTGTCATTGTGGATGGACTCTTTTATCTCTTTAGAACCTAAACAGAAATAAACCTCTTTTTAAACTTGCTTATGCACATTGTATTTTTATCACAGTAACAGAAAAATAACAAATACAAGGCTCATAACTGTTACAGTAGCACTTGAAAAGGTAAGGCAGAATTGTGAGCTTAAGGCCAGCCTAGACTACATAGACCCTATGTAAAATATTAAATGCAAGAAAAACCATCTCCTTATCTAAAATCTCTTGCATATTCAATCCACTGACTCAGTGGCATCTACAGCTGTAGATTCAGCAACCAAAAGATAAAATATGTACTTTAAACACATCTGATGTAGTCTCTGGCCCATGATCTCCACCTCTTCGAAGGCTGAGACAGGGAAGGTGTAAATTCATGCCTTATTGTAAATACTCCAGTGACACTTTGCATAGGAAAGTGCTGGAGGATATAACTTCATAGTCGGAAGCTTGCCTAGTATGGGTGAAGCCCTTTGTAACATCTATAAGTACTGCATGTCAACATGGACAACAGCAACAAAATGGACTGAGTTGGCTATGGTGTTGCACACATATAAGCCAAGTCTCTGGAGGCTGGGGCAGGAGAATGGCTAGTTCAAGGCCAGACTGAAGTATGGTTAAATATTGTCTCTCCTACATAAAAGAAATTGAATGTTGCCAAACATGTACAAGTGTTTTTCCTAGTCATCATATCCTAGGCAATATAGTATTTATGTATACTTTCATTTACTTGAATGGTCATTTATGTTGCATTAGTTATTATAAGCAATGTGAGGGTGATTTGAGATTGGGGGAATATTGTATATATGTGTCTGAGTCCCTGTGTATGTATGAGAGCCTGCATATATGTGTCTGAGTCCCTGTGTTTTTATGAGAGCATCCATATGTGTGCTTGAGTCCCTGGATTTGGAGCTTCAGATAGTGGTGATCCACTGTGTGAGTGCTGGGAACTGAACCTGGGCTCTCTGATGAAGTAGCAGGTATCTTAGCCACCAGACCATCTCCCCAGATCAGTGGTTCTCCACTCCCAAATGCTACAGCCCTTTAATACAGTTCTTCATGTTGTGGTGACCCCCACCATAAAGAAATTTTTGTTGCTACTTCATAACTCTAATTTTCTATTATGAATTATAATGTAAATATCTGATATGCTATGCCAGATATCTGATATGGGTTCTTTGTGAAAAGGTTATTGAACCCCAAAGGAGTTGCAACTCAGGTTGAGATCCGATGCTGTAGCTCATGGATTTAATGGACATTTCTTTGATGACAGATACTATTAACTGTCTTTTCAGGTGCTGATTGACAATGACAATTGAGAGTCATATTGAATATGTTTTTGTGTGCTTCTGTTTTCTTTTATGTGAGTGTGTGTGTGTGTGTGTGTGTGTGTGTGTGTGTGTGTGTATGTGTGTGTGTGTGCACATGTGTGTGTTCCTTTTAAAGACAAAATATACTTTTATCAACCCAGGGTTGTAAAGATTTTGTAGTAAATTTTCTTCTATGTTTTTGAACACGCTTTTTGTACTTCAATATAGGAAATATTTTATTTTGTTTTGTTTGTTCTATATGAGTATCCAGCTGTTCTAATTTATTTGGAACAAGTGGATCTTCTCACTGAATTCCGTTAAGACCTTTTTAAAAAGTCAAATAGCTAACCATGACCCATGGCCACTGCAGCACTGTTCGTAACAGTTAAGATTAAGATATAGGACCACTGTAAATGTCTGGTGATTCAAACTTTAGTTCATTTTTTTTCCTATGACAGAATACTACATGCTGGACAGTCTATAATGAACAGAAATACATTGGTTTATAGTTCTGGAATCTGAGCAAAATTGATGGCCTCCCTCATTATCTTGCAAAGGCCTTCTTCCTACAGTATCTCATGATGTGAAGGCAAAGAAAAGGATATAAAGCTGAGACTCAATCTTGAGTCTTTTAGTAAGAATCTTTCTTGTATGTATAAATGCATGTACATAATGTAAACATAAAAGTATAGCACTAATCTACTCACAAAAATGGTGCTCTCGTGACCCAAATATTTCCCTTACTTAAGACTTCTCAACATTATTTCATCATGGGAAAGTTTATAACACATGCCTTCTGGAGGGCCAATTAAAACTACAACAAATGGATAAAGGCTATGTGATATATATACTTACATGTATTCTGAATAATTTTAGATCTATATAAAATATTATGATTCCTTGAAGTTCTATATGAATATCCAGCTGTTCTAATTTATTTGGAACAATAAAGCATTTCGGTGTTATTTGTCCTTCATTGATCCTTCTCCTTCTGTATTGACCTCTCGCCCTCCTCTCCAGTTGGAGACCCCCCCCAATTTCATATCGGCTATATCCAGATATCCCCTTCCAAGCTCACTTGTCCTTCCAAAGTCACTTTATACTTTCTTGGTTTCTGTGGTTACTCCATGTTTTATACCCACATTTGAGGATCTGGAACTATGAACCTCAGATGAGAGAGAACATGTGGTATTTGTATTTCTGGATCTGGCAGTATGCTCCTCATAAAAGCCATAGACTAACAAAACCCCCAAATACCAAGAAGGAATTTCATTTCAAATGGTTGGTCATGGTAGTTCAAATGACACCTAAAGCAATATAGATTATCAATGTAGGCTTCAGTTATCTTTCAAGGGTTGAAGGTGAGTCTATTGCTGAAGACACTGCACACTTAGGACACAGGACTCAGGTGATCTGAGCTGGATCTAACCTGGAGGTTTTCTTTCCATCTAACCTCTATGATTTCTACATATACACACTGTGTCAAGGAATGGAAGCAGTAAAACAGTCCCATACAGCTGCGTCACCTGTGGGCCACAGCAATTACCAGCATGGCAAGATATGTATAGTGATGCTAAAAATGACACTCATGTGTTGGTTACTCAGGTAACCAACAGCTGACTAATTGGACTTAAGGCCCATTCAGTAGGAAGAAAATCATGCTGAGTACTTGAAACCTCACCAGATGTAGGATGATGTTCTTGTTCACCATAAAGATGTATTACTTGTATTGACTGATTGGCCAAGAGCCACGTAGAAAGTATAGGCAGGGCTACCAGACTAGGAGAATTCTGGGAAGAGGAAAGGCAGAGATGCAATCACCAGCCAGACACAGGAGCAAGATGAGAATGCCTTACTGAGAAGAGGTACCAAGCCACATGGCTAAACATAGGTAAGAATTATGGGTTAATTAAGTTGTAAGAGCTAGTTAGTAATAAGACTAAGCAATAGGCCAAACAGTTTGTAATTGATAGAAGTCCCTGTGTGTTTATTTAGGACTGAATGGCTGCAGGACTAGGCAGGACAGAAACTTCCATCTACACCAGCCAGCTTTCCAAATCCTGTGAGGTCACAGATATTAGAAAAAGGATCTATTACTGTCACTTTGCTAGGTCAGCATAATTCTTAACTTCTTTCTAAATCTTATCCTTATAGCCTCAATTAAATGTAGCTACCATCCCTCATCAAAGAAGCCTGTCTTTACAGCAAAAGGAGATGATCACAGAAAACCACAAGCAGACACGATACAAAGATCAGCAGATTGTGAGGAGCCCAGACCCCACAGAGGTATCCTTATCATAGCTCCTGCATCTATGGCTCATCTATGGCCCCTGCATCTATGGCTTTTGCATCTATGACTCCTGCATATATGGCTCCTGCTTCTAGGGAGTTGTGGAAGAAGGGGGTGGAAAGGTTGTAAGATCCAGAATAAGAGAAGTCTTCTATGAAAAAGTGTCTCCACATAAATAAGACTGGAATAATGGCAGTACAATGGACATGTTACCATGGAAGGAGTAAAACTTCATGGGATCTCACTCTAGACAAAGAACTACAGGTAACTAATGACTGCTGGGAATTAGTGTCTCCTGGGCATGAGCCCTGTTATTGACTGCTCAGTCTTGAAGCCATATACACACCAACAAAAATTGACTCAGCAGGCAAGTTGACTTGTATGTATGTACACATGCACGAGTGTGTGCGTACACACACACACACACACACACACACACACACACACACACACACACACCAATAATAAAGAAAAAGTGACTATGAAATTAAGAGTTGGAGGATTCAAATGACAGTTGCTGCAAAAGCCTGGAAGAAGGAGTGGGAGGAAGTGATGTAATTTTATGTCAATTGAAAAAAGAAAGAAAGAAAATGTTATAAACAAACACAGTGGAATTTTACTCAGAATTTCTAACAGAGGAAGTCTGTGGTGGGATATTGTACATGATCTAATGCAAAGCCAGCCACACTAGTTAGCTACAGAAGCTGGGCAATGGTGGCACGCACCTTTAATCCCAGGACTCAAGGGACAGAGGCAGACGGATCTCTGTGAGTTCAAGGCCATCCAAGGCTATATGAGAGTGAATCAGTCTAAAAGAACAACAGAGCTCACACCTTTAATCCCAGCACTAGAGAGGTATATAAGGAAGAAGCAAAGGGTCTCATGTGGCAATTAGTCTCCAGTTACGTTGAGGACAGGAAAAGATTTAGTTTCCAGTCACAAGGAAGACAGAACCTTCATTTCAACCTTGGTAGAGGTAAGAGCTACTGCCTGGCTGCTTTGCTTTTCTGATCTTCAGCTTGAACCCAATATCTGTCTCCGGATTTTTATTATTCATGCTACAGAAGTCCTGTCATTTCAAGAAATTGGAAGAGCCTCAGTGGTATTATAACTGAAATAAGCTAGTAATGGAATGATAAATACAATATGATTTCATGTTTCCAATTTATAAAAATGTTGCTTCAAAAGCAGAGTAGAAAGGCGGTTATCAAGATTTTGGGAACCTGATGGTGAAAAGATGCTGGTTTATATAAAATTAAAGAATCTTAGGTTCAAGAGATCTCTATATGTTCTATGAAATAAAATTAACTGTATTGCAATTTGAAAATGACTAGGAAAAGTTTTACAGAGGGATAGAAATTAAACATCTTTCTGGGGTTCCGAGTGATGCTTTCATCCATTTATACTGTGTATCAGTCAACTTAGCATACTTAGACTGTCCTTTCTTACAAACATTTATCATTTCTTTGTGATGAGAATATTCACAATCCTCTCATCTAGCTCTTTTAAAAGATTCATTTGGATTATTTTTAAGTGTGTGTGTGTGTGTGTGTGTGTGTGTGTGTGTGTGTGTGTGTGATCATGTAGGTGTGTGCACATGAGTGCAGGTATGTGCAGAAGCCAGAGGTGTCAGAACCTTTGGAGCTGGAGTTTCAGTAGTTGTGAGCTACCCAATGTGGATATGGGGACCTAAACTCAAGTTCTCTGCAACAGCAGTATTTGTTTTTAACCACTGTACCATCTCTCTAGTTCATCATTAAACTGTTTCTGTCCACATAATATTGTTAAAATAATCACCATTCCATAATAGGAGATCCCAGAACTTCTGATCATAGCTTGGTACTCTTAATAAATCTGCCCACAACCCTCTCTTCTGTTGCCTCTGAACTCCGCTAACTACTATACTGCACTCCACTTCTATGAGTTCAGCTTTTAATATTCTAAATATGAGTGAAATCTTGTGATATTTGTCTTTCTACACCTGGTATATTTCACTTGATATTATAATGTATCTCTAGGTCTATCCATGTTGCTGCAAAGGGTGGGCTGCCATAACTTTATTATGGCTTCAAAGCATTTTATCATATATGATATATATATATATATATATATATATATATATATATATATATATCATATTTTCTTTATCCATTCATTGGCTGATATGATACCTAGAGTTCCTCCTCATTTTGGCTATTATGAATCCCTGCTTCAATAAATGAGGGTAAACATACCTCTTTGATATACAAATTAAATTTCCTTGTCTGTATACCCAAAGTGGAATTACTGGTTCATGTGATAATTTTACTTTTTGGGTTTTGTTTTTAGAGACCCTTTTTACTATTTTACATGAGTGTGTTAATTTACATTGCTAGCAATTTTTTAAATTTTTATAATTGTAATTAGACCAATTTTAAATTAGAAACAAGCTTCTTTTACTTGTCAATCCCAGTTCCCCCTGCCCTCCACCGACCCCCCTATCCCAACCCCTTTCTGCTCCCCAGGGAGGGTGAGGCCTTCCCTGGGGGATCTACAAAGTCTGTCATATTATTTGGAGCAGGGCCTAGGCCATGCCCCCATCTAGACCCTCCCCCATGTGCCTAGGTTGAGAGAGTATCCCTCTATGTGGAGTGGGCTCCCAAAGTTCATTCTTATACTAGGGATAAATACTACTCTACTATCAGAGGTCCCATATATTTTCCAGGCCTCCTCACTGACACCCACATTCAGGGGGTCTGGAACAGACTTATGCTGGTTTCCCAGCTTTTAGTCTGGGGTCCATGAGCTCCCCCTTGTTCAGATCAGCTGTTTCTGTGGGTTTTTCCAGCTTGGTCTTGACTCATTTGCTCATCACTCCTCCCTATCTGCAGAGTTTAGCTGTGGGTGTCTGCTTCTGCTTCCATCAGCTACTTGATGAAGGCTCTAGGATGGCATATAAGGTAGTCATCAATCTCATTATCAGAGAAGTGCATTTAAGGTAGCCTCTGGACTATTGTTTGGATTGTTAGTTGGGGTCAACCTTGTAGATCTCTGGACCTTTCTCTAGAACCAGAATTCTCTTTAAACCTATAATGGCTCCCTCTATGATGGCATCTTCTTTCTTGCTCTCATCTATTCTTCCCCTGACTAGATCTTCCTGCTCTGTCATGTCCTCCTCTCTCCTTCTCTTTCTTCTAGCTCCCTCTCCCCTCCCCCCATGCTTCCAATTAGCCCAGGAGATGTTGTCCCTTTCCACTTCTCCAGGGGACCATGTATGTCTCTCTTACGGTCCTCCTTGTTTCCTAGCTTCTCTGGCGGTGTGGATTGAAGGCTGATAGCAAAAATTTTTAAGACTTTCTGTTTCTCTTTATTCTTTCCAGCACATGGCAGTTTTATCCTCTGATTGCAGCTATTCTGTGATGAGATGATCCCTTATTGTGCTTTGATTTCATTCCCATGGTGATTTGCATCCTCCAATATACTTGTCCATTTGTACATCTTCTTTGAAGAAATATCTATGCAGATCAACTGTCTATTGTGCTTTTCTGCTGTTGATTGTGTTCCTTATATATTCTTGATATTAATACCCTCCTGAATAAATAATTCACAAATATATTTTCAAATTCTTTAGGTTGTCTGTGTCCTCCCTTTGTTGATTATATCCATTATTATAATCCTTACCATCCTTACCATAAAAACGCTAAGTATTGAGGTTATACATATGTCAATTAACTTGGCTGAGTTATTATATTAAACAATGTATACATATATAAAATATGTTGTAATATGTATAATACTTATACATATATGTATTGCAATAATAAAAATTTACATTAAAACAATTTATGAAATTATGTATATATATATGTGTGTGTGTATGTGTGTGTGTGTGTGTGTGTGTTGCTTTGTTTCTAGATTTTTCTCCCCTTTTCTATATGTTGGCTTGTATTTCAACTGTTTGATTATTCAGTGTTACGATAATTTTTAAAATCAAATAATTAAAAAATTTAAAAGTCAATAAATTCCTTGCTCCAAATTTATTCTTTTTATAGAATTACTATGGCAATTCTAGGTCATTCTCATCAGTTTCAAAATCAGTGCTTGAATTTTTTCAGAGAAAATCTTGAAATTGTCATGTGGACTGCATTGCCTCTCTAGATCAATTTGGAGCTAAGATATTCCTTTAAAGTTGAAATGCTGCTAAAAGGAGTAACTACAGATTACTGTCATCTTTGTGACCATGACAACCAAGACTTAGCCATAAAAGCATAAAGGCCCAGTGTGGATGTCACCTCTGTTGACCTCTCTAGAATTTTGCATGGAAGTAACTTCAACTAAAGCTTTCCCCGAACCTCCCTTAAAAACATCAACAAAGCATATCTGCAATACTCCAGTGTGTAATAATCTGCATTTTGCAATCTACCCCACCACTCTAAAGGAAAACTATGCCTGATGCTCGTGCTTGCTCTAAGCACTTGCTTTAGAGTACACACAGCAATCAGAACTATGGTACTAGGTCCTGGGGAAGTTCCTTGCATGGGAACTTGTCATCATTTTGCCTCAGCACCTGCTGATGAGCAGACAAAGGAAGTGCTGTATTGATTTAGATAATAACACATCAGAAGAACTGAAACCACTTTCAAAACTACTTCACTTGAAATTTTTGCCCCAAAGGAGTTTTCAGAAGCCTCAGAGGGCATATGCCTAGATCTCTATTTACTCAAAAAATTTTCTTTGACCTTTTAAAAGGGCTAATATTTGCTTTTTTCCCCATTTTTTATTTGAATTAGAAACAGGATTGTTTTACATGTCATATATTTGCTTTTGTAAATCTTTTTATTATTTTTTTGGTATTTAGTATGTTCTCATGAATGCCTTTCATGTGCAACAAAAGCTGTAACTCTCAGCTTAGATTGAAAGTAAAAGATTGCTAAACAATACTCCTATTATGATAAGACAATCCAGGATGTATTTTGTACTGAAAGCAAGACATTTACTAAGTGACAAAAGCATTTTTCCCTACTTTAAAAATATGTATAATATTATATTATTTCTAAAACACAGGGTTTGTTTTATAGATTTTTGTTTCTGATTGTTTTTTTTTTTTATCTTTGTATTCTTGGAGACATTCTTTTTGCTTTGGAAAGAATCTTGGTCCTCATTCAAGATGGGGGAGATGTTACTAGCCAAGTGTTTATCTCTTTCTGGAAGACAGGAGTGGCCCAAACCTCTCTCTGTCTTTTGGGGTTGGTCTATGTCTCTATCAACAATTTTTAGAAGTTTTATCAGTAAGTATACCATAATAGAAGTGCTGTATAATTCGCTCAAGGAAATATTTTCCAGGCTACAGAAAGTAAGTTGAGTTAGCTGCTTAGAAAGCTTGGATTTTGGGTGTGTTCTTATACACAATTATTGTTCACTAAATTCAAGGTCTAAGAAAGAGAGTCTGAGCTCAAATCCTCTCACAATCACCACTAAATTACTTAATCTAAATCCAGTTTAAAACTGTAGAATTTTTATGACTGGTTCTAGTCTTTCAAATTTGTTACCTTTTTTTTTTCTTTCCTTGTTTTTCCTGCTCCCAGAAGTGGGATAGGCAGAGTGGTCGGTGGAAGAGTTGAATTGCTATGTCACTGTTTTGTTGAAGACCTAGTCACTTTTTCCTTTACTATGTAATATTCATTTATTTATTAATACATTTGCATAAAAGTCACCTGCATCTAATGCATACCCTTGCCTGGTGCTAGAATATGGGATTTCCAGTATGTGACAGGATCATTTATCAGAGCTATTGCTCTCTCTGGCCTGTTTTCCCACAGTTTGTCCCCTTATTTACATATCCTCCAGAGCCACAAGGACCATGGCTAATCTTGTATGTAACAAGATACTTCTCCCTGGCTGAGTGCTTCCCACTGCCTAGTTCTCTGTTAGGCAGTCTTCCATGGGAGTCAGTGTTTCACAATATAATGTGCTGCCTCAAGGATAGCACACTGTGGCTGCTCTTGGCCACCACTAAGTCGGAGTATTGGGTGAAAGCCTGGAGATTTGGATGAAGGCTCCTGGTCTGTTTCTGAGAGAATGTCTCTCACCTTTATTGTGGAGCAGCCTTATATACAAACTTACAAAAACCCCAGGTCAAAGGGTTCACAACAGGATATTGATTCCAGTGGGGTGAGGTCAGGAAAACAGGAGGTGCCTGTGGTTAATGCTGGAAAACAACTCTTAGAGACCTCATGGGGGCTGGGTTCCAACAGCACACAGGTGATTTTAGGCAGGGTGGTCACACCACTGATTGTCTAGACCGGAACACTATTGTGAACAAAAGCAATGTTCTAGTCATTACGCCAAGAGAGCAGAAATAAGTTTTCCTGACAATTTAGAAAAAAAAAAAAAAAAGGTGTTTTGTCTAGTTGTCTGAGATACATATTTGTCTTTGTTGTGCTTTTGGTTTATGCTGAGCTATTATTATGACTAGATACAAAGCTTTCATTTGAAATGTGCATAGGTCAAATAAGAATATCGAATAATGCTCTGAGTGTTAAGTCAACTCAATACATCTGTGAAACACAAGAAATACTTAGGCTTAGGGAATACCCCCTTCCTCACAGCTGGCCTATGGAACATATGAGTAGAGTGAAGAAGGGTGAAGAATGTGGAGAAGTCACAAAACTAGCTTGAGATTCTACGGGCAATGAGTAGTAGGTACTTAACTCCTATGACTAAAAAATTTACTTTTTTTTCTATTGAGAAATATTTTACCCAAGGCCTGAAACTTTCTGTTTCCTCTTAAATTAATAAGAAGGAAGAAAAACCTTCTGGCATGGCGTGAGGTACACTTTTTGTAGTTTGGTGCAGTTTAATGTCTTTTTGGCTGAGTTTGTTAGGACTCAGCCTATTGGCCTTAGGTCCTACAAAATTTATAGGTTCTCTTAGTTCCTTCTTTTATGTCTAAAGTCTCTGGCAGACTTCTCTGGGGTCAGAGTCGTACTATAGAAGATGTTTTGTCTCTGGCCTGCAGTAGGGATGGGGGTGGGGAGGAGAGCTTATCTAGGGCCTTATATAGCTTTATTTAATCCTTCCCTTCCCAGAAGAAATACTTTCTGACTGAAGCCATAGGTGGGATGAATGTATATGTTGACAATCCCAACTGGATGATATTTAGAGGTGTGGCCATTAGGAGGTGTCATGAGGGCAGTGTCTTCATGAATCTGATTAATGCCTTTAGAGTACCTCTGTGAACCAGGAAATGGTCCCCTGACTTGAGAGCTATTACTCAATCTCTGACTTCCCAGTTCCCTCAGAACTGTGACGAATATCTATTTATCTAAGACACATAGTCAATGGTGTTTTGGTTTCAGCAACCTTAACAAACTAAGAGGCCTTTCTGTATATAATTTGTCCCCCACCACCACCACCAAAGTAAGGGTTATGTGATGTTTGTTTTGTTTTGCAGGCTAGGATCTTTCTGTATCAGCTCCTGCTGGCCTTGGGCATTGGATGAGATGATCCTCCTCCATCTACCTCCTTAGTGCTGGGAATGTAGGTAAGAGACATCATATCCAACCTCACTATTTGCTTTGTAAATCTGGCTTAATCACTGAAAAAATTTAACCCTTTGCACACTCATTTTAATCCAGTATTGACCAATCTTTGTGATCAAATATATTCTAATTCAGTCAAAATTTTTACTTTAATTCTAAAAGCATAGTTATGCATGCATACTATATTATATCATTTCTATATATCCCTCTTCTCCCTAAAACTCTTACCATGGTTTCCCAATTCAGGACATCTTCAATGATTGTTTTACACACACACACACACACACACACACACACGTAAACACAGCCTAATGTGTTTATTTAGTGTTGTTCTTATGTGTATTTGTTTAGGGATGACCACTTGAGACCACATAAACAATCAGGGTGCTTCTCCCTGGAGAAGACTGATTCCCCCTCTGTTAGCAACCACTAATTGGCTATAGAGGTTCATCTAGGTACAGGGCCTTATAAGATTTCCTCCCTCCATGTTAACACCACAAATGGTGTTGTTGTTGGACAGACCTTACTTAGATAACAAAAGTTTTGAGATTTCATGGTTGCAGCTCCATGTTATATGTAGAACACACTATCTTGCAGAGGATATCCTGGTCTTCTGACTCTTAAAGTCTTTCTGCCCCCTCTTTCAATACCAATAGGAGGGAATTCATGCTTGGTGCTTTAAACCCAGCCAACTACCTGTGGCTTATGGGCCATGGACCTTAGAAAAGAACCCACCACTGCCACTTTCCTAAACTAGAATTCAGTACTTTCTTACTGAAGTCTGAACACTAATCCTTTATATCCACAGATAGTGTTGCTCTGACTCCTCACAAAAGAAGCTCCTCTTTTTAGCAGAGAGCATTAAATAAAACCACAACTGGTCAAATGTAGAGAACAGCTGACCTTGACATGCCTAGCCCTAAATGATAAATTTATAACATAACCCTACTCTCGAGGCTCATAGAACATCATGGAAGCTGTTTACAACTGAATGAGAAGTTCTGAGTTCCTAGATAAAGAACCCATCCCCAAGTCTGGTCACTTATTAGTATCTTGGTTACAAGATAAATGGGTGCTTTGCAAAGAAAAGCAGATTCGCTATTTGATTATTCCTTCTATAGCTTCTTTTTCCACATAGCATCCTGTCTAATTCTGTGAGCCCAGCCATTGTTTGTTCTGAAGATGACTTGAATTTTCAGAAGAAAAAGACTGCAGAGTGGAAGGGGCTATGAGTGCCACATATTATACACGTTTCAAACTGTAATGAGAAATGAAAAACATGAAACAATAACCTATTTGTTCATTGATAACCAATAGTAGCTACTCCACAACAAACTTTGTCATTTTTGAGGGGCGTGCCACTATAATGAAGAATTTGATAGAGTAGACAGAAGACTCAGCCAGACCACTGCCTTTTGAATGAACTTTTATCTTAGGATGATTTGTTGAAATTAGCCTACTTCCTCATAATAACCACATGGCTGATTTTCAAATAGATCCATTTGGCTATTCTCTCCGCTCTTTCTGAGACTCTGAAGAGGCAGTAACTGCTTTTTTTTTCCAGTTCATTTTCTAAAAATACACCTGGTAATACAATTCACCAACCACTAGGTATCCCACACAAAGAGACTAGATTGTTGGGGCCACAACAATCTGGTTTTGCGGGGGTGCTGTCTGGTTTCACAGTCTCAGCTCCCTTCTCATTTGTCGGGAGGCCTGTCAAGGGCACCTCTGAGTGACTTGTCACACTGCAGCCAGTTGTGGTTTTGTGCAGTACTCAGGGAAAGGTAGAATGGCGGGGAGAAGAAACTCCCCCCTAGTCAACTGGCAAAAAAACATTTGTAAAGGTTACACACCACCCACACATTCCTTTTAGATGATCAAAGATGCACAAGAGGTCACAGGAGAGAAGAGGAGACAGCCTGGAAGAATTTTTCCTTTAGTTCCCTGTATTGCAATTCTTGCTGAATAAGGCACTCATTATGATTTAAAAATCCTCTGGGAAACTTCTGGATTGAAAAAAAAAATAAGCATTGAATTGAGTCAAATTGATAATGCCGAAATGTATATCATATTCTTTGCTGCACCTCATTCAACATGACTTTTTGTTTATCAAGTCATTTTTAGTGTATACAGGCTTGCTGAGGCTCAAACCCAGGGCTTTGTACAAGTTATGCAACATACCATACCAAGCTACAGCTATAGCCCCATGGAATCTTTAAAGTGTAATTTTCACTATTATTTCTGTTATTCACTTATTTTCCTTATGTTTAAATTTCATGGGCCTCCTTGCTTCCTGGTCTCAATAGAATACATCAAACTTGTTATCTTGATATTTCTGGCCTATCCCAAACCAGGAAGTATTCAGCATTTATCAAAAATGTGTTTGGACATGATTTACTTACCCATTACCCATTGGTAGTTTCTAGCTCAAGCCCAGTGTTTTGTGTGGGCCTTAGATTTGCATGAATATTGAATCATTTCTTCCAGCTCTTGTCTGGTCCTCAGCTCATTTCCATCAGATTGAGCGACATGCTCGCTCATCTATGTTTTCCCAGTAATGTATACCTTGATTAAAACAATCCATGTACATTTTGCTTGTCGGCCTCACCCTGATGTCAAAATCCCCTCAAGGGAAGAGGCTCTTCCATATCTTTGTATCCATATCTCCTAGCTAGCTGTCTGACAGGTAATGGATACTTAATAAATATTTGTTGAAAGAATTAATAGACAATTTTCATTTGGAAGGCCCCAGGCTTAAATCAGTGGAGTTACGATTATTATTTCTTTAACACTCTCTACCAGGTGCAGGTGGCTTACGGCCAGGGTTTTTCCTTGTTGTTTAATCCCTCTTTGCCCTGTGTTTGTTCTTCATTCCTTCCCTTGTCCCTGTTGCCTTGGTCTACACACAAACACAGGACCTATGTCACAACAGAGAGGAATGACAGAAGAAACTCCTTGAAAGGTGCTTCAGCTTCTTGGGTTGAAGGGACTGTTGCAGCAGGTTTTTACTTGACTCTAGTAAATGTTCTTTGTCTTGTACTTTATGGGTGATAGTCTAAACAAATTATTTTCTCTCTTTAGTCTCCAATGACAAGTAACAAAGTCCTAACTAAGCTTCTGGCTGTTGCTTTTTCTATCAACTACTCCTGATGTCTCAGTTGTTCCCTACTGTTATGATACTATTTGGTCTTTCTTGTAAAGCCCTTAGTTTGGAAAGATAAAACATTTCTGTCTGTTTCTGGTCTGGACTTTTAGGATATCTTTCTTATCAAGGGTAGCACTTACTCTTTTTATCTTTTTTTAGAAGATTTATTCTATTTTAAAGTGTGTGTGTCGAGGGGGGCATATGAATGTGAGTGCAGGTCCCCATGGAGGTCTGAAGATGGTGCTGATTTCTCTGGAGCTTGAGTTACACACAGTTGGGAGACAACTGATGTGAACCAAACTCAGGCCTTTTGTGAGAGCGGTATGTGTCCTTACGTGCTGAGCCCTCTCTCCAGATCCAATATTTCCTTTTCCTATGAGCTGCTGCCATGAGCAGGTATGATCTGTTCATATGGACTGCTGTTAGCACAATGACATGCTTTGAAAGATTAGGACAGCCTGTGCTCAACTTTCAACTTGACAGCTTCTACCACATTTAGATTGACCAAAACCCTTCTGTTTCCCTCACTTAATCTTCCCAGACACTGTATTATGTATCTTTTCAAAAATAGTCTGGAAGGAAATTTCAGCAGCTAAAGCAATTAAGGATGTGCCCTTGTTTGTCAAAGATAAATATTTTGTTTATTTGCAAGGCATATGTGTATCTATACACACATACACACACACACACACACACACACACACAGAGAGAGAGAGAGAGAGAGAGAGAGAGAGAGATTGAGAGAATGACAGAGAGACTCACACAAACATGCAAGACATATGTGTATGTATACACACACATGCACACTGTGTGCAATCTCTTAGTTGTTTGAATTATAATATTCGCAGAGCTCTACCCTTGCACAGGAGCTATTGGCAGTTGATGGCTTCAGGGGGAGGGACAATTCTTTTTCTTCAGTATGTTACTCTTGGTAGATTGACTGTGCTCCATGTATGGCTCTAAAGCCATGCACTTATTAGAAGTAATGACAGAAACTATGAGCTAAGAGAAAAGTTGGTGGGTAGGCAGGGGAGAATGTGATTAAAAATACATTTTATACATGAATGAAAGTCTCAAATGATGTGTGTATATGTGTGCCAGAGTTAATGGATTATGTTCACCTAATTTCATAAAGATTTTTAGCAAATAAGTGAGAGATTTTGCCAAAATTATTTAGTTGATAAAATAATAACTTATGAAATGACAGTTTAAAATAAAATAAGCTATGGAACTTAAGCAATCATTTTCTAGAAGACATGAAGTTAACCAAACCTAATGTGTTCATGTCACCTCCATGGGAAGAAGAGTTCAACATGTTGTGTCTACTGTTCCTCACTGCTGTCTGTTACCATCAGGCTATTTTTGACAAATCTCAAAGATGAAAGAGAAGGGCATTTTCCTCACACGAGTTTTATACCATACTTGCCACTTTTATATTTCCATTGCACAGCTCTCATCATTGATGGGGATATGCAAATGAGGCTATTAACATGAACAACATCTCAGCAGCTTGGTGAGTATGTGTCAGTGGATCCCTATTCTCATGGCAGTAATTTTCTGAAATGCTTTACGTGAGGCCACACTTTGGTACTTACACCAACAACCCATTTGAGTCCTTCTAATGCCTAGCCCCGCTTCTTAAATAGTGTGTCATCTTGAGTGCCTTCCTGGGCTCTAAAGCTGAAAATGTTGGGGGACAGGAGGCAATGGTCTACATTATATTCAGATTTTTCTTTAGGGAAGTCTTGGTTTGGTCTAAGTAGAAATAAGCAGAATAGTTTCTCTAGCGTTAGGCCTCAGATCTAATCCTGGGTGATACTATTCTAATTCTATATTATTCCTTCTTTTCCCAAGTACTCCAACCTTTATCTCAATCTTCTAGGCTATTGTTTCCCTTCATTTCAAACAGAAGAAGAGCTCATGCATAAAGACATCATTTTAATGTCAGTGGTAGGAGAATCAACATTCCAGAGGCTCTTCAAATGCCACAGTTTTAAGTGCAGTCAAGGAACTCTACTCTTTTTTAACACTTCAGCAGCCCAACACCCAACTCCCAAATACATACACGGGGACTTACTTTTTTTAATGAATGCCAAGCTTAAGCTTGGCTTATATCTAGGCATCTTTTCTTAACTTAAATTATCCTGTCTACCTTTTGCCTCTGGGTTCTTATCTTTCTCTCTTCTATATACCTTTCTTTACTCCTTATCCATGGCTGGTTGTGTGGCTGAGTAGCTGACCCCTGAAGTCCTCCTCTCCTTCTTTTCTCTTTTCACCTTCCTTCTTATTTTCTCTTATTTATTCTCTCCGCCTGGCATGTCCACCTATCCCTTTATCCTGCCTAGCTATTGGCTGCTCAGCTCTTTATTAGACCAATCAGGTGTTTTAAACAGGCAAAGCAACACAGCTTCACAGAGTTAAACAAATGCAACATAAAAGATTTCAACACATCTTAGCATCATTAAACAAATATTCCACAGCATAAGCAAAGGTAACACATCTTCAGCTAATATTGCACAACACTGCTCTATTCCTAATTGAATTGTTTCAGTTTAGCAATCTTCTAAACCACTTGTTTCCCTGTTGAAGCCTCAGGTTCTTAGGTCCTTAGGGAGCCTAAGACCAAGAGGAGATAAGAAGGCACTGATGAAATATGAAGAATGAACAGTGCCACAACTTCAGGGAAATAAACCAAGGGCTACACACATGTGATTCTACCCAGTGCCCTCCTTTTCTCCCCTAACCTTGTCCAGTGTACATCTGAAAGAGGAGGATTGATAGATGGTGAAGAAAAGGGGGTCACAAAGTCTATCATCTGATGGAGAGTGTATGAGGGATCCAGTGCAGTAATGCCATATGTTAGTGATTGAGAAGTAGAGTGAGAAGCATTTGAGTGATCTGTGAGCTACCTGCAACATATTAACTTGACATGCTTATTTGGAATGCAGGTTAATAGTCCAGCACAATTACCCATCTATCTGTAAGAGAACAGTATCAGCTCAGGACCCCCAAGACCAAGTTCTCAGCACAAAGGAGATAGATTTGTTTTTCCCAAAGAGTCAGAAGGCAGGAAATAATATACAAAGACAGGAGATAGAGTATGAGGGAGAAGGGGAGGGGGAGAGGGACAGGGTTATTTGTTCTGGAAGGGAAAGAACAACTGTGTCTGAAGAGAGAAGAGATAGATATGGCACATAGGCATAGGAAAATGACAGTTTATAAAGATACAAGGGGAAACCCCATGTTATTATGAGGCGTTTAATTTTAACTGGGCATGTTAATTAGGTGAACCAAAGGGAGCTTTAGATTGCTAGACTTCAATTCTCTGATAGCTGGACCCTGGTAGGAGAAAAACGTGGCCAAATAAGTGATTGGACCTTGGTGGCTAGCTTTAAGAATGTCATCCAACAGTTTTTATCAAGGCACAGGGAATCAGGGAGAAAGGCGAGGCCCGCCAGAGCCATGTTTGCCATGCCTGGGCCAGCCAGAGTTCCTTCACCATCCACAACATTTAGTAAACTTGTGTCCCTGGCGTCTCTCCCAGTTTGTAGTATAGGCACCTAGAATCCTCTGCCAAGCCCTGTATAGGCCCCACCTGGGGAATTTGTATACACATGGGAACCACTGTTTATCAAATAACTGTACTTAGTAAGTAACAGAAGGTTCCTTCAAGAAGATGTCAGGTTTAGTACATACAGAAATAAGAAAAAGAAAAGGGAAAGGAGCAAGCACATTGAGCCCTTAGAGTGACTATGGAACAGATGAAGGAAGTGTAGGGGGCAAAAGCTGGAAATCTGTAATTATCGTCAGTATCAAAGAGAGATGTGGAACTCTCAATTTGATTGCAGAAATGTGGAACACAGAAGAGAATTTGGGGAGATGAGAGACAACCTTTTATCTGTCCTCACAGTGACAAAGTGACCAGTATGTTTTATTTTCAGATTAACTACATGGGGCACTCTCTCTTCCCAATCCATTTTATGCTTCCTGCTCTTATCCATCATACTTTTGCTCTATGGAGTGTTTGCAACTTCTTTTGGGGTGATGCAAAGCAGCTCGATCAGTGCAGAGGAAGACACAGACTGGCTTTACTTAGTAGAAGAACAGTGGCATCCCCTGTTAGGACTCTCATACTAAAGAGGAAAACATCCTGCAAAAATCTGGATGACTACATTGTTGCTTAGTGGAGCTAATTGATTGGAAAATTGTGAATGTTTGTATACATGACTTAGTTTTTTAATTTCTAGCAGACAGTTTAAAGAATAAGAATAATTAAACCAGTCAGCGGTTTCCTTAAATTAATAAGCTGACATTCTTTAAGGCACCATGCAAATATTAGCTGTCTCACTGTGTTTACCGTAGCGCTCCTCTGGGAAGCACTGAATCCAGCCAGAGGTACTCATACTTAAAGGCACTTCATTCTCCTGCTCTTTCAACTCCACTGTACTCACTGAACACTGAATGCCCATGGTAACCGGCCCAACTCGTGTTTATATTATTCTAGTGAATATTTTGCAAAGCACTAAGGGGTAGACATAATTGGTAACCCGCTTTGTAAGTGAGGAGATGGAGAGAGCCGGAGTGCAAGCTACACAGCAGCACATTGCCTTTAAACAAAGTCATTTTCCAGGGGAATTTAAAAATAAGTATATTAGTAGCCATTATTAGAAACCAGCTAATAATTCTGAAAAGCCATCAAAATAATTCATACATTTCAGTAACTCATTTCACTCAATAATACATGGTGCTAGGTGCCTGTCTGTGATACATCTAGTTGTAATATAAATCTGGACACAAGAACTTTATGTGTATACATTCGTTCTCCCTTCTACTGTTTGGACCTCTGTAAACGTTACATCACACAGAGTTCTTCTGAATCCTGTAGAGCGAGACATAGAAGCATATGTGTGTGTTTCTCCAACTTTAATTTCTTTTTTTTGTTGTTGTTTTATTGGCTTTATTTTTATTTATTTTTTATTTTTTGGTTTTTCAAGACAGGGTTTCTCTGTATTGCTTTGGATGTTGTCCTGGAACTCGCTCTGGAGACCAGGCTGGCCTCCAACTCACAGAGATCCGCCTGCCTCTGCCTCCCAAGTGCTGGGATTAAAGGCGTGAGCCACCAACACCCAGAAAACTTTGACTTCTTAAGCTTTCCAATAAACTCCACGTTGAAAATAGGATTGAAAAAAAAAGGGAAGGAAAAGGGGATTGAAAGAAACAAAAAAGAAGGAGAGCATGACCATGGATACACTCCATGGCTGTCCTCCAGGAACCTCCTATGACTGTGAATTAACCTAGATTGGCCGTCTTATCAGCTCAGATATTTTCATGTCAATATAGTCCAGCAAATACTTTTTGGATTGCAATGCCAAACAATCTAACAAACGTCTCTCTGTGTGCAAGCACTAGGGTTGACACAGAAAGGATGAATTTGACTTCAGAGAGCCTCTCTGGGAGATGGGGCATCAAGAGAAGTAATATACAAAACCAGTATGATGCACCTGAACCGAGGTATCTGTAGGTTCTTTGCAGCTTTTCTGAAATTTCCATATATTCTTTGAAAGATTTATACATATGTATATTGATCATATTCACTTCTCTGTCCCCCAGCTTTCCTCGGGAACCTATCTTAACATCATGCCAAAACCCCTCCGTTTTTTTGTTTTTACTTTTTAACCTACTGAGTGGTCATGGGGCTAAAGAAAGTGACTCCCCTTTCCCCTGGCTGCCACCAACTAATAACTACTCTGCTAATGCTGAAGCCTTTGAGCCGCTCCTCCTCATGCCGGCATTCGTAACTGGCTTGGCGCTGTCCGTGCAGTTTCTTATCACCAGGTCACTGACAAAACTTTCCCTGCCATGTCCTCCAACAACAGCAACAACAAAAAGACTGCAAATTTTTAAAAGGCTAGTCTTCATGGTATTTTTAAGGTTCTGGAATGGGTGGAGTGGCGGGAAAGTTGTACTTATGAAAGAGGAGTAGGGTTCTTGCAGGTGCAGGTGGAGTAGGGGATATTCTCATCAAAGAGAATGTAGGCTGCAGCTCCTGCTAGCTCCTCCGGCCCAAGCAGGTTGAGTGGCAGAGCCACAAATGGAGTGAAAGTATGATGAGGAAACTCTTTAGATTTTATTTTGGAAGATCACTATCCTATCACTGTGGGCTCTGAGTCACGTGGTTTAAGCAGAGAGAGGTGTGGGGCAGAGATGTGAAGAATGGCAGCAAGCTTTTTCATAGGTGAAGTGTATTTTCTCTGAATGAGATCAGGAGTACATATTCCATTATTAATGATCCCTATTAAATTTAGGAAAATTTTGACTTGGAGGTTGACTGAGTTGACAGCAGAATTTGCACACTCGTTTCTACCTTTGTCCATGGGCACCATTACAAATATGTAAACTTGTAAATGATTTTTCTTCCATCATAACTTACGGCAAGAAATAAGCATTTGGCATTGCCTATGGTGGTTGGTGATGTAGCTCAGTGGTAGAGCACTTTCTCTATATTACTGAGGCTCTGAGTTCTTTGATGAAGGAAAAGGTTATATACATATCCGAAAGTGATTCCCCAAGACTAATAATAACTGACAGAATAAAAATCAGCCTTTGAATATGAAGTGATTCTTTTAAATTTTGCATTTTTAGTGGATATTTTTTACCTGTTTTGTTCGGTTGGAAAAATATGTAGTATGGTTGTCAAGGCAAGCATAAGGAATCTTGAACCTTTCACATGAAACTAATCTTATTTTAGCACTGAGTTGGACTCAGTAAAACGAGAGTGATGCACAAGGGATGTGCACAAAGAGATGCTGAAGCAAGATGAGTCAAAGATACGGAATGTATGGGCTGTTATATGGAATATGACACTCTCTCCTCTAGACCATCTCTCCTTTATTAGCTCCTACTAATTTTCCATGCTTCACCCTATCGTTTGTTTTTCCTTCTGGGAAAACTGAAAAGGAATTGATTGTGTTCTGGCCATACCCCTGCCCCATTAATGCTGGTACCAAATCCTCATAGAAAGAGTGTGGCTGGTTCAGTAGCATGATGTCTTGCTTGTAGGGAGTTTTTCAAATCCTGTGATGCACTAGTTTTCCTAAGCCTATGTGTTTCTGCTTGGCCTACAGAGAGTTCAACTCAACAATTACTGTAACCATCTATAGCCAAAGACACTTGTTTTCTGTCCTTCTCTAGGAACAGCACTCCATTTCTGATCTCCCTCAGCTGTACTGAGGCTGATTTCTTCCTGCTCCATTCTGCATCCTTTTTGCACTGGAGCTTTTCAGAAGTGCTCTTTTCCTTCTATTTCTGATGGCCACAATTGCCTAATATCTTATTATGCACCACTGTCAGCCCAGTTTTCCCAAGGCATTTAGTGTGTAGGAGTCAGAAAGACAAAACGGTCTGGATGCAGCACTTATTGAAGCGGGCACAAGCTTTATTGATGACTTTGGTTTGAAAATCTCTTCCAAGCAAGACTGTCTCCTGATACACTCTTCGGAGAAGAGAGGTGAGCTCACAGCCACCCACACTGCCCACACAGACTGTTAGTTATCCTGTGCTCTGTGTACCTCAGCGCCAATGTTTCCTTTTGTCAGAGAACCTGCCTCTGTTCATGGCCCTTGACTTTGTTCACATCAGATTGGAGGTGTCTGGATTCTTGTCCAGGAAGCTAGAGTCCAAACTGTCCTTACATGCAAGAGGTAAGACGATAAACGAGGATCTTCCCTTAGGTCCTGGGATCCTATGAGTGATGGTTTATCTTGATTTAGAATCTCCAGGCAAACACACATCTGGATGTGTTTATGAGACTGTTTTTCAGAAAGGTTTAATTGAAGGAAAGACATACCCTCAGTGGGAACATTTTAAATCCAAAGTAAGTAAAAAAAAAAAAAAAAAAAAAAAAGAGAGAGAGGGAGGAACTGGCAGAGTAACATCACCTCCCTCCCATTCTGCTTCCTGACTACAGAAGAAAGAACAGCAAGCTTCCTTGTGATTCTGCAAACTTGCCTGCCCCACTTCTATGGACTATGTTCTTTCTTTAAAAGTAAGCCTAGACAGACCTTCCCTTCCCTAAATGCTTCTTGTTGGGTATTTAGATGATTGTAGCAGTATGAAAAGTGGGACTACACTCGTGATGATTGTGAAACTGAGTTAGCATAATAAATGTCAGTTCTAGAATCCCAAGTTTTAAAATCAGCATAATTGACAGGCTCTCAGTAAGTGTTTGCTTACAGAGTGAATGAACTCATGAATAAGTTGGTTGGACTACAGCCCCACCTTTCTTCCACCCACATTCCATATTTAAAATTCCAATGGAAAATCAGTGGGAGCGGGGAATGCTGGGGTGAGTACAGGGAATGTCTGACTTTTCCTGTCACATCTCTTGCATGGTATTGTGTGATACAAGCACAGAAGAATCTCAGCTTTGCTAAATGCCTCTCTGGGCATAAAAAATGTTTCAGTCGTATTATCTTGTCTTTCACATGTGATATATGAAAGAGAGAAAATAAGGTCTTATTTTAGTAGTCCTTGCCCCAGTGCGAATCGAATACCTTATGCCTTGGTTGATAACAAAGATGAGAAAAACCATTGACTTCTTAGAAAGGGTGGAACACAAGTAAAGCTTGTGCTCAAGTGTTTTGCTTTTCCTGTTGACCTGTCTCTACAGAGAGCAGCTTGAAACACCCATGACTGTGTTAATCCTCACAGTGGCACAGGGCTGGATATTCTAAAGCATGCCCACACACATTTCCTTTTTAGTTCTTGTCGTGAAGACCATGAGCTGTATCTCCTGTCACTCTCCCTCTCAATGGATTCACATAAGCTTGCTGTTCTTGGAACAAGCCACCAGACTCCTCCTTACCTTGGAGCCCTTGAAGTGTTATAGAATGTTCTCTCTGCTGCCTTTCTTCCTACCCTCTTTGTTTAAATCTTATTCCCCATTCTTTGGTCTCCCCAATTCAAATACATCTCCTCATTCCCTTTTCGATTTGTTCTCATTAACTCTCTTCATGGGATTCTTAGAAAGTAGTTCCAGATTATTTTTCTACTTGTTTGTCTTCTCCAAAGAAACAAGGAACTAATGAAAACAGAGATTATGCTGGCAATGATATCCATTTGACTGTCCTGGCACATACTAAATTCTCAGCAAATGCTAAATGTGTTGTGGCAGAGCGAGCAAGCATTTGAGTCCTTGACTCACCAATTGAGAAAACATGACAACTTCATCATACAACTTGCCTGACTGACACCTGCACTCTATAGTAGTGGAAATGAATATGGAAGGGAAGGCTATGACTTAATGGAAATGTGTTTTTCCTTATCTTTTCTTCACCTGATTCTGTGCCCCAGATAAGATGAGCAGGTAGGCATGGTTGGAAGTATGGGGTGAGGGACTCCAGTGTGGGAATCACTTCTTATTTTGTATCTATTTCTAGTGGATAACTACTTCTCACAGACCAATCCTAGTTGGAATGACAGATCTTGGTGCACCAATCCAGGATATCACCAGCTAAATGCTTTTATAAACTATGAAGAAAATAGTACTCCTGTGCACACACACTCTCACACCCACACAAACATACATAAATGCATTCATACATACAGTGCATACAAACACACACACACACACACACACACACACACACACACACACACAGGTATATGTATGTGTATGGATGCAGTTTGACTTCTCAGAACTCATTTGGGTAGAATTCCCAAAGGATCACAAACAAAGGGCAATACTTGTAGACACAGTCTTCCTTTTGTTACATCTACTTTTGTTTATGTACCTGAAATGCCAAGCCATATCTATTTTTTTAAATCTCCCAGTCCTGATCAGTGGTTTTATGTCTAATCATTACTGGTTGCTAAGTGTGTTCACCCCCACCCCATGTATGGGCATTCTCCAAAGAAGCTCTCAACAAATAGTCTCCAGATAAATGGATGTGTCTGGTATTAAAATCACTGACATTGCGGCTGAATCAGAGCCCTATGTTTATGGGTAGATCACCTCATCTCTCATTCTACCACTGATGACTTGGATTCCTGAGAGATCGAATAAGGATTCTGAGTCAACAGAGCCATGGATATTTCTCAACATTTGTGTGGCCTTTCTGATGAGGTTTCATTGTTTTTTTATTAAATTTAAGAGTATAATTCTAATATTTCATTACCTTTTAGATAGAATATATAAGCACATACTCCTTTGGAACTCTATATCCTTTCATTTATTGGATTATTTTAATTAAAAATCTCATTCTGGGACAATTTATCCAGGCATATACAGTATTACATTTTTGAAGGACTGTGTACTTCAGTTGTGTGGGGCTTAAAAACTTTGTGAGGTTGAGGAACTTCTCTTTTTAAACTCAGAACCTTCAATGTAAAATTTAGCTATTAAGACAAGCACAAAGTAATTTTGATACCCTATAACCTTTAGATTAGTGTTTTCTCAACCTGTGGGCTGCTACTCTTTGGGGTCAAATGGCCATTTCACAGGGGTCCCATATCAGGTATCCTGCATGTCAGATATTTACACTATGATTCTTTTTTTTATTTCTCTTTGTAGCCCTGGATGTCCTGGAACTAGCCCTGGTAGACCAGGGTGGCTTTGAACTCAAAGAGATCTGCCAGCCTCGGCTCTAGAGTTCTGGGATTAAAAGCAGGAGCCGTCATTGCCCAGATACACTATGGTTTTTAATGGTGGCAAAATTACAGCTATGAAGTAGCAAGGGAATAATTTTATGGTTGGGGGTCACTGGATCTCAAGGATACAGAGCTTGAGATAAAACATTACCAATAGCGAGGCTTTGCAGTGGCAAAAGGAGAAGAGAAGTCCAACCAGTTTCCATTAGCCTAAAAGGAAGAGGTTTAGTTTTTGTGCCTTGCTGGACAGCTTAAGTTGGTTGAAGAGATGAAGTTATAGACAGACAATGGAAGGGTAAATCAATGCTACTCACTTTAAATTATTACTTTGAGATATGACATATGTGATTATTCAACCTCATGAATCAAGTATTGCTGTGATAATTAATTAGACATCTATCTTAAGAGGCCACTGGTAACCTAATTACTCCTTCCTTATCTGAGGATAATGTACGTCAAGATGCTCTTGCATTCTATACAACTAGTGGACGAGTTCTGTTTGTACATAAAAAAAATGATGACATATTTTGTAAAGACTTAAAACAGTGTAGGGTCATTTAATAAGGAGGTTGTAGGGATCCGTACAAGAAGCCCTCTCCTGAGACATCAAAGCCTACCCCAACAAGGGATAGTTGGTGACAAGAGTTCTATCTCTGGCTAGAGCCTTTGGATCCTGGGTCTGACACAGGTAGCTTTTCTAGTTCACAACTTGAGGATTTTGACAACTTGGTGGCTGTTTGTGCTTGTGATGCAAGATATAAGTATATTATCTGGACTGCATTGAAATTCAGTATGTATAATTATGTGAATAACTAAATAAAAATATGCTCTGTCAGTACTCTAAATACATCTTGAATGCCCCTGGATTGGCTTCCTTTTCTATGTTTTTAACAACTCCTACTCACAGAGCATTCTTTTGAAGCACTATGCTCCAGAATAGTTTATATTTGATTACATTTAGGAATTCATCATCATTTTCCCTTTGCTGGCACCTCCATTAACAGACATACATGCATACATCTAAGCTGTTGGTGTGTGTGTGTGTGTGTGTGTGTGTGTGTGTGGTGTATTTATGTGTGCACACATGTGTGTTGTGGAGGTCAGAGATGGACATCAGATGTCTTTGCTAATTTGTATGTATGTATTTTTACAGACAGACTTTCTCATTGCACTAGAAACTTACTGATTCAGAAAGTCTGGCTGGTTAGCAAGCCCCAGGCATCCTCCTGTCTCTGCCTCCCCTAAACCAGGTACATACTGTCATGACTGGCTTTTATATACAAGTTCTGCAGGTATGAACTTAGATCCTCATGGGGCAAGCACATTACTGACTGAGCTATCTCCTCCAACGTAAGCCACGGAGGTGGTTCGTTTTCCTTTCTCTGTGTAGGAGAGTGCTCCCTGTCACCTCTCAGAGGACTTCCTCCACTACTGCCTTTGCTGCGTATTCAACTCTTCAGCAAACTCAAACCTATTAGGGATAAGAAATAAAATCTTCTAAAATAAATGTATATTTTAATACTTGACTAAAACTTGTGCTCAATAATATAAACAACATTATAGATCTACCACTGTCACAATGATATTGAAGAAAATAGCAGGAGTTTGCAAGGAGCAAGCAAAGACTGTCTCAGAAGTAAGATATGCCAGAGGAAAAGTCGGTCATGCAGAGAGAGGAATGGGAGACACAGATTAACAAAAGGCTCTGAAGTAATAGAGTTTCGCACATGACAGTCTCTTAAGGAGATTGTGATGAAACAAACTGGGAGGGGAGAGCAGAAAAGAATCCAAGGTTCAATGCTAGGCCATTTGGTCAAGGAGGTGAGAGTAGGTGGGGTGGGGCAAAAGCCAAGCCGTGCTAGACATTGTAAGGCAGGTTGGGGAGTTCAGATTTTAAGTTAAGATCAAGCAAGGCAGGTGCAAGGGCCATTTTATGTTATAGTGAAGCTATGTTTACTACATCACAGGAAGAAGAAGAGAGGATTTGAGACCACAGATGGGAAGTTAACATTGGAACAGGCTGGGTAGAGGTGGGAACAAGCAGACACTTGTGAGCTTAAGAAACAGAATGTAGAAAGGGTTCCTGAGGATTATCCACAAATTAACTGATACACAGATTATTGCACCATCAGGCATGGAAGAGAAAGAAGAAAGTTCAAGGGCATTAGAAGATTCCAGAAAGTGTTGCTTGATCAGATTGATCAAGATTGATCAGATTGGTCAGACTGTAATTCTCCCTACTCCAGGCTATCATGAAAACATGGCAACCTCTGCCCGGAAAGTTCCACAGGAGAGGGATGTCATCCAAGATTACTCACTGTTTTTCTCAGGCACCTCTTGCCATAGCACTCCCACTCTTCTCTCAGACACTCCACTGCGGTGTTAACTTTTCACTGTCAACTTGACACAGTTTCAAATAACCAGGAAGAAGGATTGTTATGATTGGATTGGTGTATGAGCAAGCTTGTGAGACATGTTCTTAACTGAGCTAAGTGAAGTGGGAAGACCCACCCTGATGTGAGCAGCATCATTCCCTGGGCTTGGGTCCTGCACTGTATAAGTTTGGGCAAGTGAGCTGAGTAGTTAACACGCATGCATTCCTTCTATCTTTGTTTTTGACCATAGGTGGGACTAGTCTCTCTCTCTCTTAAATAATTTCTTGTATGTTTGAGGTTATAATATAATTTCATCTTTTCTCCCTTCCCTTCCCTCCCCGCAAACCCTCCCTTATACTCCTCCTGGTTCTCTTTCAAATCTATGGCCTATTTTTTCATTAATTGTTATGTATGCATCTACATATGCATATTATATATTCCTAAATATATATTCAGTATCATATTTTATGTGGATCTCTTTAAATTTCTGCCTTGACTCCCCTACCTACAATGATAGAATGTTACCTGGAACCATGAACTAGAGTACATCCCCTTCTCTTGTTGGTTGCTGTTTTCAGGGTATTTCATCACAGCAACAGAAATGAAACTAGGCCATCAACCAGCCTACTCACTTTAGAAATACCCACAGGAGTTGAAGGTGCCAGTGTATGTGGGAATGCATATCTTATAAACTGGAAGAAATGGCATGCTCTTCCAGGAACTCTTTCCTCACAATGCACTCCACAACAAGGCTGCCTCTGAGTGCCTCCAGGAAGGATTCTATCTGGGAACAAGATGTCTCTTCCAATCTCCAATCCCTAGTGTCTCAGAAGCACCAACTCCATGGAACATCAAATTCTGTAGTGGGCTACACCTGAGACTTTATTGCTTCACCTGAGACTTACTGCTGAGTTATCATCTTCCTTTCTCCTTATGTATACTTGATGGGGTTGAGTGGAGCCAATACAGTAATTAATTTTCCTTGTTCTTTCCTTTCATATAAGATTCTATTGAAGGTTTCTTGAATCTAACAGCTTTGTGTCATTTGCTGCTTTGGAAATGACTGATTTTAAATTGTCTTTGCCAATTCCTGGTCAACAGTACAATTTCTATATAATCTCCTACTGGAGGGGTTTTACTTGATTTAGTGGTTACCAAGTTCAACACCAACTATTAGATGATGGATGAGGGTTTTCTTTCTTCTTTTGTTGTCTCTTGAATATTTTGTGGTTTACAGTTGGCTAATATGTTTTATGTGTTTATTCTAATGTCTGCTGGTCTTGAACACTTATTGGCCAGTCCTCTCCAATGTCTCTCTTTCCTAATGGGTCTCTGATGATTACTGGTTTTAAATCTATACATCTGTCACTTTCTGAGTTGGTTCTCACTATCATTAATATTCATCAAGATGCTTACAGCCAGTCATTATTTGCTTTGTTGTGGGGCACATTGGTCAATTCTGCCCCTTGCTTCTATCCAGTGTCTTTGAGTTGGATATTATACTATTGGCAAAGCTACAGAAGGATGGAAATGGAGATAAAAAGAAATAAAATGACAGAAAGTTCACCAGGAATGTGGTTTCTTGGGGGAGATTATAGACTTTAAGATGTATGACCAAAAGATCTGCATAGAATTACAGTTACAAAATTATAGAACAAGGTCAACCTTCATTGTAAAACAATGTCTGCTAGCAATATAACCAAATAGCCTTTATCCCCTTCTATCTTAGCAGTGGAACTCAAGTGCAGTCATGGTTGTCACAGACCTCTCCTACAGGCACACTGCTTCTCTCCCAGATAGGAATGCCTTTAGAAGCACTTTTAAGGTAATTTAAAAGGCAGTGCCTTCCTTATGATTGGTTTATGGGTGTGATGGGCAGAATGGTGGGAGGTATTTTTACAATTCCAGAGATTCAAGACACACAGCAAAGATGTAGAAGCACAAAAGTGGGAAGCATCTGATGAGTCACATTAAATGTGATCAGTTTAAACGGGGAAAGAAAGTCTTTGTTCTGGTGGCATTTTTTGGTTGTGTTAGCAACTGAACACAGTCCCTAACAGGCAGTCTGGTCACCCCATAAGGCTCTTGTATTTGCTGTCTAAGGAGGTGTAGAGAATTCAGCCCAGACTCAACTCAGTGTTACATTGTGAGTGCATCTAATATGGAACCACAAGAATATCCATTATACAATATCCAAATAACATACATACATACATACATAACATAACATTTTTGTAGGTATATCTATCTCTGAGAAAACTAAAGTCAAAACTTCAAGTGAAATATATTTTAGTCCAAAGTTCCATGAAATTTCCAGTTAATGAGTCTGTCACGGGAAGCACAGATTTCACTATTCTTCTGGGATGAAATCATGATCTCTGAGTCACTGTGTTTCCCTCTATTCATTATTGCATCTCAACTTCTGTGAAGGGGTTCTGGTTAAGATCTGCCTTCTTTACACTTTGCTATATGTGAATCAGCCTTCTGGCTTTGAATATGCCCCTGTTGATTGACTCTATCCACTACAGAGTAACTAGCATTCAGTAAATTATATTTCCACCTTTGCTCAGAAACATTCAGTAGCTTTTTGTTTCTTATTGATTAAAGATCCAACCGTTTACTGTGGGAAATTGTGAATGTTCTATGCATGAGCCTCTGTCTTGACATTTCAGTTCAGATGCCTCTGTTGCCTTGGAGTTAACTCTGAATCCCAGCCTCTCTCAAGGTTCAGCTCTTTAAACATGCCAAAGGTGGTAATTCCTCCTTTAGATGTGGCCCAGCATCCAAAGGCTCATCACAGAAGCTTTGCTGTAAAGTTCCTGAGGTCAGTTAATTTGACCAGGTTCTCTTGGGTTCCGACATCTCTCTTCAGCTTCTTATCTACTTTTTATTTCTCAGAATTCGCATCAGCATTATATTCATTAAGAGTTACAGTTTGAATGAGCTGGCAGTTTTACTACTATTCTCCCTGTGTAACTTGCTCTAACCCTAAGAAGAGAGTCAGACTTCTTTGTGCAAGGTGAAAAACTGAAGAATCCTGTCCACATTGTAAAGGGTGTGAAATGTGGAGAAAGTTCATCTATAATGTTGCCACTCATTCTTATAATACTATAACTTAAGAGGCTGACACAGGAGAATTTAGTTACAGCACACCCAGCCTGGGCTACTCACCGAGAACTTGTCGATCATTCTCCTTCTCCATGGCTCCCTAGCCCCCCTCCCCACACCTTGCCCACCACCGTGTGTGTGTGTGTGTGTGTGTGTGTGTGTGTGTGTGTGTGTGTGTGTGTGCATGAGCACTAGTATGTGGGTAACCATGTGGGTTCCAAGGTTGAACTCAGGTCATTGGGCTTGGGAACAAACTCCTTTACCTGCTAAGGCATCTTACTGGTCATTCTTTTTAAAAAAAAAAAAAAAACAGTGTGATTTTAGTTAACTGAGACACAGAATTTGTCCTGCTGAAACTTGAAACAACCAGTTTGCCAGCAAAACACACTTTATAAAATAAATGATGTTTTACTAATAGAAACTTTAAGAATACAGAGGTCACAAGGCTGAGAATTTCAAAGAGAAGAAACCCGGAATCTCTGCATTTTCTCCAGTGAATTGGGGCTTATTGGAAGCAGAGGCATATTTCTGTCTTATATGAGGCTCTACTGGTTTGGCATAGCCCATGTAACACTTACTAGTATCCTTGAATTTTAGTTCATAAATATTTGTTTATTTCATGTGTATGTTGTGTGCCTGATATCTGTAAGCACACTACATGTGTGCTTGTACTTGCAGGCACCAGAGGAAGGTATTGGATATCTGGCAATTGGAGCTACAGGTGATTGTGAAATACTATTGTGGGTCATGGAACTGATCCTGGATCCCCTGCAAGAGCCTGGGTATTCTTACCCACTATACCACCTCTCCAGCGATTGTGTGACAAACTTTCCCCGAGGAGCCATAAACCAGTGTCTTATCACCCTAAATAGGGAACTGATGACAGACCAAAGTATGGACACAACTAAAGTCCGAATTGGTGAACCAACTGAAGGGACTCTGCCTAGCTTGATCATGGTGAGCATGGCTCTGGCAGGCCTTGCCATTCTCTCTAATAGATTATATTCCTAAAGCTAGTCAACAAAGTCTGTTCCCTTATTTGGCCACACCCTCCTCCTGAGGCTGAATACCAAAGTCCAACAATCAAAAGTCTCCCTTGATTCACCTAATGCCCAATTAAAATTAAAAGCCTCATCCTGGGCTTTCCTCTATTTACCTTTATAAACCTCCATTTGCCTATGTGTCATGTTTTGCTGCTCTCTGTCCACAGGCAGTCCTTAGTCCCTCCAGGACAAATTGCCCTGCCCTCTTTCCCCTGCTCCCTTCCCCTTCTCCCTCCTCCTCTATCTCCTTTACCACTGCATCCTCCCCATTCTAACACAGACCTCCCTCTTTTCTCCTCTTGAAAATTACAGCTGCAAGGTCATCTGCTTCTGTTTTTCTGCCTGAGTCAGAAAGCAGCCACTTTAACTTTTCTTCCCTGATTAATAAAGGATTGCTCCATGGAAACAGGTGTTTGGGTGTGGTTTGTGTCTAATCAGGTGTCCAGGAGGAAGTGTGACATCCTCCCATTCCCTCCCCCCCATGTTTCTGCTTTACCAATGGGTTTGATTGTGGTTACTCACAGGATATGGGTAAGGAGTTATTTACGGAGCAGAGAATAATCAAAAACAGCCTCATCACCAAAGCCCACCCCATCATGACAACAACTCTCAAACCAGGGGACCTGTAGCACACCTTACAGACTGTAGGTAGCTCAACAGGTTAGAAGGTTCCTTTGTTCGTGGCTCTGCTGATTTGACTGGCCCCTGCTTCTTCCAGGGGGCTGGATTTGCCACACAGCCTCCTTCTCAGCTTGCTTCCTCTGAGAGTGATTCTCACCAGTCTTTACTGTTTAAACATTTTTGAGGAGGGAGGGGCCTTGATGGGGAATGTACTGTGTATGTTTATCTTATTGATTGTTAAATAAAATACTGTTTGGCCAATGAAACGGCAAGTTAGGCAGGACTAGGAGTCAAAGAGGATTCTGGGAAATGTAGTAGAGAAGTGCTGATCCAGGCAGGAAATAACATAGCAAGGAGACTCATATTTAAGTGAAGAAGAAACAGGAAGGGCCCTCTTTCCCGTTAGCCTCCTCCAGCAGTACAATGTGATCCACCGACAAGGAGGGATGCCAATAAGGGGTCCAATAAGTCTTATAATATATATAGGTTTATGATAGTTAAGACTGAGCTAACAGATGAGGAATCCTAGTCATTGGCCAAGCAGCTTTGAACCTAATACAAATTTCTGTGTATTTATTTGGGACTAACTCGGGCAGGCGGCTGGCGTAAAGCACACACATGGCGGTGGGGCTCAGGCAGCTTTTGGTGGAAAGATTTATTGTAACAGGGCCTAGTGAATCCTGCCAGGTTCAGGGACTTCCTGAAGCTATTTTGAGTTGTTTACTTCCTGTCTTAGTAAAGCTTCCCTGCAGGATGGAACGTTTCACCCAACATCCTTCCCAGAACATTCTGTTGTTTTCCCTCCTTGTAAACATCCTGTCCTAAAATACCCCGATATTTTACTTTCCCTGTACTTCCTGTCTTAAGAACTTTGGCTCCAAGATGTAAGGATTTTTAACATCGGAGAAAACTGCTAACACAACACCACTCCTAACACAACAACACTCCTAAATACTTTTTAATTAATTAATGTGTGTGTGTGTGTGTGTGTGTGTGTGTGTGTGTGTGTAGGTACACATGTGTTAAGGCACATGACTGTGTATGTAGAGGCCAGAGACTGATGCCAGGTGTCTTTCTCAATCACTCTCTACTTTATATTTTGATTCAGGGTCTGTTACTTAAACCCAGAGGTAATTGATTTGGCTACTGTAGTTTGCCAGCTTGCTGCAGGAATCCCTAGTCTATGCCTCCCAAGTGCTGAGGTGACAGATGGACCACTGTACCAGCCCAGCAATTACCTGGGTGCTGGGCACCTGATATGTAGTCTTCACTCTTGTTCTCTGAGTCCTTTACCTCCTGAACCATTTGCCCATCCACTGACTTACTAAAGTCTTTATACTCTAATTTAATTTCTTCAGACTTCAGCAGCTATTTTGTCTGATTGTCCCAACTTAACTTAATATACTGCATCACTAAATTATAACATATCAGATTATGCCGCAGTTTCTGGTACTGTCAGACTTAAGTAATGCTACCACAACCATATGAAAATGACTCCTAAGAAAGTGACAAATGAATTCACTTATGTGACAGGGCTTTGTAAGAATTGAGCCCCACTAGAACTTGTCACATTTCAGTTATTCTCTTTAGTTTATGGTGTGTGAATGCCTGTCCATTGTTCAAAATATAACAAATTATATGTCTATATGCAATATACACAGATGGAGATTTGTATTTAAAGAGAATAGAACATGCAAATATATGTGATATATCCATATATATGTATATATGTACACACATGTGTATGTACATATATAATGAAAACCATAAGCTAGTTGCATGTATATAGGTACCATCTAAATAAATTGCTACCTTTTCCCTGTTGTTTGCTACAAATAGCAAAACAGCTTTCATGAAGGAAGCTGCTTTTTGTCAGAGGGTTGTTTCTAGGTTTAGGTGACATTGAGGATTAATTCCCTTTATGATCACCTGTTATTGTTTGGCTCAGATTTCTATATGACAGGAAAGCACAATAAGTCAGGTTTGATTTAAGACCCTGATACCAATTGAGAATCAATGCATCCTAACAGAAAGTAATACGTTTGTGAAATCAATTTAAAAAGCATGAGATTTCATTCCCTTCACTAAATCTGGAGATCTGAAAGTGATGCACTTGGTCTCTTGACTAATAAATGGGCCATTTTATTTTCTATTAGTTCTCATCTCACTCACTGACTTCTCTTCTGATATTCTGCTACCTCTCATTGTTCCTTGTTTTGTGTTTTGTATTTAAAGAGAATAAAGCATCTGGTTTGAAGACTATGCACATGGCAAACATCTGTAAACAGGGAGTAGAGCATGCCTTTTTTAGCATTAAGGATCTCATTACTAAAATGAAGCATATAGAGTAGAAAAGGGTATGATTGAATGAGTAGTGACACGAGGTTTTTTGTTTGTTTGTTTTTGTTTCTTGTCTAGAAATTTGTATTGGAATTAAGGGAAGTGAAAATAACCTTTTAGGGTGGAATAAATAAATTAGAAAAATAACCACAAAGCTGTGAGGAGGCAATAAAGTATAAATAGAATGAAGCAAGGTCATTATGTATGTGACTTAATAGCAAGTATTCATATCTGAAAACCTATATAAGGGAAAGCAACTGGAAATTAGTATGAATTATTTACCCGGGGGAAGGTAGGAAAATAATTTTTATTCACATTTGGAATATTCAGAATGAAAAAGGAATAACTGTACTGCTGATTGTTGGGGTGAAACCCACACTAAGCTTTAGATTTCATTCTGTTCTGTATATTTGCTACAATGAAGAACTGCAGAAGTATTTTTCACAATGGAACCACATATGCTGAATATCAGCTCTATACAATTAAGTTTTTTTCTCCTAGTTGTTTGAAGCTTTCAATGTTTTTAAAAATTCTTATAATAAAAAACTTTGACATGATTTTGCTTTTCTATTTTTTATTTTATTATCTTACTACATTTAAAAAAAGTCTCACTTTGTAGCCCAGGCTGACCTGGGACACACTCAATCCTGCCTCTGTCTCCCACATGCTGGGTTTATAGGCATGAGCCACTATTCCTGGTTTGGTTTATTTTTGCTTTATTGTAACTCATTTTTTATTTTTAATTCTACTGTGTTTGTCACTATCTTCCGTTGATAATTAGCCTTCGCGTAGAATGTCATATTGGGAATATGACGTCATGATACTTTGGAAAACCCAGGAAAGTTATGGGTGTTTGTTTTTGTTTGTTTGCTTTTGTTTTCTGGAGAGAAAAATACATGATATAACTAATATAAGAAGTTGAAATTTTATTTAGAGCTGGAAGGAGGCCTGGGGAGGGCTAAACTTTGAGTATTATTTCAGAGATGAGAAAATGAAATAGAATAGTCACAAATAATAAAGAGCAAAGCTAATATGTAAAATTATACAATAATAGAATTATAAGTACTTTGAAGAAATTGTATATGAAGAAATTGAAGTATGTTTTCATTTCTAAAAAGAGACACCATTGTGCATAAACAAGAGCCTCCATCATTTCTCCTTAAACTCCATTCCACACCAAACACAAGGTTTGTCCCTTGGGACATATGTGACCTTGGGCCATATAACATGCTTCCTTCGACTTTGTGCTTTCATCAGTAACATATGCAATGAGCTCCTGCCAACCTGGAATATCTGAATGACTCTGTTCATTTATTCCTTCATTCATTTAGCAAATAATTGTGAATGTTTTAACAACTAAGACTATGTATGCAAGATATTATGGGATAGAAAAATAATGAAATCTAACCTCTGTCTTTAAGTAATGTAAAATCATAAGATATAAACTATATTATGTAATTTATTCAATATAATTTTAGTAACATGTGTTTAATAAAGTCTTAAGAAATGTACTAGGATAAGAAAGCGCTGATTTCCCACAGGAAAACAGGCCTTTGAAGGTGTCCTAAAGAGTGTTAATTTTAGCTCTGAAGGCTAGATAAGATTTCATTATGTAGGAATGGTCCACAGAGGGAGAGATGAGGAAGAACTTCAATCAAAGAGGCAGGACAGGTTTTCTCAAAAGAAGGCAGGTGTTGAGTATCTGCAAAGAGGGCTGACAGAAGGACAAATGAGTAGATGGGTGGGAACAGGAGCTTCATGAAAACCAGGAGTAGCAGGAAACACAGGAAAGACAGGTGGAAGCTGGAGCACAGAAACCTGGGACAGAGAGAACTCCGAAGCAAGAATCCCTTGGGCTAGGTTGCTGCGGAGGATGCAAATATGCTTGGGATGTGATATATGCACACAGAGAACTTGGCCTTTATTTCTGGTTAAGAGTTTTGTACAATGTGTTTCAATCATATTCACCTCACTTCCCCAATTCTTCCCTATTTCACCCCCCCATATCCAACGAAGTTCATATTATTTTTTGTTGTTATTATTGTTATCGTTGTTTTGAGACAGGATCACTCTATTATGTAGCTCTGGCTGTCCTGTAACTCACTATGGAGACCAGGCTGGCCTTGAACTCACAGAGATTCACCTGCCTCTACTTTGCGAGTGTTGCGATTAAAGACGTGTTCATGCACCTGATTTATGTTGTTGTTGTTGTTATTATTTTTAAAAATCCTTCACAACCAGTTTTTTGCTACCCAAATATTCTTGTAGGGGTGGCCTTCTACTGGAGTGTGGTCAACCTACTAGTGGCTACACTCACAGAGAAAACTGTCTCCTGCTTTGCTAGCAGCTAACAGTTGCCAATATCTCTATTGCTTGCATTGGAATTGTATGTCTAACGCCCCTTTCCCTGCTTAAATTTGGTCTGGGTTAGGCTTGCACAGATTTTGTACATGCCGTCAGAACTGCTATGTGTTCTTGTATGCAGCTGCCTGCTGTGTGTAGAAGATAATGTTTCCTTGTAATAATCCACCACCTCAGGATCTTATATTGTTTCTGCCTCCTCTTGCACAGTGATTGCTGAACTTTGAGATGGGGGTTTTGGTATATTACGTTCCCTTTAGGACTCAGTATTTATCTGTCCCTTATTCTCTGCTACTATATTGGTTGTGGGGGAGAAGGTGGTGGCCAATACCTCCAAAAGAGGTAATTCATACCTGGCACTGGGGCTTTTTTAGTTGTTAGCCTGTGGTATCTAGTAGGGTCATTGTTGTCATCTTATAGGGTAAGTCCACTTTAACTCTTTATGGGACTATCTATCTATCTATCTATCTATCTATCTATCTATCTATCTTCTATCATCATTTATCCATCTGTCCATATTTATCATCTATCTTTTCTAATCATGTATCTGTCTATCATTTATCTATCACTTAACAATCATCTATCTATCTAAACACGCATATAGCAGGATGTGAAAGTTAGTGAGCAGTAGAACAACCTGTGGCTTTGAACAAGATGGCTTTGACAGCAGCATATGGAACATTAAATCTAGAACCAGTAGATTGAAGTGGAGGGACCACAACGCTCAGCAGAAGAGGTACGAGCCCTGAGCCTGTTTGGTTAGTTTACCCCAGTGTCCCTTAAACACCTGGTGTCATAGCCTTCCTTCTATGAGAATGTGCTGAAAGCTATAGCCTTATCCTCAGAAGAGATCTGTGTATGAGTATGCATTTCCCATGTAATTTCAACATAAGGTCATGCAGGGGCCCTCAAATTAAGTTATTCTGGTGAAAAAAAGATCAGGGTTTCTGTTATGTTCTAGATAGGGAGGGTTGAAAAAACTTGAGTTATGAGTCTTCGAGGCTGTGAAAACTGCAGAAATATTAATATACAGATGATGAACTTGCTATGAGCAGATGCATTACTCTATGCTGTTACCATGGAGTAATGGCTGTGAGATTTGTCTGATTTGGTTTTTGGCTCTTTCTCTCTTCAAAAACATATTGTAAGAAACAACTGGTTTAGTTTTAGTGAATGGAGAACAACTATTTCCTATTTAATGACTTGAACACACAGGGACATATTATTTGTGACAGAGTGCTCAGGAATCTGCATGTCTTATTCTTATATTCATGCAAGTCTTACATATTTTAATAGCTGGAAATTAATTTCCCTCATTTGTATTCTAAACATGATGAAGGTATTCAGTATTCATGTGGCTCTGATATAAAATTATATGGAAATTCTAGTACAATTTCAGTAATGTCTGTCAATTATAAAGGGTTATAATTATAGCACTCATAAGAGACATAGTATATGGAAAATATACAGATCATCCGAGAAATTAATTTCTGATACCCAACCCTTTGATTAGGAAGAAAGCTAATCACTAAGTAATCATGAGGTGAAATATGCTAATAAGTGGTCACTTCAGAAGAATGAATACTTTATTTTCAGCTAAAAAGAAATATTACAGTTTAGGAGACTGAGGATGAAATAATTTATAATGTTAATTAAATTTTAAGTATGAACTATCAGTATAAAATTTAACACATGTATTAGTTATCTTTTGCATTGTGGAGACAAAATGCCTGACAAAAGCAACTTACAAGGAAGGTCTTATTTTGGCTCACAGTGTGAGGGTGTCATCTACCACAGGGAAGAAGACATAGCATCAGGAGTGTGTGATGGCTGGTCACATTACAACAGCAGTCAGGAAGCAGAGAGAGCAAAATGTTGGTGCTTAGTTTACTTTCTCCTTTGCAGTCTGGTACCCCAGCCCATGGAATAATGCTGCCAGTAGTCAAAGTGGATGTTCCCTCCCCAGTTAACCTAATTTAGAAACTCTCTTACTGATATACCCAAAGGCTTACCTCTTAGGTAAGAGGTATGATAGACATGTGGGTCAAATTTTTGTCATAAATCATAAAGACTTTGGACAAAGATGAGACCTGCCTTTACAGATCAACCTATCCAGTAGTTGCCTCACTTTGCAAATGGAGAGGTGAAGCCAAATGGTTTATTTTCTAGGTTTTCAGTGATTACTACAAGTTGTGATGCCATGATGTTAGGGTAGAAGACTTCATTATCAGGTCAACTATGATGGTTGTACCAATGAACCCCTTGTGAGGAACTAAAGCATTCAATCACATTGATGGTTCTTCTATGCTTCTGTGAGGCAAATGTCACAATTTTACATTAAAATGCATTTATCAAAATAATGGGCAATAAATTAGAGACATTATGTTTTATAATTTGAAGGTACAGATACTCTTTTTTTTTCTTAATATAGGTTCTCTCTATATAACCATGGACCTCCTAAAACTAACCTTGGCCTCAAATTCACAGAGATCTGCCTGCCTCTGCCTATTAAATATGGGAATTGAAGGTGTGTATCATCATACCTGGCTCCGAGAATCTTCGTAATATAGCATTTCTCTGAGTAGATTCTTAATTAAAATATTTGCAGGTAGGGTTAGAGAGATGTCTCAGCAGTTAAGAGTATCATATGCCACTATCACAAGGGACTTAGGTTGTTTCCAGCATCTACACAGGGTGGATCTCAACTACCAGGAATTTCAGCCAGATCTGACAACCTCTTCTGGCTATATTTTGTACCAGAAGTAAATGTCCACATATTTCCCCCATGAACATAATAAAAGTAAATACATCTTTAAAAATATGTACACATAATTTTATGAAGTCCTCCAAATTCTGTCTACAGGTTTTATCTAAAGTAAGCAGTAAGATGTCTACTGTTCTTAGTCCAAACAAAGGTGCCATAACCAAAACATATTAAGATGTGTTAGGCTTGATAGATATAGACACAGCCAATTTTAAAAGGATGGAAAATGGCTGCCTTGTCGATTACTGGCAAAATACATACAGACATAATTATATATAATCCATTGTATAACTATAAATCGCAATGTACAATAAAATACAGGGTGGAAGGTGATCTTCTCATTGGTTCTTGAAAGAATTTTGAAGAATTGCCTTTCTGGGTGGCTCCTGTCATTGTCATTTAGATATCTTTCTTCCTATTGACTGTTGTGTTTGCCTGTAGGCTTTTTGTCTTGTTAATAATTTGATTTAATGGTTAGAAGGGGCTCTGGGTAGTTATAGCTCAGAATGTTCTGTGATGAATGGCATCAGAATTATCTGTAGCATTCATTAAAATGAGAATGCCCACATCCAACCCTAGCCTGGCACAAATTTTCAAAGGGCTGTGTAGAGATACTGATGGAGACATAACATTTCCCGGGTGATTTTTGTACCTGAGGTCTACTGTTCAGTGGTTCTCAAAATGGGATCCTTGAACATCAGCAGCATTAGAAAAACAGATTCTCAGTCCTCACTCCAAAACTAATTTAGGATTTCTAGTGAATCAGAAACTCCAGTGGTGAGACCCAGCTGTGTGTGTTTAATAGGTCTTCCAGACAGTTGTAAGATAAAATTTGAAAGCCATAAATTCTAAACAATTCCTTCAATTTACCTTGACAGAAACCAAGGCCAAGGTGAGTAATTGGCTTGTTCACTTTAAACATAGGTTAATATTATGAGCAACAAAGCAAATCATATGCCCCTTTCAGAATACCAATCCCTGGCTTGTTTAAAACTTAAATAGACTAAACTTCTATCATCTTCCTACTTCATACTTCTGGGTAAAAGAATGGGGATACAACAGGGGTGGTAAGAAATGAATGGATTTGAGTTTATTTTAAGTTGTTTGCATTTCCTAAACGATTTTCAAAACTGTATCCAGCATGCCTTACAAAAATGAACTACTTTTAATATGTGTGAAATGCTTTGCATTCATTGGAAGAAAAGGGACCAATTTTAAATCGAGAGGATTATTTCTAGCATTATGGCATGGCAGAATATTTTTAAGTAGTTTGTTATTAGAAATGAGGCTATAAAATGCTCAATGTTATTCATGTTTTGAATAGGAAGTAGATTTTGTAAAATATTTTATAATTTCCAATTCAAACATCAGAGCTGGGGAAACTCATTTGGTTTAGAAGGCGATGTCATGCCAACACAGAAGCTGTGATTAAAACAAGTCCTGCTCACCTGAATGGTAAGAGATGAAATCCTAGCCAAGTGCATCACTGCTGAAGTTGGCAGCTTTACAGTCCCATCTACCCTTTTTTTGCAAAACTACAGTTGGCATCCAGTTCACAACGCATTTTGCCAGAGAGCCATGGAGCTCGTCCTGAAAGCATTTTGCTTTATGTCTCTTATTTTTTTTTTTGCAATCTTCTCAAATTTCTGTGTGTCAATGAATAGAGGTTCCAGGGGAGAGATGGTCCAGCCTTGAGGTCCATATCCTGTCATTGATTTCTATGCAACACTCTCATCGACTTCGATGGGAGTTCCGCACGAGGATCAATGTCAGGATATGGGCCTTTACATTTAGATGTGAAAGTGTTTTAATAGTGGTTGGCAAACTTGTGATGAATTAGAGTGAAAGACACAAAGAATTGGCTGGCAACTTTCAGACTTATAAGCTACTCTTAAACATTAGGAGCATTTGAAATAATATAATCAATAATAATAACAATAGAAATAGATAGTACAGTAGGAAATTTGCATATGCTTATTTGGGACAATAAGTGTCCCAGACTGTGATTTAAATTACTTAAGTCTGTTCTGGTTGTCTTACGAAATGTTGAAAATTAATTCTATCAGTTACCAAGTCGTTTGAATTAACTTCCTCTCTAGATTGCTATGTGACAAAAGCTTTTGCCTTCTCTTGACTGGAATCTCACAGTAAAGTGTAACAGAATCTCTTGATTCAAGACATTATTATATTCCTGTTCCCTCGCTTTCAGTAGATCTGAAATTGTTCAGGAAGACATGAAATTAAAATGTAGGATATTAAAACTAAAACACAGAATTCTAAAATTGAATTTTCATTGCATTTATGGGAATCCACTGTGTCTAACAGTCATAACCATTAATGACAATCTCTTCCAGCAAAGTGTGTGTGGTGTGTGTATGTCTCTCTCTCTCTCTCTCTCTCTCTCTCTCTCTCTCTCTCTCTCTCTCTCTCTGTGTGTGTGTGTGTGTGTGTGTGTGTGGTGTATATGCACATTTTTCTTGGGGGGGGGGTTTCGAGATATGGTTTCCCTGTGTAGCTTTGGCTGGAACTCACTCTGCAGACCAGGCTGAACTCTGAACTCACAGAGATCCACCTGCCTCTGACTCCTGAGTGCTAGGTTAAAATCATGTAAGCAAACAGTGAGTTCCAGGACAGGTTCCAAAGCTACACAGAGAAACCCTGTCTTGAAAAACAAAAAGAAAAAAGAAGCAGAATGCTTTTGCACACACCATACATGTGCTTGTGAATACACACACACACACACACACACACACACACACACACACACACACACACACCACTTTTCTGGAAGAGAATGTCATTAATGGTTACGACTGCTATATCTATGAATATTCCCCCACCACAATTACTTATACCTGAGTATTCACTTATCCTTGGTATTTATGAGGGATTGGTTCCATCAGCTCCAGGTGTCCAAATCTGGGGATGCTAAGTTCCTTAGTGTTTGAATATGTCTGCCCATTCTTCTGTATATTTTAATCATCTCATTATTGGATTACTTCTTAAGGCAACATGATATAAATAGTTCTGTTGCTTAAGGAACAATGACAAGCAGAGAAAGTCTCCTCATGTTTAGTTAATATGCAATTTTCTGAATATTTTATTTTATTATTACCTTTTTGTCTGTTTGTTTTAGACAGGTCTTTCTACATAGCCCTGGCTGTTTCAGAACTCTCTATGTAGACCAAACTGGCCTTGAACTCACTGGGATTCACCTGCCCTTGCCTCCTGAGTGCTAGAATTGAAGGCATGAGCCATGCACCCAGCTTGAATATTTTAAACATATGATTAGTTGAATCTAGAGTATAGAATCTGTAGCTATATAGGCTGTCTGTATATGTATTGTGATATTTTTGTACCTATGTGATACATGACTCTAAGCATGCAATTATATGTGATGGCAATTACCACCTAAGTTAAAAAGTTCACCTAAAATTCAAACTACTATCCTGTAGGTCAAATGGTTCATCTCAGCTGGAGCTGTCCTCATTGGTATCATTTCCAAAACATCATTTATATCTTTGCTATTCCCTTTTTCTTTCAAAAAGCTATGTTACTGTTCCTATATTATGGAATCCTCCCAAAGTCTTAGTTTTCAGCCAACAGCATTCCCAGAGCACATTGTAACCATGATGGCATGGCACTTAATATTTGATGGAGAGCCAAGTGTAGCTACAATTCCCAGATTCTCCACTGATTTACTTACTCTATTCAGTCACTGTTGTCCAGGTATTAGTGGGAAGATGTTGTAGATGTTTTCTTTTCTTGTATTCTAAATGAAGATCCAGGTATATACATCCCCTTTTGTTCTGACCTTCATCATAATCACCTACTGCATGTCCATCAGTTTGAGAGTAGGATAAAGTCCAAGGTGTTTATTTCCAGTGTATCTAAGTCTCATTCTCCGGAGTGTTCCTATTCATGGAGCACTTTGCTAATTAAGTTGTGGCTAAAGTTATAGGAATGCACTCTTCAAATCTCATCTGCATTCTAATGTGTAGCATCATGGTTAGTTGTGGTATAGATAGTATTTTTTTAAGGAGAATTTAATAAGTACAGACGTTTAAAGGATAGGTTGAAGTATGACTTTAATTCTGTGCCTTAGAGCAAGATGACGGGCACCCATTCTCCCATCTTTCTCTTAAAGCTCACACTAAGCATTTCATATTCTTCCTGCCAGGGCTGTTGAGATTAGTTACTGGAAGCAGACATATGTGGGAAGGGAGAGGAAGAAAGCTTGTGCCAGGAAAAAGCAGGAAAGAGAATATTTTTGTTAATGGAATAGCTGATGAACTCATAATGACAACATTACCTAGATGTGTGTATAGACGAGAGAAAAATGCTAATGTCAATTGAGACATATAAAATGTAGGCATTGCCAACTGAATGTTTCTCTCTTGGTGTAACCGAATATTTTACTAGTTACTGTCAGTGTGTCTTTAAATTGATTTGATTTTTAAAGCAGAAGTTCCCCCCATAACTCTATGCAAAGACTGATAGATAAATTCCGACACAGACTTCTTCTGAGTTTGATAAAGCCAGCTTCCAACCCAGCACAATTCATTCCCCTCAAATAAAAAACAAATGGGGCTTTAATACACAGGACAGAAAGATAAATCAGGTAATTGCCATGACGCCAACCATAGGCAAGTCCAACTAACACTGTAAGAAACAGAGGGGAAATAATTACCATATAGAAAAAAGCAAATATTATTTAGCTTTTTTTCTTGGACTTATACTAATACTATTTTTATACTTATACTATTTTTTCAGTATTTGTTATTCTGCTTGTATATATCATTTACCCATAAATTTAATATTAAGTATATTGCTTCAAAAATATTTTGTTAAAAATTAGTTAAGAGCTATAATGTGTTTAGGATTCTCTCATGAAGGAAACATTAGAATAAGCTAACCATTGTTATTTTGTTACTTCTAAGAATGCAACTTTAGAATAAATTAAGCCTGCAAGCATTATAGTTTAGGAATTTTAACCATCAAATACAGTGAATCTGATTTTTATGCTAATAGTAGGATAGCTATGAAGTGTAGGTTGATCTTAAATAGGTTTGTTTAACTAGACAAATACATCGGAAGTTATATTTTACAGAATTACACAGACTGTACTGTATACAAAATACATTTATCAATCTTTTGAAAATGTCTTTCTCCTCAATGGAAAATATCTTTAGTGCTTTCATACTATAACCATGTAATGAATATTCTGCTGGACAAAGGCTGATTTAGTACCCATGTCTAGTAGTTAAGGTTGAGTTAGTGATTGTTCTCTGCATAAGTTTAGTCTGTGCTCTTTTAGTTATGTGCATGGAAAGTTAGGCTTTCTTTTTTCTTTCTTCTGTTCCTTTGTGGAATAGCTGATCAGTGTGTAAAGCTCCCTTCAGGGTCAATGCAGACTAAAACTAGTGTCATTTCAAGTGATAATCCAGTGAGATTAACTCCACAAAGAAACAACAAAATAGAGAGTGTGTGTGTGTATGTGTGTCTGAGCATGTGTGTGTGAGTGCCTGTGTACATGTATATGTATGTGATATGTATTGTGTGGGAAGGAGAGAAAATGAACTCAGTTCTCCACTGTAAAGTCAGAAGACTTCTTATAACACAACTTTGTGCCTTTATCTTCTTTGCTAGTAACCTCAAAAGTATTGTGCTCATACAAATCAAGTTACCAGACTCCATTAGTCTGGGCCTATAACAATGGGTGGCATTTGCTAAGTAGGACTCCACCCTGTCTTCTTTCTTTTTCCCTGGGGCCCAGCTGTGTCTGAAAGCACAGCTGTGCTTCCCATGAGCCCTCCAGCATTTCACTATGCAGCTGTGAGAATGGCTTAGGAAATGTCAGGAGGCAGCTGCAGAAGAAATTGCTGCACCAAGCTCTTTAAGACTATCTTGAGGGAGGGAGAGGGAACTGGGATTGACATGTAAAACAATCTTGTTTTTAATTTAAATAGAAAAATGGAGGAAAAAAAGACTATCTTGAATAGGATCACTGGTAAATTTAAGACTCTTCGAACTACCATATTCAACACAAACACAGACACACACACACACACACACACACACACACACACAGAGAGATATGCACTCTGGAATTCAGATTAGGGAAACTGGAGGCTTAGATTTCTTGAGATGTTTTTAGCCACTTAGATTGTGGGTCTCACTGGAATCTCAAATCATAACTCTGTTAAATTGCCTCCACATTACATTAGTCAATTTTCATATGAATAGTTGCATCAATAATGTGTGCATTTAATTTCATTTGAGGATTGGAAAAATATCCATTTATTAAGTATTTTAAGCAAAGCACCAGCTCATGTAGCTTGGAAAATGGGATTACCCCCAATTCACTTTCAAATACTGCTGTATCTTCATAAGTATTTCTATTCATATTATTATTTTAATATCAAACAAATCTTTTCTTTTTCTAGCTAAAAGATAATGTCAACATTGGCTCCATACAATGCTGATTTTGGATATATATATATATATATATATATATATATATATATATATATATGATTTCAAAGACACTCAAGACACAAATATAAGATGTGATGCTGTAGTTGACCTGGGCCTCCAATCAAAAATACAAAATACAAGCAATTAACCATCTCTCTGTGTCAAAAACTTGAAAGATAGGAAGAAAGTGGGCTTTAAATAATAAGGTGGATTTCGGGAGAAAGGAGGAAAGACAAACTTGTTCCCAAAGTGGGAGGGATTCCATGAATAATGACAAAGAGATGGATGGGGAAGAGGTGTAATGTCTTCAGAAAACAGTGGGAGTTCTTTTTTTTCCTCTTTTTTTATTTAAATTAGAGACAAGCTTGCTTCACACATCAATCCCAGCTCCCTCTCAGTGTGAGTTCTATGAGGTAACCAACACACATAAAGAGTCAGAGAGTCAAACTAGAGAGGTAAGGCATCAGGGGTTATGAAGTGTTGTGAATGCCTGGAAGATCATTGCATAGGATGCTGTGGGAATTGGAAAACATTAGGGATTTTTAACAAAAAATTGTCTGTGCTTAGTAGGGCACACTATTTACCCCTGAAATCCACCACTCATCCAGATTTAAAGTAAATACTTGCAACTGTTGAACACAGTGTTTGTGGCTGAATTAAATATCGGAAGTATCCATGAACATAAAGCAGACACTAATTGTTTTCTTGTTTGCTCTCTTAGAGCCCCTCACTTGGAGTTTTGAAAGAACTGTATGATGAATGTGTTACAGAGATACAGCAAAACTTAAGAAAGCAACAATATCTGTTGATCTGCCCACTGGTGAAAAGGGAGCCATTAGCAATGGGAATTGAGTGGTCAGGGGAAAAAAATCAGAGTTACTGAGTACAGTTAAGAGTTTTTGGCTGAATGTTGGTGTTGCATGCCTTTAATCCCAGCACTCAGGAGGCAGAGGCAGGCAGATCTCTGTGAGTTCGAGGCCAGCCTGGTCTGCAGAGCAAGTGCCAGGATAGGCTCCAAAGCTGCACGGAGAAACCCTGTCTTGAAAAAAAAAAAAAGAGTTTTAGAAGTCTTTTTATGATGGAATCTTGGGTAGGAAGGATTGTTGTCTTCAGTTATATACCTGCTGGTAAGCCTACCCGTCTCCACTGGATAGTTTCATACCCATTGTCACCCAGACTGCCCTATTTAAACACAGAATGTCACAAAATAAAAGGAAAAGAAATGACAAAGTGTAGGTTGTGTGTTTTACTGTTTGGGAGCCTACCACCCAGCTCCCAAATAAATACATGGAGACTTATTCTTACTTATGAATGCCTAGTCTTAGTTTTACTTAATTCTAGCCAGTTTTTCTAATTTAAATTATCCTATTTCTCTTCTACCCTTTGCCTCTAGGTGTTACGATAAATCTTTCTGCCAAAAACCACCTAAGCCCCACCGCCATGTGTGAGCTTTAGGCCAGTCACCAGCCTGAGTTAGGGCCCAAATGAATACACAGAAACTTGTATTAGGTACAATGCTGCTTGGCCAATGACTAGGATTCTCTTCTGTTAGCTCAGTCTTAACTATCATAAACCTATATATTTTATAAGACTTATATTATCAGTCACCTTATTGGTGTCCCTCCTTGCAGGTGGATCACATTGTGCCACTGGAGCAGGAGTGGAGGGGAAAAGAGGGACACTTCCTGTTTCTTCTTCTTTAAATATGAGTCTCCTTGCTATGTCACTTCCTGCCTGGATCACCACTTATCTACTACATTTCCCAGAATCCTCTTTGACTCCTAATCCTGTCTAACTTGCTGTCTCATTGGCCAAACAGTATTTTATTTAACAATCAATAAGATAAACATACACAGAAGTACTTCCCCCATCATCTGGCCTTTTTACTTTTCTTTATTCTATATGTCTTTCTTTACTTCTTACTCCATGGCTCACTGTGTGGCTTTGTGGCTAGTCACTGGTGTCCTCCTCCCCTTCTTCTTTTCTCGCTCTTTCTTCTCTTTTTCTATTTTTTCCGCTCTGCTTGGCAGCCACACCTATTTCTCTCTCCTGACTAGGCATTAGCCATTCACTGCTTTATTAGACCAATCAGTGTTTTAGACAGGCAAAGTAACACAGCTTTACAGAGTTAAACAAATGCAACATGAAAGAATGCAATACGTCTTTGTATCATTAAACAGATATTCCACAGCATAAGTGAATGTAACACTTCTTAAACTAATATTTCACAACAAGGAACTTCAGGGATGAAGGGAGGATTGACAGAGAAGAGAGAGATAAGAGGAGGAGGGGATGAGACCAGTAAGAATGTATTATATGCATTATGAAATTCTCCAAGGACAAATTTAATTAGTAAAAAAAAAGTTTGAAAAAGAGAAAGCCATGAATGAGAAGTTGCCAAACATACGATGTATGCTAAGAATGACAGAAATGGAAAAATCAGGAAAAGAGATGAGCCACCTTTGTGCTGGGACTTGCACTAAGACCTGGAAATCCCTGTTGACTCAGTCAGGAGCCAGAGACCAAGGCAAAGCAGATGCTAGATTTATAGAGTCCATCTCTCAGGGTTCACAAAGGGCTCAAATAGGAGAAGAATACATCTTGCAGAAAATGGAGAATAATTTCCATAAAACTCAATTTCTTGAACTGAGTAAAATAAGGGTGGGTTGATTTTCATATTTTTCTCTATGGCTGATGAAAATGCAATTGTGCTTCCATATAACAAACCATGATTCTCTGATTATAAATGCCTCAACTTAATTGTGTTTAGAGTAACACAGAGATAATTGACACAAGAGGAGAAATTCAGATGGCCAACACCAAGATGACACAATAGTCAACCTCAATAATTTAATAAGTAAGTGGATTGAAAGAAATAAAGGAAAATAAAGCCACACTGATTCCACCCTTTTCTGAGCAAACTGGAATGTGAAGGAGAAAGATGGATTCTCAGAGCTAGTGACATAATGACCTCCCTGTGATGGAGAGAGTTCGAAGCTGGTAGACTCTTCTCTTTCTACAAAGTGTCCAGTGAAAGTTATCCCAGGAAAACAAGTGTGCTGGTGCATGAGTTCTTAAGTGTTACCTCAGTGGAGAGTGTTACACCTCAAATAATAATTACCAGTATGGAAATGTCTTAAAAGTGTGCATTCATAAAATAATAATATGTGCTAGTGATTAGTTTTGAAGGGAATTTATCAGGACAAAATTTTATTGTGTCGGGATAAAAAAATCAGAAAGTATTGGACTATTTGGCAAGAGAAGAAAATGTGAAAAGATAAGAGAGTACCCTGATGAACACTAGAGTAACCTTTGGCTGTCTCTGCCTGCCCTAGGACTGACTTTTTCTTTTCTTTTCTTCCCTCTTTTTTTCCTATTAGTTTGGATTTTTGTTGATGAGCAGAAGTGTGAGCTCATGTTGTTCATGTTTCATTGTTATCAACAATCCTGGAAATGTCTTTGCTTATTTTGTTTCATTTATCCTAGACTTAGTCTTTAGTGAAATGATGTTTATTATCATTTGATCTTGTTAAATGTCTGCTGATAATTTAAATGAAAATTATTTTTCATGTTTTTGGCCTTTTTTGAAAGGACATATATGTGGATATGTACTGTGTGCATGTAAGTATAAACATGTTCTAATGCATGTAAGTGTACATGTATGAATGTGCGTGTTGGAAGTCTGCCGTTGATATTGAATGTCTTTTTCAATGGATCTCAAGTTTATATTTTTTTTTCCTTCATTTTTCCCTGAGACACGGTTTCTCTGTGTAACACTGGTTGTCCTGGAATTGGACCAGGCTGGCCTCAAACTCACAGAGATCCTCTTGCCTCTGCCTCCTGAGAGCTGGAATTAAATGTGTGCTCTCTTGACTGAACCTGTAACTCACTGTTTCAGCTACTCTGGCCCACAAATTTGCTCCCAAGATACTCTGTCTCCTATGCTGGGATTTCAGTCAGGCTGCTAGAAATCTGCCTTTTAGTGACTTGTGGGAATCAAAACTCAGTGACTCTGTTTGTGTGGCAAATGTTTTACCAGCAGAACCATCTTCCCAAGCCTTTCTTTGTTGTTGGAGACAAAGCCTCATTCTCAATAGACAGCTCAGGCTGGTTTCTAGTTGCAATCCTCCTATCTCCAGCTCCTGACCATTGAGATTAAAGGTATGTACCACTACACCTGTCTCAAGCACACAGTTTTTATTTAGGGAAATTATACTGTCCCATATGTATCATTTTCTACTGATCTCCAGGAATTAGACAGTGCTCCTGGGATCACTCAGTCAGTAGGAGAATATGATTCTGATCCCAGACCTCTTGTGAAGACGCTGAGCATGGAATCTTAGTGCTGGGCAGGTGGACATAAGATGATTCCTGGGCTTGCTGAGCTACCATTCAAGCTCAATGGTGAGATCAGTGGGAGATCCTGTATCAATGATACAAGAGGCTTCTTCATGCACACACAATGCACCTGCACACACTTATGCAAACTCAAACATGTGTATGTAAAAGGCTAAGCAAATGAAACACTGTGTTTTAAGGATCTGAGTATGTTGCTATTTTTAATCTATTCATCCATTTCTTATTGCTAGCTTGTATTTCACTTAAAATGAACCTTATAATTGAAAAATATGATAAAACATTTAAAACTCTGGATTGACATTATGCAATTCCACCATTAATCCTCTCTTTAGAGAAAGACTTTTGGATGAATATAACTTTTACTTGAGTATTGAGATGACTTTGACAAAGTAGGCTGTAGAATTCTGAACATGGTTCTTATTTTTCTTGTGGAGTAATGAAGCAAAGTTAAACATGGCTTGGTCTTGGGAACATTTTTTATTATATAAAAAATTATTCAATCCTCAAATACATGTTATTTGCATGTATTTTGTCAACTAATGTTGACTGTACAATTAAAATGAGAATTTTAAAAACTATGACAACACACACTAAATTCACTGGTGTCACAATGGTGATGTCATTTAGGATCTAGAAAATCAGATAGTCTGTGACAGAAGATCCACTGAAAAGGCAAAAAATATTTCAGTGTTGTTGAGAAAATTATTTTTAATATCATTGTTCTATTAAAATAAGACAGGGATGTTTAGGGTCCCTGAACCATGTCCTGTGAACTGCAGGTCTACTGGTCTTCATTCTCTCCTGTGAACAAAACTTACACCAGTCTCCAGTATGTGCAGTGTTCCAGGCCCATGCAGCTGAATTAGTCTCAGGATCATATTTTGCTGTTTTGTCTAATTAGTGAAGTTAATTTTCCTTGATACTTTAAAATGTTGTCCTTATTGAAATGAATAGCAAAGCCTGAAATTCAATTTCCAAGTTTTGGTATCTCTGGAAATTATACCTTGCTTCTTAAGAAGATGGGTCCATGGCATCTATTAGATGAACTTCACCACACCCTGCAAACTCCTGATGCTAACATGCAGGAAGAGAAGAAGCTGGCCATCTACTCATGGGGAGGTTGCTTGTTGATCTCAGTATGTGAAGAGATTCAGGGATACCAAGCTTAAACCTCGGATACCTGTCCAACAGGCACTAATAGACAGGTACTAAGCACCTCTAGAATTCCCAGACCCATGAGCTTATGGGCTAAGTTGTTGACTAGAGAGAAGCCAGAGAAGAGCAGAAAAGACAGTACTCTCCCAGATGAGGTAACCACTGATATTTCAACACTGAAGTTCAAAGGTGATTTAGCGTGTCATGCTTGAAAGCCATTACCCTCAGAGGAAATCTTAATAGGCATCAACACTGAATATCACTAACACACAATGTTTGCTTTTAAATTCTCCACTGCCTCAGCTCTTCCTCCATTATCCTATTCCAGGCATAGAATAAAGGACCTCCTGAGGAATGTGCAAAGCTGTGAACACCATCACTGCTGTTGGAGGCACACTATGCACTGTTAGGCGAGTTATTTTAACCACGTGAGTTTCTGAGGTGGCTTCAGCTATTTCCTCTGTTTCGTGCATGAAGAAAATGGAAACCAGGAGTTGAAGTGTCTTACCTAAGGTTACACAACCAGTAAGTGGAGGTATGACAAAGAGTAGGGTGTGTGTCTGCAAAAAGCAAGAGCCCAAGCCATCTTTTATGCAAAATAAACACTCCAACCCTGAGTTTTTAGCTGTTTTTGTCTTTCTGATTTTTTTTAAATGGTGAAGAAAAGCAGCTTCCTTCTTCCTTCCATCCTCAAACTTCCTTCCATCCCCATACTATGAGGAAAAGCCACTGACATCGCCTGAGATCCAGGTGAAGGAGAATATATATATTAAAACAACACATTTTCTTGAGACTAGAAATGCAAAATCAAAAGCACACTTTGATTCAGAAAGTCCAGAAGAATACAGTGAAGGTGATTAACCGCAGCTTCTTGGAAGGGGCTGGTGAAGAGGTTCGAAATTCTCTTTGTTGAGGGTTGTCTTGCTTTCCATTGAGCTTTGTGTGGAATGTCGTGGTTTCTGGACCAGCCAGCACCGCCTAAGATGGCTCTTTGAAGTGGGAAGTCTTTGTGACACAAAACGAGATGACCACAGAAAAGACCAAGAGCGTTCACGGTGTGTTTCCGCCACCTTGTGGATTGATGTATATTTGCATGTCTATTAGGATCACCAAACAACTTGTTTTTCAAGATTTTATTTGGTTTAAAAGATTTCAATAGCTGATGGACGCAGAAGCAGGCACCCATAGTAGTTAAATACTGAGTCATACTCCTGGAATCCAGTTGTAGAGAGGGAGGAGGGATGATCAAAGGAGCCACGACTGTGGTGGAGAAACCTACAGAACCAGATGACCTGACCTAGTCAGACCACACAGACCCCAGTCTTAAAGCTGGGGAACCAGCACTGGACTGAACTAAACACTCCGAATGTAGGTGCCAGTTAGGACTCCTGGACAGTCTATGGGATCTCTACAGTGGAGCCAGTATTTATTCCTGGTGCACAAATGGATTTTTGGGAGCCCATTCCCTATGCAGGGATACTGTTTCAGCCCAGATTCACGGAGGAGGGCCTAGGCCCTCGCCCAAACGATGTGACAGACTTGATGATTCCCCATGGAAGGCCTCACTGTCCTTGGGGAGTGAGTGGGTGGGGGGTGGGTTTGGGGGATTGGTAGGTGGAATGGAAGGATGGGAGGGAGAATGAAGGGGGGATTGACATGTAAAATGATTGTTTCTAAATAAGAAAAGATTTAGATTAAAAGAATATCAAAATATTTTTCCACTACAGTGTCCTCATTAGCCTGTTTTCTGTTTAAAAGAATAAACCACATTCATTTATTTGTTTATTGGGTATGTGTATGAGGGCATATACGTGCCACAGCTCAAGTGTGGACCTTAAGAGAACAACTTACCGCAGTTGTTTTTTACCATGTGGATCCCCGGGAATAAACTCAGGCCACAGTCGACAAGTACCAAGTACCTTTAATTGCTGAGCCATATCACTGGTTCATTCTCCAAAATTATTATCCTATTATATATTATCTGCTATTTTATCATCCTATTATACTACTATCTGCAAAATATTATCCTGTGCTGGTGACTTATATACTATCTGCTACTTTAAAGTAGTAGCAACTATATATTATCCTATTTTTGTGGTTTATATATCACTTGTTATTTTAAAAATAGAATAGTTAGTCTTTCTACAGTTCACCCAACTTAATTTGTGAAAGAGATCATTTAAGACAACATAAATTTATTATATAAATTATGTAAAAAATCTTATGCTCAGCAGTTTATAATTGTAGGCAGTATCTAGGGCTCTATCATTTTTATTCTAATATTAATCTTAAAAATTAAATGACATATATGTTAGGATGTAAAATACTACCTATTTCACAGTAAACATGTAAAATTAAGGGAAAGTTTTCATATGATTGCTGAAATTTTAAGACACAAATGTCATCCAAACCAGTTTTCTGTAAATTTTGTTCTAGCTTTGTCAGAGTGAAACATCAATCGAGTTTATCAAAAGAATTACATAGTCAAGTACAAGGAATCTCATTATCCTGCCTTGCTAAATTTGAAACATGCTCATTTACATTTAAAATGGTAATATTAGCTCATACTATATACCAATTAAATTAAGAAAGGGTTTTTAAAAAGCAAGTGTGTGTTAGGTGACTATCTGTTTGTGCCCGGGAAGAGCAGAGGAAGATATCAGGCAGCTATCTGCCTTACTCCCTTGAGATAGGATCTTATTGAAACTAAGTTCACTGTTTTTCTGTTTCCAGGAGGCTGGCTGGACAGTGAGCTCCCTTGTCTATTTACCTCTGTCCCCAGTGCTGGCCTTAGGGGCATGCATGGTCATGCCTGGCCTGGAATTTGAACTCAGGTCCTCATGCCTGATCTTCCAATGCTCTCTTTTACACACATGTTGTACTAGATTCCCTTGTATTGTGTGATATAACAGCAGGACCGATTCGACTTAGAGGAAGAAGGGTTCATTGAGGCTTATGGTTCCAGAGGGATAAGAACTAATCACCATCATGGTAGCAAAGTGTGGCAGCAGACAGGCATGACAGCTGGTGACAGAAGCTGAGAGCTTCTACCTCAAACCACAAGCACAAAGCAGAGAGCAAACTGGGAATGGTGCAAGATTTTTACCTCAACCCACTGACGTACTTCCTCCAACAAAGCCCCTTCCCTTAAACTCATCCAAATACAACCTTTGATTCATTTTAAACAACGTTCTTCTGGTGTTTTTGTCTCTTCTAAAGTGTCCCATTTCATCTTTTGCCTGGATTTTCCTCTTTCCTAACTGATCCTCTGCCTTTTGATCTTTATCCTCCAATCTGTACTTTCATACAACACAGCAAGACTACATATACTTGCTCTCCTTCCTCCTTTAAATTTCTCCTCCGACTTCTCCTTGCTGTATAAGACAATCTGCATTCCTTATTCTGAAATCCAGATAATATACGACACACCCATCATAATGCCTGACATGTAAAATGGATAAATGGATGTGCTTTAGCACTGTGCTGCTGAGAACAAATGACTTGAGTTGCTGGTTGTCTTCTTTGAGATTTGTGGATTTCTGTGGGAAAAAAAAAATGATGGTAAAGAAAGAGATGCCGTTCATCTCTACAGTTAATCACAATGGTCCAGTGATGGGGGATGTCCTTCTGTATATATGTTTCTTTTATTGGTTGATGAATAACACACTGTTTGGCCAATAGAGGCAGGAAGATAGGCAGGACTAGGAGATGAGGAGAATTCTGGGAAAGGTAGGCAGAGAGAGAACATGAGGAGACGCCATGTAGATCACAAAGGAGTAACAGGTCTGGGCATTCTCCAGTAAGCCAAGACCACGTGGAAATACATAGATTAATAGAAATGGGTTAATAATTAAGACAGAGCTAGCCAATAAGAAACCTCAGCCATCAGGCAACTGTTTAATAATTAATAAAAGTCTTTGTGTGTTTATTTGAGGCTAAAATGGCAGAGGGACCTGGCCTGACAAAAAACTCCAGCAACAGTCCAGTGTGTCTAGAAATAATTACAAGGAAGTGCTTGGCTAGTGTAATACAAAATCCTGTACTCTCAAAATGTATTCTATTTCTTCAAGTAAACCTAAGCATGGTTACTGGGCTATCATTCCTACCTCAAAGACACTTTCTATGTTGGGAAGAGACATCAGGACTCATAGACTAGAGATTAGCTGGGCACCACTGCCCTTTGGCACACTCCTTTCTAGATCCCCTTCTCTATCACATTAGGTTAAAAGATGACCAAATAGGCAATGTGATCTCTAAAGTAGTATCTTTGTTTTTGTGGAACATTCTGTCATCAAATTTATTTTGAAGTCTCAATATATTGTTTTTTACTTAGGAAAACCTTTGTTAGTAACCAATGTTTCCCAGTTGTGGTGGCTAATAGTCATAGTCAACTTGATTGGATTAAGAAATGTCCAGGGCATTAAAGAGACATATCTTCAAGAGTGTCTGAGGTTATTTTCAGAGAGTATTAACCGAATGAAGAAAACCCACTATAAATGAGTATGGTACCATCATATGGACTGGGGCTCTGGACTGAATTAAAAAGGGAAATGGAGAAATCCTGCCAAGCAGTGACATTCCTTTTTCCATCCTGCTTCTAGAACTCCTAAGATGTGAGCAACTAACCTCAGTCTACTGCCTTAGAGCTGCCTGCTCTCTTGACCTTGCCTGCCATGATAGACTGTTATGCCTTTACACTATGAGCCAAAAGATCTTTCCTACTCTAAGTTGCTTTGGCCAGATTTTCGGTCACGGTGACCTTAGAAATCAATATACCAGCCAGTTACAGACATCTGTCTACTTATCTGAGGATGCTTTGGAAAATGCTATAGCATTTACTATATGAATCTCAAGTCTAAGAAGTTGATTAATCCCAATATATAGCAATGGATTGTCATGATTGGGATACTAGTTGCTAGGTAGGTTTGGACAAAATAGAGATTATCTCTCATCCTTTAAATCTAGGATTAGAAACACAGATACCAATATTCTTCCTTTTAATGTTACCCCTCAGGTGAGTGTTTGTCTGCAGTTGACTTAGTTTGCCTTCTTTCCCATAGCTTCTCAGGCTACCATCTTGAAATTCTCTTGCCTTTTACTGAAGATGAACAATTTGAACTCACTCATTTTCACTCTTTTATCCATCATCTATGCCACAAGGGTACTTAAAACTCCTTTCCACCAGCTCTCCTGTTTCTTTGTTACCAGTTTTTATTTTCAAATACTTTTGATCCAACCCTGTCCCTCCAAACATTTCTTCCTCTGTGATCAATTGCATGATCGCATTTTGTTTAATTTTGTTACTATCCAGCCTAAAATATTTTAAAAGTCATATCCTGTGGCCACTCTTCTAGCTCTTTTCTTAGTGAGTTTACAACATCAACTGAATGAATTGGGCCCAGGTAATATCCAGGGATGAAATTGATTGCAAAACTACTCCTATTTCTTCTCCTGGAACTGACGATAGTCTCATTAATGTTGTTTCATTCACTATAAAGATACCAACATACCCCCTTTGTTGGTGATGATGGGGAGAATTACTTCCATAATACTGTTTACCCTTAAAGGAAGTCAGGACGGGGAGGAATCTGGAGGCAGGAGCTGGTGTAGAGTCCACAGAGGGGTTCTTCTTACTGGTTTGCTCAGCCTGCTTTCTTATAACACCCAAGACCACCAGTCCATGGATGGCACCACCACAATGTGCTAGGCCCTACTCCATTCATCATTAGTTAAGAAAATGCCTTACAGGCTAGCCTGCAGCCCAATCTTATGGTAGCATTTTCTTAACTGGGATTCCTTCCTTTCAGATGACGACTTCACTTTGTGTCAAGTTGACATAAAACAATCCAGCAAATCTTCCTTTCCATAGATATTGCGATGGTTTGGGGTCTCAGCATTTCCTATTCTGATGCTGAATAATCATGAAATTATAGTTACTCTGTGCCTCCATTGTTTTCCAACTCTAGTCAGTCTTCATTGTCTACAGAGTGCTGTCTCTTTAACAGAACTGTGTTTAAAACCCTCTTGATTTTTTTCCTTCTATGTCTAAATTGACTCTCTAAGGCTGACAGGATCTAGTGTATATTCCTTAGGAAGATGTTTTTGCCTTGGATAACCTTTCCTTCCCTAAGAGCACCTTGTGTTCTGGGCACACAGTGTTTCACAGTGTATTGATTGTGTAGCTCTCATGCAGTTCTGTTTGGAGAAACATTAGACACACTTCAGCTTGGTGAACATCTCAGTAACCAGGTCAAGTATTACTTTGCCTTTGAAACCTTTCTTATTTGCCCGTGCTAATGACTTGTTGGAATTATAGTCCGATTTTTTTCTTTCTAACCATAATATATAGCTGCTGACTCCAGCTTAATTTATTTCAAATGAAGCAAGAGGCAAGAGCACTTTTGATCATTTCTAATTGCAAAAAATGTGCATTTTAAATGATTTTTGCTCAAGTGTTTTCTTTCAATGTATCTCTTTCTTCCATTTGGTCATCTTTACTTACTATTTCCAAAGAACTTAAACCTTATTTCCTTTAAATGGATGATTTTGGGGGTGGTTCTTACAGGGTTTTACAACCATTGTCAAGATGCCTTTGAAAACATACTTGTGATTTCATTATTTACAGATATACTCCATTTTCATCAGTCTTTCATGTTTTGTCCATTAGCCCTCATATCTTTGTCAACTGTCAGTCTATATTCTATATATTCTGGACATTTCATACAAATCAGTTCATAGGTCATGTGAAGTTTTGTTCTTAACAGTTCACTGGGCATGCTTTCAAAGTTCATTTTATATTGCAATATGTGTTTGTGCTACCTGTACTTATGTGTGAATGGAATAACATCTTGTTCATCCATGTATTTGATGGATATCTGAGTTCCTTCTACTTTCTTGCTTAAGGACAATGTTGTTATGGAGTTTTCTGTATAAATGTTTGTGATTAATGCACCTTTAATAGAAATCACATTTTCTTTTTGTACTCTTATTTGTGCATGGTGTTAAGAACATAGACCTGTAGTTGGATTATTTATGTTAAAATTTCAAAACTTACAAACTGTCCTTTGGCCAATTTTTTTGTCCTTTATTTTACCTCAGTTTTCTCATATTTAATAGGAGGCTATTGATATCATCTTCTTCATGGGATCTTTGTTAAGCAATTTATTTTGTAAAAAAAAGTATACAGGATAGTGCCAAGACTATGGTAATTATCTTAACATATCTTATCTAATAGTTTTTAAATTGCACACACTTTATTGTGTAATTAATTGTAAAGTAACTTAAAATCTGGGACTCTACCAATTGATGTTGTTCTATATACAAGGTGTACTTGGTCACTACTCTATAAAGTAAATAAAGGTTGTTATAATGAGCCCATTTAGGCAATTAAAGGAAAATCACTTAGCAAGACTTCAGTTATACTGAAGTTGCTCATAAAGGCAAGTTTCAATTTGAAAGTCAAATAAAGTTGTATGTGGTTCCTTGCAACATATCTTTTTATGCTCCAAAAATGTGCCTGCATTTAAAATACAAAAAACATGAATGTGCCAGGAATTTGTCTAAAGGTGTAGGATTCACGTTAACTGTGGCCACAGCTAACAGTTATGTTATCCCATACAATTCTTGTGGGGTTCAAGGAAGGTGTGTTGTGACGTATATGAACTGAAAAATTATTATTATTACTTTCTGCAAAAAGAAGAAAGATTAATATGGTCTGAAAGGAAACTAGAGAATGAAAAATTATTTGAATAGTTTTTGAATGCTTGGCATTCTCTTGGTCTATAAGCCTGATTTTGGTTAGGAAAGTGGATTCACCCACCCACCCCACCCTCCACCCTTCTACCTCCTAGCCCCCACCCCTGCCGCTGCCTCTTTATAGCAGGAAGGAGGCTTTAGATAAGGATAAGATTAAAGATAAGCATAGAAGTTTTGAATATGTACCAATCAACGCAAAATTCTGTGGCTGAAAAGTAGATAGACCTCAGAAAACTGCTATAAACCCTTAGGCAAGCCATACATCTGTTCTCTGATTACCTACACACATGTCACCATTGCCACCTGAGGAGCATGGTTCTTTCTCTTCTGTCTTCCATATCTCACACAAGTTTCTCCCAGTGGAGAAACTTAATACTTACTGGCAAAGTAATTGGAACATGTGGGTTTTAGACCCCTATAAGGCCAGAAGCTGTTGACAGGTATCAGGGGTGATCCCATAGGCCAACTGATTTCCAGCAAGGGTGTGACACTTGAGATATTTCTACTGAAAGTACTTGACACAAGCCTCTCTGTGTCCCTCATAATTTGTAAGTAGTCCAAACTTCCAAATTGGTAGAAACAAAAGTGTTCCTTCCAAAATTCTAATTGAGTGACTTCTCTCTAAGATAATGTCAGGAGAGGCCAGTATTTCAGACTTAAGTAAAGTGGAACCTTGCCCAATTTGATTGGCCATAAAAATGAAAGGGATGACAGATATTTTTGAAGTGTCTTGGCATGAAATATTTTGAGTAAGGCAAACAGATGAAAGTAGAAGTTTCATTTATTAGAGCAATAGACAGTTGGTTTATAGATTAGGAGTTTTATGTATTTTAAATTTTATTTAATCATTTCTTATTTTCATAAATTAGATTGAGGCAAAGTGATGGGTAATAAGTGGAGCATAATGTATAAAAAGCTAAATCTGTCCATCTATTCTTTTGTCTATCCATTATAGGTAGACTTTTTTCCCCTTCCATCCATCATCCTGGGATCAGGAGAAAGCCCAAATAACCATTTGTTGCTGTTTGTCAACGCTGAAGAAGGGATCACAGACTTTTAATACAAGCCCATCTCAGGACTAATACTTATCTTGGCAGTGCCAAGAATCTGAATGAGCTTTTGAACTGCAAAACTCAAGTTTATTTAAAATGGAACTAAAAGGAGCTGCATGAGTAACTCAGGGTGAGGCAGAGAAAATTCAGTTGGCCTGGAATGGAAGTATAACAGAATGGAATTATAAAGATCATAGATTTTCCAAGTGCATTTTGAGAATGAAAAGAGACACTGAATTTGGAAACAGTATTATATAATGTCTTGACATATGTATTTATTTTTCACAAGTCTTTAATAAATGGTATCTAGGGCAGAAGATATGGTTAAAAGTACTGTCTGCTCTTGCAGAGGACCCAGAATTTGTTCCCAACACCCATCTGGCAGCTCAAGACTGTTCATAACTCCAGTTCTAGGGGATCCACTGCTCTCCTCTGGCCTCTGCATGAATGCATGTATGTGCTGCACAGACATACATGCAGGCAAAACACTCACATAAAATAAAAATAGTTAAAAGTTGTCTAAAGATCTATGACACAAAAAGTACTTGTCAACAATGATTATTTGGGAAATAAAAATTAAACTATAATGAGATTTAAAAAGATGAAAAAAAAATAAGTATTGATGAGGAAGTGGAGTAAAGACAAGCTTTGTATATGAGTTACAAGAATGTAAAGGAGTATATCCATTATAATATTCCATTAAAAAGGTGAAGTAAAACCAGGAACTGTCAAGGTGGTTCTGCAGGTAAAGTTGAATGTTGTCAAGCCTGAGGACCAAGGCTAATGGCACAGACAAATAAAATAATTTTGAAGGTATATAAGAAGGTGCATATATATGTTCTGTATAAATACTACACTAAAAACCAACAAGCAGTTGGCTAGACTAAGAATGGGATTACTAATTAGTCCCATAAATCTACATTTGGCAATATGTCTGAAAAATTCAAATCAGTATGCTAAAAGGTAATTTGAAGATTATGCAATAGTTAAGTGTCGGGAGCCAGGGAATTCCACTAAGGAATGTCTCAAGGTCCGAACCTCCAGTTTCAGTAAACAGGAGCTCTGGCCTACAATTGTATTGCAGATGTGAGATAACCTGCTATTGAATAGCATGGCCTTCGTGGAGGATGTCCCCTAGTTTGCATCTGTACAGAACTAAGCATTTGAATAGGCTGCACCTGGGTGGAGGGTGAGGTGTGTAAGTAACAAGTGAGGACACAGATAGAGTGAGGGGCAACCTGGCAGAGGGGCCAAGTAGAGGGGAGAGAAATGGCTTCACAGTTAGGGAAGCATGGTTAGGAAACAGCAGGAAGATGCTGAATAAGCAAAAGACTCCAGTTTTGCAGCATGGAACTGAGAGCTCTCTAAAGATAACAAGATGTCTGTGTTTGGTCTTTGTCACCATCAGGTTGCTAGGAGTTTCCAAGTCCAGGCTCCCCCACTCAGGCCGAAACTCATGGCTACCATGGCTTGGGACTGAGACATGCTGGGCCACGATAGTTAAGAATATGGAACCAACCTAAATATCTATGAATGGATAAGCAAAATGTGGGATGTGTGTATGTGTGTGTGTGTGTGTGTGTGTGTGTGTGTGTGTGTGTGTGTGTGTCTCTAATACTATTAACTTTAAATAGAATAAGATTTTTCCATTGGAAGAAACAATTATAACTGTATCAAAATATGGCCTTTTCTGAAATAAAGCATTTATAATAAGTAAGATGTGTGATTTCAGCCTACACACCAATAGTTTTGTTAGACCCCCGGGAAACTCAGGTATCCAGCGTCCCAGGCCACTACTGCGGTTAACCCAATCAACAGGCAGATTCCAGAGCTTGCTGCAAACTGCATGAGGCTTTATTGTAATTTAATGAGCTAACCCCATGTTAGCTTGGGTCTTTTGTCCACCCACCACGGTGGTTGGCTACAAAAGACAGCTCCTAGGGGCTCCCAGAGATCTTGTAGGGCAACATAAGGGGAGTGTTTAGGGATACCCACAGGCTCAAGTTTGGTGTGCCTTCCAGGCTTGGAGGGCTTTCCCTGTGTTGTTTGGCCAACTGGTTGTTATGTTCCATAGGCCCTCCCAGGGTGGTTGCTATGCTCTGTGCATCATTGCTGTGTGCTTGAGCACCCAGGGTCGTAAAGCATAGAGCCACCAGCTAACTTCTGATTGGTTCCTTGTCACAAAGCAGGCACCTAACCACTAGAAACTAAGACAAGGTCATAGCGAGCACGTGTTACTGTCATGGCTGCCGAAATGGGGAGCTGGTCCCTTCATTCCCCCATTTTCATTTTTGGAAATTCCAATCATGGAATTGCTGTCTCTCTAGCGCCTCCATCAGGGAGTGAGAGATATTGGCATCCCCATGCAAGGGGATGCCTGACTTAGCATTTTAACCAGGGAAAATGGGCGGCGAATTCTTTCCCAAGCTACTTCCTGTGACTTTGGGATGGAGTTAGGGACCCCAGAAGGTTGAAATGCTAGTCAAAAGCAAAAAAAGGAATTTAGGCAATGGGGAATCCATCAAGAGCTTCTGGTTAGCAGACTCTGTTGCAGAGACAGAGGGTGTCCACATCAGCTGGACTGGTTCACATCCACAGCAATCCAGGGCTTGAAGTCTACTTAGAACAGCCTGTAGTCAGCAACTGATACTCAGATTGAAAGACCTCCGAAGAGGTACTTTCGTAGAAGGAGACCCGCACCCAGGAATCAGCGAAACCACGAACTTTGGATGCAAAAGCAAGAGGCTTTATTAGTAGCGCTGGTACCCCGGGGCTTAGCTTTTGGTAGGCTAAGCCCCGAGCCAAGGGAGAGGGGTCCTTATATAGCTAAAAAGCACAGTGCAGAAGCGAAAAGCATAGTTACAGGGATTCTATTGGACAATTTAATGAGGTACAGAGTTATTTTAGGTCAGTATATTCTCAAGGTCTGCACCTGGTACAACAGACCCAATTCCCCCCTCCGCGTCCAGATGGCTGACCTTGGGACGGAGGTTCCCATCGGGGGGGGGCGGGGGCGGGGGCGTCCTCTCCTGCTCGGCCCCAGCCCCGGGGCGCGGCGCCAGGCGGGCGGGCCTGGGTCGAGGGCCCCCGCCTGGGTGAACCGGCTTGGGAGGGAGCCAGCCGCCAGGCGTGTGGGAGTGCGCGGCGCGTACGGGAGTGTCACCGAGAGAACCAGCCAGGGGGCGGGGTCTTTCAAGATGTCTGCCAGAAGCAGAAACCTGTTTAAGACATGTTTAAACTAGGAACAGAGGTTAAAACTTATTTACTGAAGCCCACAGTGCAGAAAAAGCAGATATCTGGATATCTGTTCAAACAGCAGGAACATATTTATAACTTTGAGTCCTAGCGAAAACTACAGATTTGGGCTATAAGCATGTACATTTTTCTTCTGTCCAGAGAGCCAGGTATGGATTGGACAGAGGTGCCTTTGGCCTGATGAAAAGCCCTTTAAGTTTGTACTTAGATGACCAAATAAACCTAAAAACCTTGAGCTTGTGCCTGAACAGTAGATAGTCACTATTTTACCAGCTAACATGCTGACTATAGTCTAGAGTGGATCTGACTGTCTGATGCTGCCAAGTTGACAACCATTAATATTTCAGAGATCTGACAAGGGTATATTTTATTCAAATCTACTAAAAAGTGACAGAAGCCGGTCCATATACAGTTAGCCATACCCAAGTTTCTCCATTACCGATGGAGGCAGGTGTCTCAAAAAACCAGCAGTCTTCAACAGGCCTATAAGGTGAGAGAATTTTTTTTTTGTTTTTTTGTTTTTTTTCTCTCTGTGGAAGAGAGTCATGGAAAAGACTGACCTTGTTTTGTCTAGGCAAAGGGGGTGCAATCAATTTTTCAGTGTCCAGCAGTTTTGTCTACAGTCTCGGTCAGGTCCTGGCAGACGGCAGGTATCACATCTGAGCATCTGCACTGGTCCAGGTACAGGAACTGAGGTGCCTCATAATCTTCTTTGGAGACTTTGGGTCATTGTCAGGATCTGGCAGTCTGTCTGATATTATAAACTTTACAGATAACAATTTAAATGCCATATTCTGAAGACCTCTGAAGCATTAAAGCTCTGTTTGTCTGTTTTAGTTACTTGCCTGAAGCACACAAGAAGCATACAGGTGGCTAGGTAAGGTCTTATTTCTGTAATTAATTTTCAGCCTAACTGTAACTAGTTTTAACTTCGTAAAATATTTGAAACTTAGCACAGCTGAATTTAAGACTGCATAGAGTTACCTTATAGTCCTTAAACAGTAGCTGCATGTAAACATTTTAGCTGCTTTGTTTAAACTTATTTCTGAGACAGGGTTTCTCTGTGTAACAGTCCTGGCTGTCCTGGAACAAACTCTGTAGACCAGGCTGGCCTCAAATTCACAGAGATCCACCCGCCTCTGCCTCCAAGTGGTAGGATTAAAGGCGTGGGTCACCAATGCCCTAAACTTAACTTCTGAAAACATAAACTGTAACATCTTATAATAGATTAGCAGCTTTTATAAAACAAGAACTTTACATTGTCAGGCTTTGCTTAAAAATGATTCTAAATTGAAGCTCTTTAAGTACAAACATTAATAAAAACAAACATTTAAAAAACATAAACATTTAAAAAAACTGGTTTTAAAAAGAAATTTAAATTCCCTTAATATCTTTCTGTAATATATAGAAGCATTAACATTTTAAATCTTAACTGAAAAACTTGTTTCTAAGATGGTACCTCTAATTTCCATGCGGTCACCTTTAGTCAAGATAGTGGTTTAAATTTTTTTTTTTTCATCTTCAGCAAAATGGCTACCAGTTATTTTGTGCCGCATGGCTGGCTACAAAAATGGCGATGACCCTCACCATTTGTTTTAGCTACATGCTTGTAACAGAACTTAGGTTATGCCAGGAAACAGAACATTTTAAAACAAGTATACATAAATTATTTGAGAAATAAACAGGACTTTTTAAACAGATTTAGCTTAATATGGTTAAAATTTTTAACTTATATTACCATTTTTAAAATTTACTATTTGTGGACATGAGAAACCATAGCAAACAGTTTACATTTTTCTCTTTTAACAACCTTTTCTCTGACCTTCTACGACTTACTTTAACTTTCTATAACTTTCTATATACCTTTAGTTCATTCCTCTGATTTCCTTAGACATTCTTAGACAAATTTCTTTTTCCCTTTCCCTCTTTATTATTTTAGTACAATCTCATTTCTCAGTCAACATAAAAAATTTTTATCAAAGTCCTTTTCATAGTTTTTAATAACTTAAGGTTGGTGTGTGTGTGTGTGTGTGTGTGTTTTCATCTAAATCAGACCAGATAGTTCACCCGCCCGAGCTCCATGTGCTCAGGGAAGAGACCTGGGGTGTGGGTGGTAACTCCAGACCCTCGGCCAATGCAGAGGTGGGAAAAAGACCCCCGAGGTTTTCCTGCATACCATGTGTGTGGAGCACAGAGAAAGCCAGGCAGCCAGGCAGATGGCAGCCTTGCAGCCATGTTCCCTCAGAGCAGGGAAACTCCTGCCGCAAGCCAGGACCCACGGCAGGTCAGCAGTTGGGGCAGAGACAGAAAAGGACAGACGCCAACCCAATCCGTCCGTGCAGCTTATAAGGCAATGGCGCCGGGAAACGGGCAGCAGAACCAAGCGGCTACAATCACTGCTAAGTGAAGAGGGTCCAAGTATCCTTGGCCTCTGTTCATACCTCCTGGGTGTCCTCAGCGCAGCAGTCTGTCCTCCGGGCGCATCTGCCGATCACAGTTGAGGTGGCTCCCGCCCGATCTCCATGTTCTCAGAGCATCAAGAAAAGACCCCTGACCCATGCATGCCATGTGCATGGGCAGTAGGGACAGAAAGAGATGTTTAACACAGACTAGGGTCCAATTCGGAATTTTAGATGGCTAGCCCCATGGATATCAACTTGGTCCGAAACCAAGTCTCTCCTATAGATTTAGAAGGCTGCCCCCTGAACCTCCACCCTAAACAATTCTTGTAAACCCTATTATAGGACCTCCATATCCACAAAATTAACAGAAATAGTAAAACTGACTCACAAGCAGGCGGTGAGGGCGTGGACTGCAGCACACCAGATAACAAACCTGATCAGTCACCCAGCCTGTTCCAACCCTCCAGGCATACAGAAACCTTACAGAAACAAAGGCCGGGAAAGAAAGCTACCTAGTGTGGCGCCACATGACTCAATGAAAGGGGGTGTCAGAACTTTAACTGACTAACTATGGTCCTTAACATCCGTCCAGTGGTCAAAAGTCAGACTTGGGGGGGGGGGGGTTAGTACGGGGACAGACACAAACAGCAAAAACAGGACAGACATCAGACAGGACAAACTGAGTGGCAAAGAAATGGTGCCCCAATCCAAAATTACAAACAACCCTCAGACTTTCGTCCAGGGCGGGATCTCTGGGTCTCGAAACACGTCTGTTTCTCCCTGAGGTCCAAATTCCAAATTCGAAATATCAGTACAAATTACAAATACAAATTACAAATATGAGTTCTACGCAGGCTCAGATCAAATTCAAGTCATGGCACCAAACCAACAAAACAGCAAATTCAAATTCAAGTCATGGCACCAAACCAACAAAACAGCAAGAGACATAACAAGCAAACATATAACATTGAACATATAAGTTGCAAGCTCGAATCATCTTACCTCCAAGATCAAATCCACTCAGGTGAGTGGTGGTCACAAATCGAGGACAAGCCCCCAAATGTTAGACCCCTGGAAAACTCAGGTATCCGGGGTCCCAGGTCACGACCGAGGTCACCCCAATCACCAGGCAGATTCCAGAGCTTGCTGCAAACAGCATGAGGCTTTATTGTAATTTAATGAGCTAACCCCATGTTAGCTTGGGTCTTTTGTCCACCCAGCATGACAGTTGGCTACAAAAGAAAGCTCCTAGGGGCTCCCGAGAGATCTTGTAGGGCAGTGTAAGGGGAGTATCTAGGGATACACACAGGCTCAGGTTTGGTGTACCCTCCAGGCTTGGAGGGCTTGCCCTGTGTTGATTGGCCAACTGGTTGTAATGGCCCATAGGCCCTCCCAGGGTGGTTGCTATGCTCTGTGCGTCATTGCTGTGCGCTTGTCCATAAAGTACACCCAGAGTCGTAAAGCATAGAGCCACCAGCTAACTTCTGATTGGTTCCTTGTCACGAAGCAGGCACCTAACCTTTAGTGACTAAGACAAGGTCATAGCGAGCACGTGTTACTGTCATGGCTGCCAAAATGGGGAGCTGGTCCCTTCAGGGTAACTTATCAACTACACGGAAATAAAGTCAATATGAACAAGTAGGTTAAGGAAATGTGAAATTATTATAAAGGAACCCATAGAACACCATGGACCAGCAAGCTACTGAAATATAACTATCTTTTTCTAATAGCTTAATAGTGGCATCAAGTCACATGGCTTTGTCTACTGTTAATCTGTGGTGATTTGAAAATATTAAATATTGGGAAAAAGAATTCCATGATGTTTAATGGGTTATGCCACTAAGTGATCCAATTCCTAACACATGCGTTTTGTGTATCTATTGGCAATTTTAATTGAAAAAATGAATGGGTTATTTAATATAGGGGGAAAAATATGTGAAAGAAGAAAATTTTCAGTATGAACTTCCTGAGAATTTGGATGTAAATTATTTTGTATGGCAGAAATGCATAAAAATATATTTGACATAGAACAAAAATCAGTCAAGAAAAATTGAATTAAATTAAGCACCAGAGGCAGCATATTAAATTGCATTAAGATTGACAAGACGGTTTTCCTATGGTGTAATAACCTACTTTCTACAGTTCTATGACCTCTTGGATATACTTGTACAATGACTTAAGAGCAGGCATAGGAGTGTGACAGTCTTTCATATTTGCATTAATTCCAAAGATCGTAAGAGAAGTTAATGAGAAGGAAATGTTAGGAACGATTTCAAGGTTATGCTCATATATTTATTAGAGTATCTGTGCACAAGGCTATTTATTCAGCATAGGACTTTATCTCAAGAGCCATCAAACAGAGAACACATATAACCCTGGTTAATTTTTTTCTATTAGTTGTTTTTTTTTATTTTTTAACTCAGAGTGCATCAGAGTGTTCATGAACAGAATGTCTATTATTTCCTGATGATATTATTTTCTTTTATGTGGGAATTAAATGAGGATTATTTTTTCTTACTTGCCATAGGAGAAAGGACCTTGGGAAATGAAGATAAAAATATGTATGAACACATGTATGTGTCAAGGTTTGGCCATTTCATTTTATTTTGATTTTACTTTAATTCAGCTATCTAGTGGCTTGAGCTGGAACTATCTCCCACAAGTTCACCTTTCCAAAGTTTGTTGCCTGGATGGTGATGCTATCTTAAATAGGCTCTGGATCTTTTGTAAAGCAAACTGGTTAGCTGAAGTAGGCATTTTGAAGGTTATACCTACCCCTGTCCCACTGAGTACTTCCTGTGATTGGATAGTATCTCAGGTACCCAATGCCCAGGCAGTGTTGGTCTTCTGTGTCTTCCCTCCGCAATAGACTTAGATTTTCTGAAACCACAAGGCAAAATACAACTATTTACACCACACCCCTATAAGGGGTTTCCCTCAGGGATTTTGGTCACGGTGTTACAAAAGTAACTACTACAGAAACTTGATTGATACCAGAGGAGTTACTACTGATGAAACCTGACTGTGTGGTTCTTAGGCATTTGGAACTGACTTGTAGGAGCAGTTTGGGAAATGTTTGAGGTATATGATAGAGAAGCCGTGTATTATATTGTGTTGTGAGTTCAGAAGAGGACGATACAGAATGAGGACAACAGAGACAGGGATTATAATAATGAGGTTGCTGATGGAAACAGAGATAATGTTTGGATTGGACTAAGGGCATTGATATTTGTTGACAAAAACTGTTTATGTTTTGTCCATATCCTGAAAATTTGAGGGAGGCATATTTACAAACAATGAACTTTTTTTGACAAAAAAAAAATTTAAGGAAGTCTAGCATTTAGGCTATAGCAGTTATTGGTGACTGCTTTTAGCTAGGCTCACATTGATAAATTGGAGATTAAATCGTGGTGGAGGGTTTGAATGGTGCAGTTTGATAAGGAAAGTGGTTACTTTTGTGTTTCTCTGATAGAATACCTGGACTAAAAGTAACTTTGGGGAGAAAAGGTCTATTTCAGACTGAAGTTCCAGGGGAATATAGTAAGACAAGCTGCTTTTGGAGAACAATTTGATATTTGAAACTTGTGGCTTTCTATGAATTCATTCATTCTAAGAATGAGCAGTATGAGACATGGGAATGGTGGTATATAGCATTCCTACTGATAATGGCAAACCTGTATTAAGCTAAATTCCTTTAATGGATGAATGAAAGTAAACTGGATACATTCAGTTTCCTTGTATAAAATTGAAGGGTAGTGTAACGATAAATCTTTCCGCCAGCTGCCCGAGTACCACCCAAGTTCAGACCGCCATGTTAAGGCCCCAAATAATACACAGAAACTTATATTAGGTACAATGATGCTGGCCAATGACTAAGATTTCTTATCTGCTAGCTCAGTCTTAATTATTAGCCATAACTATTAAACTATATATTTTATAAACTTATTGAAGATGCCGGCGGCAAGTGTCCTGGCTTCCCAGACTCCACAGAGAGGAGGAGGAAGAGAACCACTTCCTGCTTGACCCTGATTATATTCTGAGTCTGCCTGCTATGTCACTTCCTGCCTGGACCACAAGACTTTACTACATTGCCCAGAATCCTGTGTGTTGTTTTGGGCACCCACATGGTGGCGGGGCTCAGGTGGCCTGGCAGAAAGATGCATCGTTACAGTTATTCGAAAAGGCAAGAAAAGTCCAATAGGAAATCTTCTCTCTATTATTACAGGATTTTGCAAGAATTGCAGTGTCTTTTGAAACTACATAGAATAGTAGGACACCACCACTCAGGGCATTAAGGTGACCTGTGTAGCTGCAAAGAATGGCTTGTATTTTGCCTCTTCATACATCATTATCATATTTGTACAATGGTACTTTCTTTTTATTCCATAATTTATTAAGAATTGTGGATGTATATAAACCACAGATTGAGCATGAATAATGATTTGTAGACCGGTTCACTGTGCTAATCCATCAGTAGGAGATTTGGAGACATAAAAATCCCAACATTTTCTTCAAACAACTCATGCACTCATTAAATATGCACCCTTCAGCTTCTTTTGCAGCTAGGAATTGCCTTAGGCACAGGCTGAGCAATGAAGTGTAGATATAGACAACCTCTGCAAGGTTGTCATGCAAGAGCTGATAAAATAGAAGAAACTGGTAAGTTTCCTTTGTTTTTCTCCTTTTTATATTTTATTCTTTGGCCTGAAATGAAGATGTGTTGCCTACAAGTACAGCTGTTAACTTGTAACTATATTGGTCAAAGCCATTGTAAAATTGAGTCAAAGTTATAGATCCCATCTTTTGGTTGCATATGGGCCTTGAGTACCTTGATTTCATACTCATGGAAAAATGCCCTCTCATTAAAAAATTATTATTCTTTTAAAGCAAAATAAAATAATAAAAATAATTAGAAATATGAGAGTTTTACAGCCTTAAATACTGAATGAGTTGGCTTTTAAAATCTGCAAAACTGCTTGTATGATTAGAAAAGCTGTTACTGAGTCAAATAAAATTTCTCTAAGTTAATCTGGTACAGTATATCTAGTTCAATAAAGCACTGTACCTTTAAATTTCTTCCATGGATCTCAGTGTCCATATTAAAACAGCTGGACCTTGAGACTAGTTTTACCTGATTTTTATTTCCAAATTGAACATTTACTCCTTGTTGGTCCCATTGTATTCATTACTAGAATATTGGTCTTAAAAAATGCTCTGTCTGTCTCTGTCTCCACCCCCTCCCCCCACCCCCCCCCGTGTGTGCTCGTGAATGTATGTACCCATGGCACAGAGTATATATGGAGGTCAGGAGACAACTTGAGGAAGGCAGTTCTCTTTTTCTACCATATGGGTTCTGGGACTTGAACTCCAGTCATCAGGCTTGATAGCAAGTGCTACCTTGACAGCCCCTATTTAATTGAAAAAATAAAATAAAAAGCAAGCATTTTTTAGACTCTCTGCAGATTTGCTTTTACTTTTTAAAAAGTGATTTTCCCTATGGTAATTAATACTGAACATATTGTTTTCCCTTAAATTTCTATCTACCATCCTTTTCCTGCATGACACAATTATGGAAAGGTGACATTTTTTTGATAGGAAGCATCCTGGACAGAGGGAAGAAAGAGGAGACAAAAGAAGTCATGATTAACATGATATAGAACAACACAACCATTTACTTATAGAAAATATCCAGAACGGGTAACTATATATCTTTATGCCATCAGTGCTAATAGTTTATTTCTGCTCAAAAGACTTTGTTTCATACTGATTTGTTCTATCTTAATACCTTATCAAGGAAGACTACTGCTTAAGTAAGTCTTAACAACTAGCCCAAAGCAGTGATTGCAAAGTTCATAAGAGGTTCCTGTCTTGCTTTATTACTATTATTTCTTCTTTCTTCACCAAAATGCCCCAATCTTTTCTTAAAATTCAGTTCCCATGGTGTAACATAGAGTCTGGAGCTAGTTTCCTTTTCCTTCATCATTGAAAATGTGATGAACATTCTTGGATGGACAAAACTGAAGCAGCATGTCATTTATTGAATCACACAGGTGCAAGTAACATGCATCACCTACATTACTCATAATCTCATCAACACACTTGAAGGTCACTACTGTTTTTCCATCAATAAAGACAAGGACAGTGGCACTTAGGAAGGTTATACAACTTGCTCAAACTCAAGTAGTAAGTAGCAGGTCCTGCACCATTGATTTAGAACCAGATTTCCTTAACCCAGCTCCTCCACTTCACTTTACTCCTTATATTCCACACAGATAATTAGAATCTTCAAATTAAAAGAAACTTCCAGGCCATCTACTCTATGCTAATGCTTCCCAACTCTATAAATCCTTAGTTCTTCTTGAACCTTGTGAGTGATAAGACTCTTGGTCCATCCTTAGGCAGCTTCTGCTTTCAGAGTACTCTGCAGAGAATGACATCCATTTAGAACTTTGTCCTACTTGGATCATATTTGGCTCTCTTCATAGGTATCCTACATAATCATTTATTCCCAGGAGAGTGGTAATGTAGTTTGTTAGCTCAACCTCAGCTGTAAGTCAGGGTAATAATCCCAATGTTAATTAACAGTCATAACACGTATATTAAACGGAGGTAAGTGTTAAGTGTGTAATGTGTGTAAATGTCTGGCACTCAATAGCAGAATGTTAATTTCTTCTTATGAAGCCCAAACATTCCTTTAGGATCCCTGGGACCTTTCCTTTTTCTCTTGGCTCTTAAAGATTTGTTTATTTTAAAGACAGAACTCCACTAATTTTATCTTGAATCTTTGGCTTCATTTGATCTTTGACATTTATGTTCCACTCTATGTTTTGGTGTAGCCTATTCAGATTAATGACACACCAATCAATGTTGGTCTAAACTTTGACACATTTTCATTTGTTCTTATTGACTTCAAATGCTGCAATTTGAAACAGTGTTTTGAAGTTCCTAGTGCCCTAATATATGTGCACCTCCCTGCCCTGGGCATGTGGCTATGGAACAGAAGTTTAGTACCCTTGTCTCAGCTGTTTGGGGATAGTTACAATATTCTCTCCATAGTATAGACTGTGTGTGTGTGTGTGTGTGTGTGTGTGTGTGTGTGTGTGTGTGTGTGGCATCTATGTGAATATTTGCATTCAGGCCAAACATAGAGTGGTTAATTATCTCAGGTCCATTACAAACTTTCTTTTCCATCTTAAATCATGTAATAAAGGCCTTTCCTTTGGTGTTTGCTATTGTTTAATAAAACTGTCATTGAAAGAATTCATATAAAATATATTATTCTATTTATGTTGACTAAATTCGACAAATAAAACTGTCGTAATTAGAACCTGTTCGTATCAAGACTTTATCTTTCCATTTAAATGAAAAAAATAATCTAGAGATTAGAGATATCTATTATGATATTGGTATGCAAATTAACTAACTTGAATGAAATTAGAATACAATTTAATTATAATATTGAAGGTTAATTTAGAGCCACCTGAGTAGCTGGTCCATTTCTTATACCTCCCATGTTGTATGTATTTGTGTGTGTGTGTGTGTGTGTGTGTGTGTGTGTGTGTCTGTGTGTGTGTGTGTGTGTGCGTGTGTGTGTGTGTGTGTGTGTGTGTAGAATTTTAGAAATTAAATTAACTCACCTCTGGTCACTTCCTCTTTTTGTTAGGGTTCCTTTTCCCTAAAGACTAGTAGTTGAAGGAAACTAGTGTGCTAATTAGATTTTTACTTTCAACTTGACACTACTTAGAATTACCTGGGAAGAGGTTTATGCTGTAATTTTTAAAAAGCAGCACCATGCAATGGAGTTCAAGCAGAGGTTTTTCTCATTAGGGGAAAGAGATTGTAAAAAGGAGGGAGGGGAGTGCGGAGACTGACCTCCAGGAACAAGAGCATCAGCATCTGGAGAGAAGAAAGAAAGGCACAGAAACAAACAGAAAGAGAAGCAGGACAAGGGGACAGACAGACAGAGGGAGAGAAAAAGACAGAGAAGGATGGGAGGTGGGCAAGGCCCTTTTAAAAGGGAACATAGTGAACAGGCATAGGTGGTGCTCTTAGTGGCTGCAGCTGAGGGTGTATCCTGTCAGTACTCCAAAGGCAGGCCAGTACAAAAGCCTAAATACAAAAAAAAAAAAAAAAAAAAAAAAAAAAAAAAGTTTCCAGGAGGGATTGTCTAGATCAGGTCAGCCTGCAGCCATATTTTTCAGGAATTCTCTTGACTAGATTACCTGCTGTGGAAAGACCTGCCCATTGTGGGCAGTGCCATTCCCTAGGTTTGGCATTTTGCCTATATAAGTGTAGGCATGTGTGCATTCACTGGCTCTCTGCTCTTGACTGGGGATGTGACTAGCTGCTTCAAGTTCCTTCCTTGACTTCCCTGCAAGAATGGACTGTGACCTGGAAGTGTAAGCCAAAGAAACCTTTTTTTTCCCCATTAAACGGTGTTTATGACAGGAACAGAAAGGAATTTAGGGCACTTACTATTTACTTTTCATTTCTTTTGCTAAAACATCAGATGCATTGGGGGAAAACTTTATAGTGTACAAAACTAAAATTAGCTTATGAGGAGTAAATAGAAAATAAAATTGAGTGAGGAGAAAAATCAAGGAAGAACAGGAACCAGAACATCTTCAGAAACCTTGGAGTGCTTCCTTCAGGATTAGTTGTCTGAACCCTTCTACTGACTCCTTCCATTTCATAAGCTTTACTTAGAGCTATATAAATCATTCAATTACTTTTATATGACAGTGATAAACATATGAGTTTAAATAACTGCAACTTTAGTGTTAGTTTGGTATGTTGGTCACAGTGGTCCAAGCTGCATCAGCGAACATTGAAAGTATAAAAAGGCTGCCTTTCCATGAGTGATGGAATGAGCCAGCTTCACACAGTCAAGGAGCTCAAGTTTATTGAAGTGATTTCACTTCTCCTTCCCATTTCTTTAGAGCTTTCCTTTATTTATATACACTCTAGCATAAAAGAAATGAACTAACATTTGTGATTTGATGTTTTGAAACTTTTTTTTATATTTTAAGGTATAAATTTATTTTAAGTAGTCTCTTTAGATTTATTCTTAACTAACAAACTGTAAGTGGTTTTTAGATATGATTGGTTTTCCTCCCTAATGAGTAAAAACCTCACACAATAATTATTAAATTGACTCTTATTAGCATTTGGATTTTAGAGAGCTGGAAACACTTGTATATGGTAGGGACAAATTTTATCAGATTCATGCAATTAAAATTAGCTTCATACACAGAAAACTTCCACTCCTTACCCTTCCTTCACCATTTTCTTGTCCATTTATTTTAGTACCCATTATCATTCAACTCTTACTTTCATAGAACTCATCAATGATTTCTTTTTTTAATTTTTAAAATATAAATTAGAAACAAGCTTCTTTTTCATATCAATCTCAGTTCCCTCCCTTCCCTCCCTTCCTCTCCTACCCCCCACTGACCCCCTGTCACAACCCCTTTCTGCTCCACAGGGAGGGGAGGCCTTCCATAGGGGATCTACAAAGTCTGCCATCATTTGCAGCAGTGTGTCTAGGCTGAGAGAGTATCCCTCTATGTGGAGAGGGCTCTCAAAGTACATTTGTGTAAGAGGGGTAAATACTGATCCACTACCAGTGGTCCCATAGATTGTTCAGACATCCAAACTGACCTCCTTGTTCATGGGGTCTGGAACAGTCCTATGCTGACTTCCCAGCTATCAGTCTGGGGTCCATGAGCAACCCCTTGTTCAGGTCAGCTGTTTCTTTGGGTTTCTCCAGTCTGGTCTTGACCCCTTTGCTTATCACTCCTCCCTCTCTGCAACTTTATTCCAGAGTTTAGCTCAGTGTTTACCTGCGGTTGTCTGCTTCTGTTTCCATCAGCTACTTGATGAAGGCTCTAGGATGACACATAAGAAAGTCATCAATCTCATTGTCAGAGAAGGGTATTTAAGGTAGCCTCTCTACTGTTGTTTAGATTGTTAGTTGGAGTCAACCTTGTAGATCTCTGGACCTTTCCCTAGTGCAGGGATTCTCTTTAAACCTATAATGGCTCTCTCTATGATGGTATCTCCTTTCTTGCTCTCCTGTATTCTTCCCCTGAACAGATCCTACTGCTCCCTCATGTCCTCCTCTCCCCTCCTCTTCTCCCCTTCTTTTTCTTCTAACTCCCTCTCCTCTCCCCCCATGCTCTCAATTACCTTAGGAGACCCTGTCCCTTTTCCCTTCTCTGGGGGACCATGTATGTCTCTCTTAGGGTCCTTCTTGTTTCCTAGCTTCTCTGGTGTTGTGGATTGTAGGCTGCTACTTCATTGCATAAAATCCATATATGAGTGAGTACATACCATTTTTGTCTTTTTGTTACTGGCTTACCTATTTTCAAGTGCAGCAAAATATAATGGGCTTTGATATCTTCCCAGTCTTGTATCTTTTAGTGTGGCCTTTTTCTGTCTCCTTTAAAATACTCCCTACCATCCTTTCTGCTGCCCTCTTCAGGGTGTTTCCCACCTCTGTATCATTTATGTTTACTACTTCCACTTTCTCTTCCAGTACTTCACACTTGCTCAAGTTGGGTCCACACCGATCCTCTCTTTGTGTGCACTGGCTTCAATGCCACTTCTATATCTGAATGTAGATATAGAAAGAATCTGAAATTCATTTCTTAGGTTCTGTTCTCTATTCTGGGTTCCAACTGTATTTCTAATGTTTACTGTGCATACAAAACTCAGTTTCTATTGAAACCCAAGTTTTCTGTTTTTCTTTAGCTCAGGAAGTTATGTATGTATTATTTAGCAAGAAAGAACAGATTTGTTCAATAAATATTATTTATTTATTCCAGGAATTGGCCCTTCCATGAAAAGACTTTAAGCACAAATAATAAAAAACCCAGACACAGATATTGGGGTTCAAGCTGAAGATCAGAAAGGCAAATAGCCAGCCAGTAGCTCCTACCCCTACCAGGATGAAATGGAGATCCAGTCTTGTGTGTGGCTAGAGACTAATTGCCTAAGACTGAATGCAAAATACTGAATGCCAGCTCTGAGACCCTGCTCCTGTCTTATGTACCTGTGTAGTGCTGCTATTAAAGGCATGATTTGTTTCTCTTTTAGACTGATTCACTGTCATGTAGCCCTGGGTGCCCTTGAACTCACAGAGATCCATCTGCCTCTGTCTTCTGAGTCCTGGGATTGAAGGCATGTGCCACCATTGCCTGGCCTCTACGGCTGTGGCTAGCTTTACATTCTGATCTTTGGGCAAGCTTTATTAGATCATAAACAATATATAACCACACCCTTTCACTTTTGTCATCCTGCATATCTCGTCCCTCGGAGAATGTGGTTCCACCCATGGTCAAACATTCTCAAATGCTCATCTCACCTCTGCACCACCTCTTGAACTACAGTCCAAGTCACTCTGGAGACTTGCTAATAGCACTGACCACAGTAAAAGTTTTAGCCACCCCCCCTCCTAACAACTGTCTATATTCTCATATTTTGCTACTAGTGTAGTTACTAAGGAGTGAAACCCATAACAATCACTGAAAATGCAAATTGATTAATTCCAACTGAATTTGGAATAAAAAATCTAGCAGTGACAACAGTGATCTTTCACTGCCATCCTCTGGGCATGAAGCCCTAACCAAAATGGCATTGCTTGTTTCTCAATTACATACCAATATCCTTTTTATTTCATTTCCTGGAATGTTCCAAAATTTCCGTGAGCCTAATCTCTTGTTAAGTGGCCCCAGAGCAGACACGTCATATGTAACTCCTTCTTTGAATGATACTCTTAGTGTAGCTTCTTTTTCCATATACTATTCAAAAGATTTCCATTGTTATTTTGTATACCAAGTCATTATCTTTTCAACTAAACATAAAATCCATGAGTAGAAATTGCATGTTTTGCTTACTCTACTCTCAATATGTAGCATATTACTGGAAATACAATAGTCAGTCAGTAGTATTATGTCTTTGAATAAATGCATGAATCCTCTCAAATTTATAAAAATGTAATTTTCTACAGACATCATTCACTAGTTTTAATCCAACATCCTTGCCTTTTTTATCAATAATTCACTATGGGTATAAACTAAACAATGTAAGCCTGTGGATAAAAATGATTTAAAAATTACAACAGTTTGATTGCTGTAGCACAAATGTATACCCTCCAGAATTCAACTAGTGAGCCTGAATGGCCACTATAATGCTTTTGAGAGGTGTGAGGTCAGCAGAATACTCCCTGCCCTCACATTATGAGACAAAGGCCTTTGTAAAGGACTCATCACAGCTAGCCCATCCTTCTTTTAACTTTAGCACAGGATACAGTGCTCTTTTGCTTCAGGGGCTGTAACAAGACACCCTCTTGAAAGCAGAGGGTAACCATGCTAGGCACTGATCCTGCCAGAGTCTTGATCATGAATTTGCCACTTCTACAAATGTAAGAAGAAAATTTATGATCTTTATAAACTACCCAATTGCGGTATTTTATAATAGTGCTACACAAGGACTAAGGCACTGGCCATGCAAGAGAATGATGAATGCAAAGACACACAGACAAGTCATTTGACTATCCTTGAGAATATTCTAGTCACTTGACAAATGAACTTCAGTCATTTCAATGCACTAGTATGTGACTGCCATATTGTGACTACATCTCCCCACTTTTTATTCACCACTTTTTGGGTAATTTTTTATGCATATTGTATCTTTTGAATTACTCTTGCTTTCTTTACAGTTTTCATAACTTTCCATTATCATATCTATAATGACTGAGTCACAGCCTTCTTAACCAGGTAACGCAAGGCTCAAGATAGGGAAGAATCAATTACATTAGAAGTGCTTCAGAGAGTTGCATTAAAAAATTTCACATATAAATACATTTCTGCTAGTGTTTGCTTGTTGTGAAAATCTAAACAAGTAGGAACATACAATTTCTGTCTAGAATCTATGACTATTTATTTATTTTCCAAATGGTCTATCTTAATTTTATTGGCATTTTCTGTTTTTTCTCTGTTTCTTTATGAGCATAAAGTTAGTCTCCTGCTAGATGAGAAGGATACTAAGGAAGAAGGCTAATTTGTAAATTGTCAAGATGATGCAAATTTTTCTCCATTAGAATAAAAAGAAAAGTAAATAAGAAAAACATATTTAATGGCATAAAATATCTTCAAATTAGCATTTATGAAAAACAATAGCAATAAAGATTTAAGGAAGACTGTCAATTTTTTCTGTCAGTGCTGGGGAACGGAAACCTTATATAAGGTAAGCTAGCACTCAACCACTTGCTGCATCTTCTGCTTTGACACTGTCAGCTTGCAGGAATAGTGCCACACAGAAACAAACACATGTGCATTTTGTGCCTCAGTGTCATCCCTGTGGCAAGTGTGGCAGAAAGCCTGTGTCAACTCAGTCCTGCCTAACTAAATGGACAATCTTCTCCATCTTTTCTGGTCTCCATCTGTAATTGGCAGGGCTTTTCTGTTCCTGGACATATTATCTTGAGGTTATTAACCCTGTCTGCTGCCTGTGTGGTCTGAGTTCCACCCTAGCTCCTTTACTAGGCATGGTACACATTGTTACTTTAGGTCTGGCTTCACACTTCCACTTATCTTTTATGAGATTGTCAGAACAACTTCAAGGGCAGTAACCAAGGGAGTTTTATTCTGACATCCTTGCCAAGGCCTAACATGACATATCCATTATAAACACAGAAACATTTTTATTTGATTTTTATGAAACTAGTTTTATGAAATAGAGGGCAGTGATAGACTTTTGTCAAAGAACACTATTCCCATCATATAAAGAGGTTCTGTTAAGACAATGTATGGTCCAGAGATGTTTCTATGGCTTTTAGTTATCATATACATACAAGTAAAGTTACATGGAATGAGCAAGATGTATTTGTGTGTGTGTGTGTGTGTGTGTGTGTGTGTGTGTGTGTGTGTGTGTGTGTGTGTGTATAACAAAAATTAACAAAAAAGGCTATAAATTTGAGAAAGCAAAGAGGGGTTGGATGAAAGAAAGCGAGAAAAGTAATTATATGCAATTACAAAAATAAAGACAAATTAGTAAGAAGTAAGAAGTAAACTTACTGTTAATATCCACACTAACAGCAGACACTTACCCCCCTCCCCCTATTTACTGTATTCTGGCTCCTGTCCCACTGTGGCTCTAATTCCCTGGTCTTCTATGATCTTATTTTTTGTGTTCCAAACACAATCCACAGGTATTCATCCAATCTAATTTGACTTGTTATGCCTAAGCCAGAACATTCTGGCACTATTACTATGTTTTCTTCACCTTTATTCCTCTCTAGGGCTTTCTAAACTGTGAGTTAATTTAGTCTGACTCAGGCCCTGAGTCAACAAGACAATATGTTCTCGCTCTCACAAGCTCAAGACTTGCCTAACCCTACTTAGTAAATGGTGTTCTCAGTGTTCCCCAATTCTGGCTCATACTGGCTTTGGTGACACACCTGGAAACTGCTTATGCTGCCAGTACTTAACCTATTGCTTATGTGTAGAAGGCACCCAGTCTTTTAGAGACAAAGAGCAAACACTTAAGGTGACGATGTCCAGGGTGTTCCTCCGTCTCCCATTACCATGCTCCACCTGTTTGTTGTATAGTTAACCTCCCAGTGTCATGTCACCACAGCAACTGCTTTAAGTGTGGCTTCTGAGGAACCACACTTAACCACTCTACTGACTGAGCTATCTCCACAGACTCATACATCAATGGTTCTTTCTCGTTTTTGATAGTATTTCCTTTGATTATGTGATAGTGGTATAAACTCTTTATTGAAAACACACGTATATGCAAACACAAAGTTTTGCAGAGTTTCAGTTTTACATTTGGACTCTCTGCAGCTGGTCAGGAACATGCTCAACTCTGCTCTGCAGTCACACTTTTGGTATCTGATGAGTACAAGATTGAGCTATACATTAGCATGTCCACTGAACCATTTACAAAGAACTGCCCTTCACAGTACACACTAGAAATGGTACAGAGGGAGCTCATTTTTAAGATGCTAGATATAACAGACTTCATGTTTTGTTTGTAATTTGGGATCTAGCACAGATGTTAGCAAAAGAAGAATGATGTAGCTAAAAGAGAGGCTTTGTTGGTCACAAAAGAAGACTCGACTCCCACAGAGGCAGCTGAATCCCTGGGACCTCTCAGAAGAGACAGGCACACTTAGAAAAGTTATAAATTATTTTACTCTCATTAAAGCTTCCTTTATTACTTGATGTTCATTATATATTGTTCTGTAAATGATTACTGGGCTTTAAAAGCAAATAACTACCAACCAGTACTAATTCTACTAAAATTCTCACCGACAACAAAGTCTATATATAGATCACAACATTATGCATTCAAATTTCAAATATTGATGGGACCAAAACCAACAAATTATCAGTAGCTTTTAAAATATACTAGTGATTCATAAGTTCTATGTGTCTTTATCAAACATTCAGTCTTTCACTAGGATGATAAAATTGATCATGTTTTAAGCTGCTATCACATTTATTACTTTTAGAAACACAGAGTTAGTTTGAAATGTGAAAACTTTGAGAATTTATCTGCTCTCCCTGATTTTAACCACTATATGTGAGATCTTCCCTGTAGGAATGATAGTGAAACCAATCTTGCAGGTTGTCATGACAACATTAGTGTTCTATGAAGAATGACTCAAGCCTGATCACATTGGCAACAGGACGATCTGATGTCATGAACAGGGCGTCACCTAACTGGTTCAACTGGTGTTAAGATGATCGGATGCATACTGAATATGTAGGCAGATAAGTAAAATGCTTGCTGGTTTGAAAATTCACGTAGAAGGAATAATAACAGAGGCTTGAGACGTGTGACACACATGTATCAAAGCAGGATGAAGGACATATAAAAATAATGTGGGGCAGTGGAGGAGAACAAGAGAAGGCAAAAGGAATAAATCCAGTAGCATAAATAAGGCAAATGATGACAGCATTAATATGCCAAAGAATTTCACTTTGCCATTACTGTGTGGGGTAGTTTGAACACAGAAAGAGGGGAAATTTTACTATGGAAATTTCAGGGCTCTTTGAACAAACAGGAGTGCCCCATTGTCTTGTAAACATGTTGTTTTTGTTTATCAGGAATATCTGATATAGTGTCAGTCCACAGTCACACTAGGAATATTTATGGAGATTTCAAAGAAACTGCTTCCAGCTAAGTAGGTTCCATAAGCCAGGAAACAGCTCTTGGTACAATATAATTTTCATACTCTGACAATAACCAATAAATCTTGCATCAACTAGAGTAGCTGTGAATGCAGGTGTTAACGGTAAATATTACCAGTTATTTATATATTAAGGTTCAGATATGAAACGAGTCATTCTCGTTTTCATTCTTAGCTGCATTCCTCAAGAACTTGGAGGTACTTGATAAAGTGGACTGAAGGTAATCAGGTAATTTCTGGTTTGTAGATGTGTGGGGGGGGACTGTGAGAGTAGGCATGTAAAACTGTTGTCTTAATGATTCCTTATATATACTAGTCCTGGCTCTAAGGTACATGGACTTTGAGAGTTCAATGGGACCCCTATAATAAAATGCCACATTGATGTCTATAGTAAGTATGTTTTCTGAGAAGCTGACCCTCACATTTTAATTCTATGAAGTTCTTGAAGCTGCTTAGAACTATTCAGTAATAAAATGTGAAGCTTCAGTGGATAAATCCCTGAAAGAAAGGGAAAGATATGCATAGAGAATTTTTCAGAGTACAAAATGTAGTTGTGTAGGACTGTTCATTATGCTAAATACAAAGTTACTATGAAGTTACTGATAGCATGTTCAGCTTTCCTCAAAACATCTACAATGAGACTAATGTAGAAACTGGATCTCAACACTCACTTAAGTTACATCACCAAAGCATATTATAGGAGCATCACCAATGGTTGTCTGAAAACAAAACAAGAGACTCCAGCTCTCTCTGCTATAAAGAAAGCAAACAAACAAAAAACCTTTAAACTTGTCAAACATCAGAAAATATTTTGGTGATATTTCTTAAGTTACAATACATAGTGACTATAAACATAAAACCTGAGGCTTTTGTTCTTATTAATTACTAAATAGAATGTCCCTACTACATACATAGTTTAACTCTACCTGTGCTTAGTTTCTTCAAGTTTGTAATTACAATGATAACATTTGTGTGATGTAGATGTTAAAATATCTACAATGCCTACAAAAAGGCTCCCTGCCTTTTTGTATTATATTAACATATATTTATAATAACATATATTTATGTTAATATTATAATTAAGCTTTATCTATATTTACAATATTACATCTATTATTTTTGGTGACCATATACATTTTGTTTCAAATATCTATCACTTTTACATTAAATAGAAACTTCTACTTTAACCTTCTATTTGTATGATTCAAGCATTTTTTTAAAATGGCAAATCAAAACAAATTTTATCTAGCAGTATTTTGGGCACACAGACCAATTAATTTAAATAAGTTGAGATGGTGACTTATTTGTATGGATACCTGAAGATCAATTAGCCCAACTGAATGAATATGTGAGAATTCTGCTGAAATTTAAATGGTAGTGTTAGCACTTGGGAAAGTCTATTGATAGACACAATGAAGAACAGAGGTTGTTTCTGGACTAAGCGTACAGAAACCTGTTCTTGGACAGGTACCAACCAATTTCTTAAGAAAACTCCATAGACTGTTTGTAAGGATTTTGTGAGGTGACCATTACTCTAGAAAACATTACTCATTTGTCTTCTATAATAAACCTTTTTAAATTTTTTCCACTTGCAGCCTCTTTTTGCCTCCAAATGTTTACCCAACCCATGTATAGGAATATAAAATAGATACACAAGTCAAATATTTAATGAATAATGAGGAAAAGTGTTTTAAAATAATGCTTTGGGATGTATATACTACCACTCAGTAAATATGGAAGCAAATTTGCATACTAATGAAAATAAGACATTTTGTTTATTTTTGCATAAATAATTAAATCTTGGATAAATATTTGATATTGCAGATATAAAGCATCTTTGATGTTTTTCAGAGTTGATCAAAATTTTGATTTTCTATCAATGCTGAGGATACCTCTTTGCATAAATATGTGTGATAGTGGCAGGAACTGTCCTATTTTCAAGCCAAAATTCATTAAATGACTCACTATGAAACATGCCAGCAACTCAAACAGAAAAATTTAAAATCAGACATTCCTAGGCAATAGAATTCAAAGATAAATTAACCTGGTTCTTATTTGACAAGGGATGATGGTAGGGAATATTAAAAGTCTTTATTTTGCATAATTAAACTTGTAGAGTAAATACAGTGCAATTCATAAAAGACTGCAGTTCCATAGCTGAACCGAGCTGCTTTCGACGGTGTTCATTAGTGTTGCGAGGCCAGCCAACATGCGCAGTGCAAAGTGCACTGAGGTCCTGTAACACAACACCAGTAAGCCCTGCCAGAGCACTACAGCTTCATCACACATTTTATTATATTAAATTTTGGTCACATATTCAGAAATTTCTTAGCAGACTTTTTACGACCCCATATGGGGTTGCGATTCACACTTAAGAAGCTCGGTTCTAGAGTATGAGCTTAATTGGAGAATTTTATGCTTCATGTTCGACTTTGGCATCCATGGTAGTACAGAGATGGTCACTCAGTAATTATTGTTCATCAAATAAATGGATAAACTCTAAGAATAAACAAAAAATGTTCACACTGATGTCATCATTCCAAGATATACTGTATAAAACACCTTTTTTAAAGTTGTAAAAACCCATAAGATATAAAACATCACCTCATAAAATTTGCCTCATAACTCTGTGGGAGTCAAAGACTGCTCTCATCTCTCTTACCCTGGCTAGATAAGTTCACAGCAAAGAGTGAGAAATTGAGAGATGTCCCCTATTCATACTAAGATTTTTTCACTCTCAAATTAACCACATGACTCCAAGGCAGTACGTCCAAACAACACCATAATGGCCAGTTCTGAGCCTACCTAGCTGAACCACAAATCAACATGGTTCCCTTATGCACCTCTAATAGAAAGCTGGATTTTGTGCTGGGGGAGTAGGCATTTTTTCCTGCAATTTCTATCCAGTGACATCTAGAAGTAGAACTTAGTTCACCAGAGCCTGGGTACAGCAGCGTGGAATGCTTGTTAGGGTAAATTACTTCCATCACTCGTATTGTACCAAGAATTCCAGGAATGTGGCCTTCTCAGATGGTTTTCAATCCTCACAATGCCTTGTTGAGAAATGGTTATTAGTATAATTTCTTACATGGAAAAAGAGTAGGAGATGGGAGGAAAAGGCAAGTGACCATTGTGATACACACAGTTACACACAACGAATCCAAATGCAGCCCCAACAAGGAGGTGTGTAATAAACTGATACACTGTACATGCAAGCTTCATGATTTATCCAGTCATTGAGCCCATTGGTCTAATTTCCTCTCAGAATCTTCATCCTGGTCCCATTCTACCACTTATCATACCTCTACTTCTTCCTGTCCAGCAGGGCATGTTTCTAGACAGCAAAATCCCAGCCCAACTCTGAGCTGTTGCCCATAGAAACCTGGTTAATACACAAGGCTGGGTTTAGCTCAGATGTCAGTTCACCCCAGAAACACCCTAGAGAGACTTTGGAATTATTCATAATTACCACAAATTGAAAGTGACGAGAAAATTGGTGTTATTTTCCTATCAATCTCTAGAAAGATTATTATGCTATCCACTCACTACCAGATTCTTTTAAAAAAAATCTTACTGAGAAAATTTATTCGACAAGCTTCAACATTCATTCCCAAATCTTTGTTTTTCAACATTCCAGCATGCCTCCAATTATCACAAATCTGTAGTAAAGTCCATAATTTCTAAATAAAATTAAATATGGTTAAACTTCAATTTACCTTTTCATTGTGGAAAATGTCAAACAAGTACCTCATGGTCATAGATGACTAATAAACCTTTTCCCATCCATCCATCTTCATCAGTTTTATTAACAAGTGTCAAATCTTATTCCATTTACATCTCCAACTCCTCCCCCAACCCCACCATTGTAGTATTTTATTGTAAATTCCTGGTATTATATCATGCAGATTGAATTTAATTTTAAATCAGAAACAAGATGAAGCAGATGAAAGGAACACAGGAACAATGTAATTCAGGAAAGTGAGATGGAAACTGCTGACTGCTTTGTATCTGAGATGATAACCAATGAAGCCTTCTCTTTTGTTCACTGTATATGGAATTTGATGTTTTATGTGTTTTAGATAACAATTGGCATGCTAATTGCTTCTCCAAAATGTGTGACAAATAACCCTGGTGAGGACATCAGACACTGAGGGAGACAAGAGAGAGGGGTATATCTTAGCAATTCCCAAATGGCATGTCATCATTAAAGAGCAATGATGACTGTTATACTGAGCACTTCCTTTTGAGAGGGCATCTCATTGTATAGTCCTTGCTGGCCTGGAGCTCTGTATGTAGACCAGGCTGACTTTAAACTAAGAGATGGGTCTACCCCTGCCTCAGGAATGCAAAGAGCAAAGGCATTCGCCAACATTTTTGGGCTATGCACTATTTGTCTTATTATAGCTAGTCACATCACAGTGATTTCTTATGCTGTACTGTGGGAAGCGTTATTTATAGCAGTGATTTTTTTCTTTTCTGTACTACAAATTCCAAGATCACCTCAACGGCATGCAAGCATAGAAACTGCTCAACTGCCACTGAGGAAGATTAAGTGGAATGTTTCTATGATTCTCTTCAGTAATTGCCAATAGTAGAACTGGATCTGTGCATTCTACTCTACCTTAAATAACACAATTGAAATTAAGATTTCCTCCTTAAAGCCCTCAATATTAGATTCATTTTCTACATTATACCTTATTTTATGGTTGTGAATGTGTTTGTACATGTTTATCAGTGTACATGTGGTGTACATGTAAGTGGGTGCACATGGAAGTCAAAGGTTATCAGGTATGTTTCTCTATTGCTTCTCTGAATACTTCTTCTTCTTCTTCTTCTTCTTCTTCTTCTTCTTCTTCTTCTTCTTCTTCTTCTTCTTCTTCTTCTTCTTCTTCTTCTTCTTCTTCTTCTTCTTCTCCTCCTCCTCCTCCTCCTCCTCCTCCTCCTCTCCTCCTCCTCCTCCTCCTCCTCCTGCTCCTCCTCCTCCTGCTCCTCCTCCTCCTGCTCCTCCTCCTCCTGCTCCTCCTCCTCCTTCTGCTGCTGCTCCTCTTTCTCCTTCTGCAGCTGCTTCTCCTTCCTTCCTTCCTTCCTTCGTTCGTTCATTCGTTCGTTCGTTCGTTTCTTCCTTCTTTCCTTCCTTTTTTCTTCCCTCCCCACTTCTTCTCTTAGAGAGTATTTTACATTGAACCTGCAGTTCACAAATTCAACAATCCTGGCTGGCCAGCAAGCCCCATGGACCCTCCTCTCTTTGCCTCCCTAGCATGGGGGTTGCAAATGCATGCTGATGTGCTTGGCTTTTTAAATTTTTATTTAAATTAAAAACAATATTATTTTACATATCAATCCCAGTTCCCTCTCCCTGTGATCCTCCCATCCCCTCCACCAACTCCCTATCCCAACCCCCATCCACTCCCCAGGAAGGGTGAGGCCTCCAATGGGGGATCATCCAAGTCTGTTACATCATTGGGGTATGACCTAGGCTCTCCCCAATGTATCTAGGCTGACAGACTAGCCCTCCATAGGAAATGGGCTCCCAAAGTCCATTCATGCACTAGGGATAAATACTGGTTCCACTGCCAGAGGCCCCATAGACTGTCCAGGTCCCCCAACTGACACTCACATTCAGAGGGCCTGGTTCAGTCTTATGCTGCTTTGCAGCTTTCTAAATAAGGGCTGGACATAAGATCTCCAGTTCTTTTTGTTTGTTTGTTTGTTTGTTTTTTTGTTTTTCGAGGCAGGGTTTCTCTGTGGCTTTGGAGACTATCCTGGAACTAGCTCTTGTAGACCAGGCTGGCCTCAAACTCACAGAGATCCTCCTGCTTCTGCCTCCCGAGTGCTGTATGCATGCATGGTATGACAATCTGAATGAAAATTATCCCCCATAATCTTGAGCATTTGAGTACTTGGTCCCCAATTGATGGGACTATTAAAGGAGGTTTAGGTAGTATGGCCTTGCTGCAGGAAGCATGTCACTTGGAGGTAAGTTTGAGAACTTAAGGCCTGGCCCTACTGTTAGTGTCTTCTCTGCTTTGTGACTGAGGTTCAAGAAGTAAGCTCTGGTCTTCTTGCTCCTGCTGCCATGCTTGCCACTTTCTACCATGCCTCTACTTGGACAACCTGGACTTTTAACCTTCTGAAATCATAAGCCAAAATAGCCTCTTCCTTCTATAAATTGCCCTGGTCATCATGTTTTATCACAGCAACAGAAAAGTGATTAATACACATGACTATTTCCAAAGCCCTGTTCTTACTTCTTATAATGCCTCCCATCAGAACACCTCTATCCATAGTCTTATCAGTGATGCTCAAAACACACAAAAATCTACTAAATACTGGGCGTTTAGTTTACTGAAACTAAAATAATACTCATTATTGTCATCATCATGCTTATTTCAACCTTATTTCAACTCTAATCTAATATACCAAATGCTAAACCTGGAAAAACATGGTGCCTGACATCTAGGATTGATTTCAATATGGTGATCTAATGGAAATTAACAATCCTTTAAAATTCAATAATGAAATGAGACTATATGCCAGCTATATATTTTATATTTATGTTTCCTAAGAATTTTTAAAGGCAAAACATGTATGTGACCTGAAGAGAAACTATAGTATCTTTCACATGAACTTTTGTAACCTCGAGAACTTAAAGTACAGCAAGTGGCTTTGATTGAGAGATGTAATTTGTGTGTTTTGCTATTTTTGGCTTTGTGATTAAGGGAATTAGCTATCTGTAAGTATTAATGTACTCTGAAATGAAATTTTATGTTTAGCCTGTATCATTTTATTTAAAATACAAGTTATACGAATCAAATATGTGGATACATTTCATGTGAGGTCCCTGGATGAGAGGACACACAGCATTCCAGGGTTTCTCACCCTTTGTTCTCATCATAGCCCAATTGCTGCCCCTCTGTTCCTGTAGTTTATGACTTAGGACTTAATATTTTCATTTCAGCACGCTTCTTTGAGAGATTGATGTATCTGAGCCAAGAGTAATACATTTGAGAACAACTGCATCAGACTATTGTCTTCCTAAAACACGGTTTAAAACAGTTAAATGCCAGAAAGGTTTGCTTTGAATCAGGTATTGGCTGGGAAAAGATAGAAAGACAGGATAAGGTTTTTGCTCTTTCTTACACATTCCTCTGTTAGCTCAGCCCCTCAATGTTTAAGACTCTACTTTCTGTCCACTTAACCAACACCTTATACAATATCAATAAACCCTACCAAGTAATATCTCTTAATTTTTCTTATCTAATAAAAAACATCAGAGAAGACCCTCTTGCTTCTAATTACCTGCCAGATCTTCTTGGCACTCATGCAACTGCACGTGAACTGACTTGATTGATGCTTCCTTTATTCCAGGTCTATCCACCTAGAGTCTCACTACTAAGACATGGAGAATTGGCTCTGTTATTGCGTTGACTTTTTCTGGTTTACTAACTTCATTGAATCTCCTTTACCTTCTTATAAGATATTATCAAGCTTAAAAATCAGAGCAATTCCTTAGATATGAATTATAAATCAAGACAGGTCACCCAGAGAAGTAAAGGAGAAGTGTTTACCCAGTGGGTCCCATCCCTACTGACTGGAGGGCAGCCCAGGCATCATATATTCCCACAAAGGAGTGTGCAAATCCATGAGGGAGAGTATGTGTAATTGATATTTCCTATGATTTAAAGAGAATGTTGGGTTCCCACTGTGTTGATCATTCCTCATTTTATTTTAAAACATTTGTAAAAAATGGAATATGTACATACAATTTCACATGAAAAGGTAAAGTTAACACATATACAGTGGTCTAGTGTTTGACACCTGGCATGAGAAAGCCCTGACTGGACAAGAATTTTTGGGTTCTTTCTTTGAGTTTCTTATAAGATGTGGTCAAGCCATACCCATTGCTTTAGATTTAGCTTAACTAATGAAAAACATCTTGATCGGGGAGGTTCTTCTGTGTATATGTTTGTCTTATTGGTTGATAAATAAAGCACTGTTGGCCAATAGGGAAGCAAGTTAAGTGGGACTAGGAGAGAAGGAGGATTCTGGGAAATATAGGAAAGAGAAACAGTTGTCATGTGATCCCAGGAAGAGAGGAGGCATAAAACAGGTGTCCTCCATAAGAAAAGTCCTTATAAAAATATATAGATAGTTATGGTTGATAATTAAGACTGAGCTAGCAAATAAATCCTAGTCATTGGCCAGCAGCATTGTAACTAATATAAGACTCTGTGTGTTATTTGGGGTCCCTAAAGCGGCAGCAGAACCCAGGCAGCTGGTGGAAAGAGTTATCATTACAACATCTGGCCTTCTAACAGTGCTCTGTAAGAGGTGAAGACATCACATTTTGAACTGAGGTATAAAAGGCTTCCATTATGGGCCTTTCACATATAGTCATATTTTCTGACATTTTAAAATTTAAAAACTTGAGATTATATACAATGGCATTTCTCCCTTCCCTCCCTTCCCTTCAAATCCTCCCATATATCTTTGCTTGCTGTCTTTCAAATTGATGTCCTCTTATTTCATTAATTTTTATTGCATACATATACCTATGAACATCTATGTCCCTACATGTAACTTTCTCACTCTTTATAGTGTTACTTGTGTGTTTTCAGGGATGACCATTTAGAATTAGATAACCAGTTGGTATGCTCTTCCTAGATGACTACTCTCCCAAAGCCAGCATTAGTTAGCTGCATGTAGTTCTTTGTGTGGAGTAGAGGCCTCATTGGCTCTTCTTCATCCACTTTGCCATATTGGTTGATATAACCATTATTTAACTCATGTTTGGGCACTCATGTTGATGAAACTTTGCAGGTGGAGCTTCTGATATTACTAGGAGATATAATGCCACAGCAAACTCTCTTTTCTTCTGGCGCTTACAGTCTATAAATGACAGAATTGAGGTGGACCCTGAGGTATTAATATAATATGTTACAGAAACAGAGCCTAATTTGTACCAAGCTTTAATAAGCTGTAAAATTCCTACTGTTCTCTAGAATCTGTAGATAGCATTCTATTTGAGGGAATCTGCTAGACTTTTTTTCATTCCTTTCTTTGGGTTCTTATTTAGAAAACATTCTCCAGGATGATCATAGACTATGACCTTCTCTCTCGGGTGTGTGGTATTGTTAGTAATGCTCACATACAGAACCACAATACTCTATATGTTAGTTCATGCAGCTATTTCTCAGAGCTGCATAATGCATCCCTTAGGAAAAATATAATGCTGCACGACAATAATATCCAGAGAATGCAAAGTAAGACAACAGAATGCCTTTTCACATGAGAAGGAAATGTCAATCTAATGATAGTCTTGCTATTTAGAATGGCCTTGCTGCAAACGGGAAAAAGTGACTCTTGGCTCTTATTGTTAATATAAAATGCTTTGGAGAACATTATGATACCTACTGTAGGTGGATGTACTTTATCATATCTTGTATATAGGGATGTTCATGAATTTAAACCCAGAAGTTTCCATTGTAGTTTCCACCTTCATCTAACTCAGTCATGGGTACAAATAATGTTCACTAAATCATTGTTTAGAAGAGTAAAACTGTTCAACTATCTTAACTGTCTACTAGGGGTAGCAATTATAGAGCGGTTTATTCACAAGGTAGCATATTTTGCAATAGTAATTAAAGTGAATGGGTTATTAAGAAATACATTTGTTGTTAAGATATTCTTTATATGTTTCAGAAGTAATGCTTTCAGCTATAAAAGTAGGTACTTTATGCTTTCAGTTTCCTTGTTGAAAAACCACATAAAGTGTCGTGGCCCAGCATGTCTCTGCTCCAAGCCGAGCTAGCCATGAGGTTCGGCTTGAGTGGGGGAGCAGGGACTTGGAAATTCCTAGCAATCCAACAGTGGTAAAAACCAGACACAGGCATCTTGTCACCTTTAGAGAGCTCTCGGTTCCATGCTGCAAAACTGGAGTCTGTTCTTTATTCAGCATCTTCCTGGCTGTTTTTTAACCATCATTCCCTGGCTATTTCTCTCTCCTTTCTGTTGATTCCTCTCCCTGGTTGCTCCTAACATTCTCTGTGTCCTCACTTGTTACTTACACACCTGGCCCTCTGCCCAGGTGTAGGCCTAATCAAATACTTAGTCCTGTAGACATATGCAAACTAGGGGACATTCCCCACTGAGGCCATGCCATTCAATAGCAAATCAGTTAGCATCTGCTATTCAATATAGACTGGAGCTCCCGGTTACTGGAACTACTGGAAGTTTCCTAATGGAATTTTCATGGCTCCCGACAACAAAGCAACAGAGTATATTGTTTATGTCAGCATCTGTGTTAAATGAAGAAAAGATAAATGGGTTATTCAATAACAACTCCAGGATGGAACAGATTATTTCTGATTTATAAAAAGTATATGAACTATATAATACTCACAAGAAATAATTAGTAAAATGAAATATTCTTATAGCTTCTTGGTATATTTAAGTGTAGTAGGATGCAAGGTGAGGATTAGGAAGTCTTCTTTGGCAAGGGCTCAGTAGTTTGCTGGTCCATGGTGTTCTATGGGTTCCTTTATAATAATTTCACATTTCCTTAACCTACTTGTTCATTTTGACTTTATTTCCGTGTTGTTGATAAGTTACCCTGAAGGTACCAGCTTCCCATTTCGGCAGCCATGACAGTAACACGTGCTCGCTATGACCTTGTCTTAGTCACTAGAGGTTAGGTGCCTGCCTCGTAACAATGAACCAATCAGAAGTTAGCTGGTGGTGCTATGCTTTACGACCCTGGATGTGCTTTAAGGACAAGCGCACAGCAATGATGCAAGAGCATAGCAACCACCCTGGGAGGGCCTATGGGCCATAACAACCAGTTGACCAATCAACACAGGGCAAGCCCTCCAAGCCTGGAGGCACACCAATTGTGAGCCTATGCGTACCCCTAGACACTCCCCTTATGCTGCCCTACAAGATCTCTTGGCAGAAAGTTTAAACTGTCTTTTGTAGCCAACTGTCATGCTGGGTGGACAAAAGACCCGAGCTAACATGGGGTTAGCTCGTTAAATTACAATAAAGCCTCATGCAGTTTTCAGCAAGCTCTCGAATCTGCCTGGTGATTGGGGTGACTGCGGTTGTGGCCTGGGACCCTGGATACCTGAGTTTTCCGGGGTTCTAACAGCCCCATATTATGTAATTGTTCTGCTCTGTACAGACACATGACATTCCACAGTTGTTCAGCAAGCCTGACAGCATGCTAGTGTTTAGTTTGTATTTGATGATTATATGAAGGAAGGAAGTTTCTGAAATATCAGCATGATAAGGAGACACCCCTATATTATGTGACATGTAAAGCAACTAGTGACTTAAGAACTGATTGTGCACAAAACTGAACAAATATTAATCATGGGACTTATTTTCCTGATGAACTGATATTTTTGATCATTGAAAAATGATGTTTTGAGAAATATATGAAAATTTCAACCCAGGATTATAAACTTTAAGTAAATACCTCATCCTTTCTGCAGCAAAGAGGACAGAGCCCGGGAGGAACCCTGCTTGGCATACAAGAGTTCTTTACCCTTGCATTGCCTTCTTTTCATGGCACAACCAGGGAGGACCAAAATTTAGTGCTAACAAAAATCACAGGGCATAGGATAAATTACTGCTCTGGGTTAGTACTTACATTCCTAAGAGTGATTTTGAGGTATTAGCTGAATCTCTTCCAACATCTGTGGATGGTTGCACCAGATACTAAGAATCGAAATAGTAGTGAAATTTTAGTTTCTAGGCTTTTGGGACATCACAGGTAATGATCAGCCATAATGGAATGCTTAATGCATTTCTGGTTTTGTATTATTGTTACATGTATATTTGGGTATAATTAAGGCTCATTTTACACGTGAAAATAAAATAGTCATGACTGTTAACATCCTGGCAATATGCTGGCCCGCTGCCTGTCAATCTGCAGGGTTCTCCCCGCAACATTCAGGCAAATACTTAGCCAGCTCAAGAGCCCTGTGGCCGTATGTCATTGTTGAGTGGCTTCCTTATATACGTGTGTGACGTATGTGGCTATGTCATGCGTTGCATGGCTGTATAAGGCTCTGTAAGCATGCGCAAATTTTCCATTTTAAACAAGCTCCAGCAGCTCTGTTGCCCCTTCCCTTGTCTCCCAGTTGGTGGACAGATACCAGTCCTCACTACAACGCCTCCCCACCCCGCCCTTTCTTAACAAGTGGGATTGTTGATCTCTGTGGTTTATTCCTCACTGCTGTCACTGCGAAACAACAATGACATTAAAAAAAAAACAACAATGGCTTATGAAATGTACCCTTGTGCTAGTATTTTCACTTAAATTTTCTTCAGAACAACTTAAAAATTTATCTTCGTTTGTAAGGTTCATTATGTGCTTCCAGATTGCTGAAATCAGTGCAGCCCAGGGGATCTCGGCAGTCAGATTTGGTGGATTCAGGCCCCTGCTTTCTTCTGCCACCCAGTAGTAAGTGGCATTAGATTGTGCAGTTCTTCCCCTGTGCTCTCATCTATATTGCCAAAGCAGTGGCTTCTAAAAGGTAAATGTAGGAATCTGGAGTCTAAAGAAGTGGTCATGGGTTCCCAGTGTCAGCACACATCAGCCTCCCTATCCCATCTCACCTATGGGCATATCCTTCTACAAAATGTCAGCTGTCAGTCTCCCACTTTAAACACTGAAGAAGATTACAGACATGCTTTAATATCATAGCATAAGCATGTCAAATTTGGAGAAGTTAAAAGTATCAAAGGGTTGATTTCAGACACATAGTGGTAATAGAAACTGCACAGCCTTGTGAGTTACAAAAAATTGTTCTATAAAAGCATATAATCTTTTTATCTTGAGATCATATTTTTGTGTTTGTTTTCCATTCATTATGTATTTTTTCATATTACTTTCACTCCTATTTAAGATGGATGTGTTATTTTTATGGCCAGAAAAATCTGATTATTAATTATTAAAAATAAATTCCTATGTTAGGTAGCTGTCACCTTAGTGCAAATGGTTGCATGACAGCAGCTTTATAAGGTATCACAATCACGTTTGATATCATGAAATACATCTGTAAGCAATCAAAAATAAATGCCTGGGGTTAAAACTTAAGTGTAGAACTCCACAAACATAAGAAATGCACACGAGTGTGTCATTGGAGCCTCTATCTCTAAACAGCTTTATGTCTTGCTGTATGAATAATGGAGTTTTTTAGTTCATTGGTGCAATGCCTAACAAGAACAGACCAACATAAAGAAACTCTGGCAACAGATGGCAAAGTCCTAAATGAAAATGGGCAGCTCTTCGCCCAAACTATTTCCAGACAATTAAAACAACACATGTGTTTGTATCTAACACATATCCATCAAAATGATAGAACAGTTTAAACTACTTTTGGAAAAATAACTACTTTTGGTTTTCCAAGACAGGGCTTCTTGTGTAACAGCCCTGGCTGTTCTAGAACTCACTCTGCAAAACAGGCTGCCCTCCAACTCACAGAGATCTGCCTGCCTCTGCCTCTTTGAGTGCTGGGATTACAGGCATGTGCCAAACATCTCCAGGCAGAAAATAACATTTTAACACTCAAAATAGAATCAAAATATGCATACTTTTAATCATGGCATCATAGTTCTGATTACAGAATTATTTTAACAGTAGTCCCAAGAGGTTAGTAGCCAGTTAAAGTATACTTAGCAACAACTTTCTCAAAAACAATGAAATGTTTTTCACTGTGTTCAATTAGAAAAAAAATCATATATATTTGACTCATACTCCCTGAGAAGTGGCAGTTAGTTTGAATATGTAGCATCATCTGTTTGCTGTCAGAGACATATTCGTTATACTTCAATACCCTCACAAAAATACTAAAACAATTTGCCATTTTCTAAGTATTGGAAGTACTTTAATCTGGTCTCTGTCAACTTAAACTTCCCAATCAAGCTCCTGTAAGATAAAAGGAGAGTAAATTGCTCATGGTCATTAGAAAGTAAAAGATTCCATTAATTATTAACTACTGACTTACTTGCTTTTCCTATCACTGCAGTAAAATACTGTGACAAAAGAAACTTAAAGAAGGAAGGGTTTGTTTGGGCTCACAGTCTGTTGCTATGATCCATCGACATGGCAGCAGGAACTTGAGGCAATGCACTCACATATTATCCATCCTCAGGAAGCAGAAATCTTGAGATATCTGTACTCAGCTTGCTTTATCTTTTTTATGTAGTCTAGGAACCAAGCCCAGAGAATCCTCCATTAGGGTAGGTCTTCCACCTAGATTAATTTAAGATAATCCCTTACAGACATTACTATAGACTAACCTAATCTAAATAATGGCTCCCAGGTTTATCTGAAGGCTTGTCTCCTAAGTGATTCCATAGGCTATCAAGTTGACAGCACTAACCAGCAATAATCATTCATTAGCATTTTGTTTCCTTGTATTTCATATGCATAGGAGCATAGTGTTTCTACAGTTATTTCACCCCTTTTACAGACAGGAAAGTTGAGGCTCAGAGAGCTTCCGTGACTTGTAAAAGGTCATTTGAATGCCAGAACTGCCCATACATATTGACATTGAATTTGAGTAAAGGTCATTTGTTTGTGTAATTGGTATTTATAGTTCACAATTTAGAATCACATGTTCTTTCTTAAATAACTAATCTTTATGCAGAGTATTTGCCAGTACTTTGCTGTCTTTGAATACAAAATAAATAATTGCTAATGGTACTCAATCCTTGCCCTATCTTTCTTTCAAAAGGAGAAAGGATGGTGACAATAACTGCTCAAATTAAGGGAAAAATAGTGACTTTGCCCTCCTCCAGGTGCCTATTGTATTTTCAGTATTTAAATTATATTTGTTATATTATGTTCAGTTTTCTACTTTAAAAACTGCCTGCACTGGGGCTAGGAAGATGAGTGGGTGATTAAAGAGCATGTCACACAAGTGTGAGGACCTGAGTTCAGATTCCCAACAGCCACGCAAAATCTAAATGCAGAAGCACATGCTTAAACTCTAACACCACAGAACACAAACATGAAGATCCCAGTTGCTTACTGGCCAGCCAACCTAGCCAGACCAGTTAGGTCCAGTTCAGTAAGGTGGAGAGTAAGGAGGAAGGCAGCCAGTGTCAACTTCTGGCCTTCACACATGCACACATGAGTGAGTTCATCCCTTAACACATGTGCATGTACATACCACACACATACACCACACCACACACACGCATACACACCACACACACACACCACACACACAAACACACCACACATACACACCACATACACACATACACACCACACACACATACACACCACACACACACACAAACACACCACACACACATACACACACACCACATCACACGCACACGCACACACACCACACATACAAACACACAAACACACACACCACACATACGCATACACACTACACACACATACACACTACATACACACACACACACACACACACAAATAATTTTAAAGATCCATGTTAGTATATTTCATTATCGACAAATTTTTCTTTTGTAGTAACAATCTACCCTATTTTTGTAATTTATACCATCTTTACAAAGTTCTTTTCAGCCACTTAATTTAGGGGTAATTCAGTATTTTCCATGGAAGTCATTACATGGAAAATCATTACTGACACCATTATCTCTGTGGATATAGGCATTATTCTGTTCTCATTCTATTTTCAGAAACTTCACTTCTCAGATTGGTGTAGGAAACCATGATTACATGCTCCAAGGCCAATCGGACCCATTTAATTGGCTCTGCTTTATAACAGAAAACATGGAATTATTTGTCTCAGGTTAGTAATATTGTTGACACTCAACCACACCTCTTGTTCTAAGTACCGGTAATACTCAAAGCTAATGATTGAATTATATTGACCTGCCAGCAATTCATACTGTATAAGTGTTTATTAGAGCAGGGAGCTCATGTTCTCTGGAAATGTAAGAGTTTGAATCAGTTTTCTCTTAAAACACTTCATATTGTGCAGAATGCTGAAAAAAATCTTTGAAAGGTATTTTCAATATGCTAGTTTACGGGAAAACAGTGATTTTACCTTTGTTCCGTTTCTGAAATTTTCACTTTTTATGACCCTGAAGTCTACACATGGCCTTTTTTGTATACGTAAGAGTTTGTGTAGTGGCTTTTAAAGTGTGTTTCAGTATAAAACTCTCAGGAAGACCTAGCTGATTTCTAACAAGAAATAAATTAAGTTTAGATATGACTTCTTCCTTCAGGAAATTATGTTAGTGTTTTCCAACAAATGTCAAAATGACTGTTATAATACATTTCTCTTTGTTTAAATTAGCTTAGGAAATCTGTCCTTTAATTCCTTGGCTGACATTCTTCCACTCTATTCTGTGAACATGTCCACCTTTCTCTTTTCACTTTTAGTATTAACTACTGTCAATTAATATATCAGCTTTGCAATCTAGTGGCAGGATAAATATTACCATAACTTTCCCAACTCTTTTGAAAAAAAATTGTTGAACCACATTTGGCACTTAAAGTTCATATGTTCTAATTGGCATAGGTATAACTTTTAATAGTTTTCACTCAATTTTCTTTCTAAGCTCATCTCTCTCTTCCTTTATTGTTAGAGTAAAACTTAATCTGTTGGCAAACTTAAGTACCTAATTATTAATTGTAGTTTAAAAGATTGAAAGAAAATGGCCTTCTTGGACTCATATATTTGAATATTTGTTTCCCAGTGGGTAGAATTGTTTGGGAAGGATTGGGAAGTGTGTTTTTTTGTTTTTCTTTTGTTTTTGTTTTTGTTTTTTTGGGAAAACTTGTCACTGGATGAGGGCTTTAAGGTTCAAAAAACTCACACTATTCCCAGTCCCGCCCCTCTTCCTGACACCATGCTTTTGTTCCACCATCATGGACTCTGAGCCTCTTAAACCATAAGCTCAGTTCAACACTTCATTTATAAGTTTCCTTGGGAATGTCCTTTTCTTTTCACAGCAAAGGAAAAATAAATACAACAGAAGTTGCTACCTGGAAGTGGGACATTGCTGTGAGAGATCTGACCATGTTGTTTTCTGGAAGATGTAGACTTTAGTACTTCAGACTAGAAAAGTATGTTAATGTTGTAAGCAGAACTTAATGGGTCATCATAGTAGATCTTAGAAACAGTGCTGAGAGCTATGTGGGCTGTGAATACCCTGCTTAAGAGGTTTTCTCGGGGCAATACTAGTAACTGGGTTAGAAACCATTTATGTGATATCATGAATTTTTTTTTTAAAAGTGCCTGCTGTCTGTCCTTGTCCTAAGAATTTGTCTAAAGCTAAATTGGAAAGTAAAAGATTCATTTCTTTGGATGAGGAGATTTGAAGAAAGCCCAATGATGACTCTGTTGCATGGTTATTAGTAATCTGTCTTCTGCATATCTGTAATGAGAAGAGCAAATGGGGAAAATACAAAATGGGCAGTGTGAAGAGAAAAGGAACAGGAATTTAATGTTGGAGTCAAGGTTCGTGCTAAAAGAGATAAGGAGACCAATTCAAGGCCTGATCTGCATTGGGATAAAAGAAGGGGTACCCTTAGTGCAAGATGCCATTCAGATAATGCTGTACCTCATAAAAGAAAAATGCCTAAGGAATTTTCTGTTTCTAAAAAGCAAGAACAAGTTAAAGCTGTTGCAAAAAGTGACTCAGAGGGTCAGGGGTGTTCACTCCAACTTGGAATTTAAACTTAGTAGTGCTGTCCACATGGTTCTAGATTTAGAGTATGGAGGATGCATGAGTAAAGTGGTTTTGGATTCTCCCTTCATGGTTAAGGAAAGCCACTGAGGCCAGGTGTCTGACAGATGAGTCTCCACATGAAGGTCTTGAGAGGTCATTGTATGAAGCAATGAAAGTGAAGTTTGTGCTGCATTGGAGAACCCAAGATGCTGGAGGGACGAGAGTCATGGGATAAAAAACTACATGGAGGGAGTGGACCCAGCCAAGAGAGAGATGTATTTTGGAGTGAGAAATGACAGAAGGATGACTTCATCTAAGTTCTCTGACTTGGAGCTATAGTATTTGTAGCCCACTTTGTTTAGTTTTCTTCTAGCTTTGGTCCAGTATTTCCTCACTATGCCTCAAGTCCTCACTTTTGGAATGGTAATATATATTCTGTGACATTGTGTGTAGGAAGTGTGTAATTGCCTTTTAAATTTTACATGGGATTACAATTCACAGATTGCCTTGGGTCTCTAAAGATTTTGAACTTTGAAATTTTAAACAGTGTTGAAGCTGTGAAAGACTATGGTGACTTTTGAAGTTGGACTAAATACATTTTGCATTTTGATATGTCTAAGCATCTTTGGGGGACACAGAAGTATGGCAGTTTGGATGAGAATGGCCCCCAAAGACTCATATGTTTGACTAGTTTGTCCCAAATTGGTGGTTGTTTGGGAAGGATTAAGAGGTATAAAGAGGTATAAACTTGTTGGTGTAGGGGTCACTGGGAAGTAATTTGAGTTTCAAAAGCTCACATCATTCCTAGTTAACTCTCCCTCTCTGTCTCCTACTTCCGGATCAAAATGTAGGCTCTCAGCTGTTCCCACAACCACAGATTTGTGTGGACTCTTTCTGAAACCATAAGTCCAACTAAATGTCTTCTTTCTTTTGATTTGGTCATGTCATTTTGTTACAGCAATAAAACAGTAACTAGGACTTAAAAATAAACTCCCACTGGTTCACATTAGATGTCTAGCACCTGTTCATCTTATATGAGTGAAAATTTATCTTCCTTGATCTATGCTCTTCATTCCACTTTCCTTAATTAATATAGATTGTACTTTTCATAGTCTGACAATATATAAACTAAAGAATTGTGGCCATACAGAAATTTTGCCCCCTCCCTATGTTAAGAATCCAAACAAGTATCAGAGATGGAGGCAGATATTTTTTAAGGAACTAATACAAAGTGATGAGAACCATCCTTGAAGATCACAGGTGGAAAAGTCCTTAAGGCTTCACAGAGATAGCAACTCTCAGAAGCAGACCCCACCTGTATGAGTGAGTGAGCAAAGTGAATCCTCAATTATTAACATGTTCAGATGCAAGGCTTTGTCTGCTGCAATTCAAGAAAGTGGTGCTGGTCAGCTAAAGCTGATGTTCTAAGGAAGGGTGCCTGCAGGGCTGATTGTGAGTTCCAAGCAAGAAATATCATTCAGCTAGTGGAGATGGTTATGGTGTTGCAGTGAATCTGTGAAGATTGGTGAAAAGCCTAAGAAAACTACATTTTATTGCTTGATTGGGATAGACTGACATTCCAGGGTTAAGAAGGGTGAGGTGGTTCAGACAGAAAAGAGAAGAAACAGGGTGCACAGTGCCTCTTTTTTCTCCTCCAGTCTCAGTATCACTAGCGTTCTCCTGGCAGAGCTGCATGAGTGACTGATGGACAAAGCAGAATGTGGCCTGCAGAGTCTCAGCAGCAACATCACAAGGCAGAGTGGATGTGAACTGCTAGAGAGATGGTTCAGTAGGTGAGAGCATTTTCTGCCCTAACCTGAGGCTTAAGCTTAGGACTCCTCACCTGTACATGGAGGTTTTTCTCCCACTTACAGTTCCTGAATAAACACTCAGAGGCTTACCATTAATTATAGTTGTTTAGCTCAGGTATATTAATGACTAGTTCTCACAATTAAATTAACCCAGTTTTACTAATCTGTGTATCACCACATGGCTGTGGCTTACCGGCAAAGTTCTTACATCTTACCCCTTCAGCCACTACATGGTGTCCTCCCTGACTCTGCCTTTTCTCTCTCCATATGTCTGTTTGGATTTCTTGCCTGGCCCTATTCTGCATGGCAATTAGCTAAATCAGCTTCTTCATTAACCAATAGTAATAAAAACATCTTCACAGCCTACAGAGGGCTATCCTACATCACTCATCCACTCTAGGAGTGGAGGCAGGATGATTGTTTGGACTTGCTAGCTGTCAACACAGCTCCATTTTCACTGAGAAATCTTGACTAAAAGAATAAGCAAAAGTGACAGAGGAGGATTCCTGATATCTTTCTCTGGCCTCTGCATACTGAGGTATACACACTGATGCATAAATATGCAGCTCTCTTTCACCCCCCACATATGTGTGTGTGATATTGTAACAAGTAAAGTAAATGGTGGAACAGACCTAGGAAAAACTGTAGTAAACTCTCTTATAGAGAAAAAAGAATGAGCAACACAAGATAGACACTGAACCATAACTAGTGCTATTTATGTACAATACACTAGGCAAAATGAATGAAAATACAGCAGTTGGAAATGTTGTTTTTTGTTTTGTTTTTATTCTTTCTTCTCCTGTTTCTGCTGTTTTTTTGTTGTGAAGTGAGCAACTGTCTTTCCAAGTACTCTGGCTATGATGTATAACCTTGGGGAAGAACCCAAAATGATAACTAACCAACTATGGATTAAAATTTCTGAAACTGTGACCCAAAACACATTTTTTCTCCTTGAAAGTAGACAATCTCAGGCATAGTATCATACTAACAGAAAACTAACAACACCATCTAACAGAAAACCAGTCTAGAAACTCCATGGCCAGAATTTAACTGAGGGCTGGTCATAAGTACCCTTTACCTACAACATAATGACAGTTTAATCTCCCAGCTAGAAATCAGCATAAACTATATCGTTGTATAAATATTTGAACATAATGAACTCTTCTTATCAGGGAATGGTGAGATTTCTAAAATCTATTCCCAGACATCAGCCAGGGACCAGCTCTGCAAGCAGGGCTTGCTAAGGACTGGAAGGCTCAGCTTCTGGGAGGTCAATTTTAATTAGCATGCCTTTGCTTTCTGTGACTTATGTCTTGCTCCACAAGAAGCCTGTCAGGTTTATCCTCTCCATGTTATCATGTTTGAAAGTTTCACGGAAGGATTTTCTGTTCCATGTTTATATATGAAATTTCTCTCACACCTTATCATCCAGCTACTAAGCTATGTCACATTATTTAGTATTTATGCAGCATTTAACAGATTTTGTGTGGGTTCAAGGATGGTCAGGAAGAGGGAAACAATTTGAATTGTTTCAAGTGGAAAAACATTTCCCCCTCTCCACAGAATATCATTTAGCCTGTAAATGCTCCAAACTGCACCCAGTACAATGGAGGATAATTTCCTAGAGAAAACCCAGAAATGTTTAAGCACTACAAAATGCTTAAGCACTAAACTTTCCCTCTCTTTTATTTTTTATTAGAGAAGTTAAGTTCATTGTTTCTTAACTTCAAAATCCTATTCAAGAGTCTCTTGTTGATACATTTCACCAGCAAGAATTCCTGTAAATTGACTTCCAATCATTTAGCTCTTGTGATACAGACTACACAAGGAAGAAATGTGAAGTTATCAAAATTAATTTTGACAGTAGCTCTTATTTGTAAATGTACATGTACTCATTGTGTTTGTGTCAACATACTTTCAGAAACAAGACATCTGCAACAGTGAAGCAAATGGAATAAAGCTATTTTGAAGAGTAATTAAAATTAAGTGATATTTAACAGGTTGACAAATACAGTAGATAAAAGTCTAATGATTATGAGGGCATAAAAGGCTTTATTTCATATAAATTAAAATTAAAATGAATTAATGTGTTTCAGAAAAAATGAATTCCGCTAATGGAAAACATCACAAGCTACATATTAGTGGAGCTATAATTGTGAAATCAGCCTTAAAATATTCATATTGCAGTAATGGGAAATGGGGTTTTATAGAAATGCAAAGTGGTAAGCAATTCAAGGAAAGACATTTTTCATAATCCATTTCCACGATAAAGATGTTTTTAAAGATTAATTCACTTGGCTTCTAATTTATCATTTTGAACTCTTTGTAGACTCATGCATTGTCATCATGAAAAATAATTTGATCATTTTACCACATATAGAAAAGTTTTCTAGGATGTCTACATATACAGTTCTCATGAAGTCACTGCTCATTTGCATAAATCAAATGCACACTTCCAATCTATTCTATTCAAAGTTCTAGAAATTGCCATGACGCTTCTCACCATCTTTGTAGTGGGATGAATGATTCTTACTATTCCTGTTCAGTTTACTTTCCATCCTTTGCTCAGTCCTGCATGCACAGAGGTGGTCTTCCATAGACCACATGAATATCTTTGTCCTTGACTTCAACTCATGTCAAGTACCCTCTACACTAAGCTGTTCTTTCCTGGCTTCAGAAAAATCACACTTTTCTTGGTTCAACAGCTTTTTAGTGTTGTCACCCTCAGAGAGCTGAACTGCCGCTGGCAGAAAGTCTTCCTTAAACTTGTCTATTGCTTCATACTTAGATCTTTCATGAAGTTCTAGTCCAGTGAGAAAATTCCCATCTTATGTGAATTCCCTAACCTGGGCTCTGGTTAATATAATTCCCTTTGGACACTCTGCCACAGATACAACTGCCACACTGAGTGAGAAAGAAGTCTGAAGGCAGAGTTTATTTGTCCATAGTAATAAAACCTAGATTCAGTAGCTTTCTAGATTTGTGGAGCAGATTTGTCCCCAAAGTCCTGTGCTATTTCCCTACTATTGAAACTACAGTTGGTGCTTTGTGCATTTAGTTTACTAGCAAATACCTCTCAAGTCTGTTCTGTGCATGCTGTCCTGTGTGCAGTGTTCCTAGGAGCACAGCAAAATAAACATGGCTTCAGGCTTTAAGCTGATTTCCTTGAATGATTCTTCCAGTCCTTTGCTTTTATTCCTTATTTCATGGGTATAGTGGAACATACATCATATTGTATATAATTATGACTAAATAAATAATATATCTTATCATAAGTAGTAACATAAGTATAGAATAATAAATCTCATTTATATCTTCAATATGGATAGATTATTAATCCCTTTTAGCTTTTTTTTCAATATAACACTAAGCTACCATGTCCATTTAGAATACAGAAGTTATGGGAAGGAGAACAGATGCACAATTTTATTATTTGAAGCTAACTGGACTAAACTGTTCTTTCCTCCTTCCTAGAATCACATATTAAGACTATAAAGGTTTTTATAGTAATTATTTTCCTCTCTCTCTTCACCTTGCATTGAACTTCTCAGATTTATCTACAATAAGCTTCTTGACTTTATGATATGATTGCTGTTCACTGGGTAATTTTCTGTTTGGCACAACACTGACCAAGTTATAAAACTCAGACAAGTAGGGTGAATGGATTTCTATACCAAGAACTGTTCTCATAAGAGGGAAACATCCAATCTGTGAAGCTTGAAATTGTCCTTTTGCTATCTTTCTCTATGCCACCAGTGCTGTCCCCACAAAGCCATATCCTGTTACTCACTGTAATGTGAGGTTTTCTGCCCAGTTCTGCAGCCACCTCAGAGCTCCAAATAAACACTTGTACACTATATTAGTTATAAATACTATTGGCCTTTGGATAAGGTTTCTTATTTGCTAGCTCAGTCTTAATTATTAACCCATTTCTAATAATCTAAGTATTTCCACATGATCTTCTCTTACCAGAGAAAAAGTCCAGGCCCCTTACTCAATTGGGGTCTATCTACATCAAGTGTGTTCAGTGTCTTTGCAGAGAAGAGAAAGATGAGAGCGATTTCCTGTTTGCTTAAGTTCTTGCTTATATACTGTTACTGCCTGCCATGTCACTTCCTGCTTGGATCACATGGCGACTTCTCTTTACTACATTTCATAGAATTCTCCTTGTCTCCTAGTCCCATCTATCTTGCTTCCCTATTGGCCAATAGTGTTTTATTCATTAACCAATAAGAGAAACATATATACTGACGACTTCCACCACCAACTCACAAAAGTTGTGTGGATATAAAATTTCACTCTAGTATGCTTCTTTATAAATTAAAAAATTTTTGAGAGATCTACTTTTGCAAGCACTTGGGAAAGATCCATAAAGTAAACACAGGTCTCTGTGTTTATAACCAACATGAAACAAAGGAAACACAGTAAGCAATTGCAGCACTTGTTTTGTCTAGTATATGAGAGAATATTTGTCTAATGTATTAGAATATTAGAAGGTTATAATTTACAAAGTAGATGAGGATGTGGCCTTGGTCTACTTCAGGCCTTAACAGTAACATTTAAGGAAAAATATGAAAGAGACTAGGGTATGGGCTATCTATGGGTATTGGTTTTTGCTTTGTTTGTTTTGTTTTGTTTTGTTATTGACATGTGGAATATCCAGGGCAATGGTCCAAGTGTATGTGAGAATGTGCTTGCTATAATCACAGGGTGGCAAGAGTAACAGATGGGCTGAAGTGTGCAAGGGTTTGGAAGGAGAACAAATTGGAAAGGAGTAGGAAGTAAGGTCAATGGTATGGCAGGCAGGATTTATGTGAGATCTGGGGGCCAAATGAAATATTTGGGCACTTAAGCTGTGGTAAGTGAAGAATAGATGGGTTTTTATCAAGGAATAATTCATATGACTTATGCATTTCAAAGAAAAATCAGCTGTGACATGTGAAAAAGAAAGTAGTAGAACAAAAGTGAGGAGGGGAAGACTATGCTGCTGCAGTCTTGCAGTCAAAGCTTTGACAACCCGCTAGGTTAGAAGATCTTTGGGTCCTGAATGTATTTCAGACTCAGAGCTGACAGAATTTACTAGCAGATTGCATAGGGCACTTGGTGGTCACTAGGATTTGGTCTTAAGTAGAAGAAGGAAGTCATTCACTAACTAAGATGGGGGAAACTCCCAATGGAAGACATTAGGAAGCTGGAACCAAGGTCCAGTCTCATCTGTATAACTTCAGATAGTTGCTCTAGATGGCTTTCTATGATCTACTAGGTAAAGTAGCAAAAGCCATTATTATTTGAATTATATATATATATGCATATATATATATATATATTCTACACAAAATAATCATTGCCATTTTATAGATACGGAAGTTGTTGAATGACACACAGCACTTGGGACTATTTGTGTCCTTCTGTGGTAGACGTCTTCAAAAAATCCAAAATGCACAGATTTCTTCCTTCAACAAATAATTATATTACTTGTCAAATATTCAACACTCAGCAAATGGCTCCAACTAATGAAATATGAGTGAAAGGGATATATACCAATGCTATTACTCTTCCCTGCTGTGCACTAGACTGGGACTTGGATCCCAGGGACAACACAACATGGAACTTAGCAGAAGTTCATGATGATAAACAGTGTCATGGTGTGATGAGCTAGGAGGCCTTTTCTGTTTGTGACCCATTAAAAACTCACAGTTAAATAGTAATAGTACAGCTTAGCCTGATGTCTAATATTCTGCACTAGTCACTCTTAGCACTTACATTTCTTTACATATTTCTTAAAAAAATAAACATGAAATTATACACAATTATGTTCCATAGGAGATATATATATATTGAATATATATATTTATTTATTATAAAATATATAATAATGCATTTATATACATGCTTAATGCATAAATCAAATATTTAAATCAAGGTCATTTGAACAGTGGGTGTGATGTGTACACCTGCTTGCCTAGTACCCAGAAGGCTGAAGCAGGAGGATCATAAATTTAAAGTCACAAGTTGAAATTATCTCTCAAAACAAAAGCAACACAACCCAACAAAGCAAGCAAGCAAGCAAGCAAACAAACAACAGCAAGAAACAAATAGGGGTGAGGATGCAGCTCAGTGGTAGATCCTTGCCCAATATGAAGAAGGCTTTGACCTTGAGTCTCAGCACCACAGACACACACGTACATATAGAGTAAATATATATGCTCACACATTTATCCTTTATAGTGAAAATATTTAATATACTTAAAATGTATAATGTATAATGTACAGCTGCTTAAAATGTACAGTATATTATCACTATCCTGTTTATGTATGACTTCCTATGCCATGATTAACATTTTCCACTCCTGCAACCTTTTCAAGCCTCTGAAAACCACCATTCTCCTCGCAACATTTCATAAGATGAATTAATTTACATTCCATAAGTGACTGAATTCATGTCATGCTTCTTTTTCTGTGCTTGGATTATTCCACTCAGTATAATCATGTCCAGGTCAATACACGTTGACAGAAATGACAGGAACTCATTCTTTATTATGGGTAGGTAATATTCCTTTGTATGTACTCACTAAACAGACTTTATCCATCTGTCAGCTGATGAACCTTGTTTTTTTTCTCCATTTTTGAGTGTATGCATAGTGTTAACAATGAAACTGCAGTTGTCACCTCACCATCTGATGACATTTCCTTTGGGTACTACTACAATTGTATGTAGAAGGAATTTCTGTCCCACCTGGTCCCATAGCCTTTTAGCCCCCAAATAAACACACAGAGGCTTATATTAATTATAAACCGTTTAGTGGGTGGCTCAAGATTCTTTTTGGCTATCTCTCTCTTAGTTATTAACCCATATCTATTAATCTATGTATTTTCACATGGTCTTGAGCTTACCAGTGATGCCTGGAACCCTTTCTTCCTTGGCAGCTACATGGCATCTCTGTGGCAGCTCCTCTCTGCCTCCTCTCCCTAGCCTTCTCCTCATCTGGTACCTCCACCTGTACCTCCTGCCTGGCTACTGGACACTCAGTGTTTTAATTCATCAATCAATAAGAGAAACATATTTACATAAGGACATCCTCCATCAATAGTAGAGGTGGTGAATGCTATATTTTAAATTTTCAGGAATTATCACTTACCATAATAGCTGTGCTCATGTTATTGCTAGCATACTTGCTGCATAAGCTTGCCCAATATACCAAGCATGTTCCAGATACCCTTTACTTCATACCCTCATCAGCATTTGCTAAGTTGATCATTTTGACAATAACCATCTTAGGGAATGAGGTGACCTGTCTTCTTGGCTTTGACTTATATTCTTCCTAGGATTGATGCTACTGAGCTTATTCTCCAGGTAATGGTTATTGTTTGAGACATCTCTGCTTAGATTTGTTGCCCATCTTTAAATTGGTTATTACATTCTCTTGCTGGTGACTTTACTGAGTTCTGAATACACTCTGGGTGTCCAGCCTCCTGTCAGTGGAAATTTGTAAATCTTTTGTTTTTCTATTCTGTATATTGTGATTCAGAAGTTTTCAATATGAACTGATGTCATATTATATATATATATATATATATATATAATACATATATATATATATATTATATATATTCTTTCTTTTTTATATTTATTCATTTTGCAGTCAAATCTGAAAACGTGTTACCATCCCAAGGCTCTGAAACATTTCACTATTGTTCTTCTATGAGGCTCATTGTATTAGACCTTATATTTATTCATATATTTCTTAATACTACATTTTCTGTGAAAGGATTTAGTGGGGTTTATTTAAAACACATAAAACAGAACTAGGGAGTGGAAATCCCAACACAGAAGTATGTGTTGGATAAACACAAGGACTTGAGTTCAACTTCTGGAGTCCGCATAAATGTCAGATGTGATGGTGTGAATGATAACATGGGCTCAGATCTGGAGAGACAGAGACAGATAAGTCTCTCATACCCTCTAGATAGCCAGCCTTGACTACTGAGTGACCACCAGGCTAGTGAGAGATCCTCTCTCAAAAACCAAGATGGACAACACTTTTTTGTTTTTTGGTTTTTCGAGACAGAGTTTCTCTGTGGCTTTGGAGGCTGTTGTCCTGGAACTAGCTCTTGTAGACCAGGCTGGTCTCAAACTCACAGAGATCCTCTGCTCTGCCTCCCAAGTGCTGGGATTAAAGGCGTGCCTCACCAACGCCTGGCCGATGGATAACACCTAAAGGTGTCTAAGGTTGACCTCTGGCCTCTGAGTGCACACGTATCTAAACACATACACATGAGCATGAGCTAAGCAAGGCTGCTAACATTTAAATCAAGACAAATTAAGGAAAGAAAACTGATAGCAAAACAGTAAGCAAAATATGTGGCAAAAATAACTCTGTGGACATGCCCACCTGAAGCTGGCCACAAATGAAGTTAACATTTTCTAGAAGCTATAGTGGGACATTTTAATCAGTTACACAGCACAAGCTTCTGATGATGGATAATGAAAAGGATAAGCAGAGTTGGTATTTGGATCCTATGGCGTTTTGCTCTAGAGTGTATTATAAAAACATCAGTGTGTTCCAGGAGCAGTTTAAAATGGATGGCCATCATTTATAGACTATCAAGTGTGTGGAGTGAAGGCTTTAATGTTCCACTCATTGAAACTGAACATAGATCATAGCCTGATTGCTGGAACACTTTAACGTCATGACACGAAACTTGAAAGGAAAAGTGGCATTGGAGGGGTGGGAGGAATTGGAGGGGAGGAAATGTGGAGTGGATTTAAGCAAAACATTTTATATGTATGTATGAAATTCTCAGACAATAAAATTTAAAACAAAGTCCTATGGGAAACAAAATACAAACGTGACCAAGGATTTCCTCTATCTTTCTAACCCAATAGGATTGCAAATTAGAATAATTAGAGGCAGAAATGAAGTAAAGAATCTATTCATCAAAACGTTGGAGAATGGGGCTGGAGAGATGGCTCAGAGGTTAAGAGCACTGACTGCTCTTCTAGAGGTCCTGAGTTCAATTCCCAGCAACCACATGATGGCTCACAACACCTTGAATGAGATCTGGTGTCCTTTGCTGGCATGCAGGCACAAGACTCTATACATAATAAATAAATAAAATCTTAAAAAAAGTGGTAAAAATTAAAATATAAAATAATCGTTGAAGAATGAACCCCTGGCACTTTTTCAGGGACAGAATACTATGAATTAAAATGGATGAGTATCTTTACATGTAATTAATGAGTTTTTTATAGTCCACTGAGTTTGATTTCCTTTTTTTTTTTTAAATTCCTCTTCTCTCATACAATACATCTTGCTTTTCCCTTCTTCCACTCCTTCCAGTTCCCTTTCCGTCTCCCCAAGATCTACTCCATCTCTATTCCCCTTCAGCATTCCAGTGATATCAACTGACTAAGGCATGGCAATAAGACTAAGCATAAATCCTCATATCAAGCCTGGACAAGGCAACCCAGTAGGAGGAAAAGGGTCCCAAGAACAGGAAAAAGAATCAGAGATGCCCCAACTTCCACTGTTAGGAGTCCTACAAAAACACAAGACAAATAACCATAACATATTCAGAGGACCTAGGGCAGACCCAGGCAGACTCTGTGGTTAGTCTTAGTTCCCCTGATGTCCTCAACCCCTCTGGCTCCTACAATTAGTCCGCTCACTCTTCTATGGGGTTCCTGGTGCTCCAAGGGAAGGACCTGACAGAGATCTCCAATTTGGACTCACTCTCCACCTAATGTTTGGCTCTCTGTTTCTGCTGTCATCACCTGCTGGAGGAAGCCTCTTTGATGTTGATTATGCTAGACAATATATATATAATCTCTGGGCTATCTAGTCTCTGGTTGGTTCCTGGTCATTCAGGAAGTGTGGAACATGGGCTTCCTCTTTTATTGTGTGTGCCTCAAGTTAGACCAGTCATTGGTTGGCCACTCCCACAAATTATTCCACTGCCCCAGCACATCTTGCAGGCAGGATAGATTGTAGGGCAAAGGTTTTGTGGCTGGGTTGATGTTCCAGTATCACAACTGGTCATTGCCTGATTACAGAAGATGGTCACTTCAGAGTGGGTATCCTTATGTTACTATGAGTCCTCAATAGGAACACCCTTTAATCTACTTTGAAAGAGTGTTTTCAGTCCTGCTATATTGTTAGAAAAATGGATACTTATTTGCCTTTAAAAAGACAGTCTTATTTTGACTATAAGTTTTTCAGTGTTCACTCTACCAAATTTTTAAATATACACAGAACATAACAGACACCCAAGATTCTAGGTAGGCCCTATAGATCACAATGCTACTCACCTTTTAAAGATATATTTTATGTATGTGTTAGTGGCAGCATGTATGTAAATGTGTCACATGTATGCCTAGTACTGGTAGAATCTAGAAGATAATATTAGATCCTCTGAGGCTGGACTTATAAATGGTTGTGAGCTCTTATGTGTGTTTTGGGAACTGAACCTGGTTCTTCTGCAGAAATAGCAGTGCTGTTAACTGCCATAGCTCTAGTCCCATTGTTATTCATCCTGTCCAAATGTTTAAATGTTGTTTTGAAAAAAATCTATATTCTTCTCCTATTAATTTAATCATTATATTGTGAATATTTTATGCTATTAAATATTTATGCCTACAATTATACCACTCTCAATGACAACTTATTATTCTATTAAATAAATATATATTTACTTATTTAAGCATTTGACAATTTTTTATTGTTTCACATGTAACGATGATGATGACATCAGTTAATTCTTAACAAAAATCTGTAACTATTTGCCCTTAGACCCACAGATAAGTGTAGTTTTCACCCTTCATTAAGGAAACTTCTCTTTGAAACAGATGGAGACCACTACAGAAAACCACAACCAAGCCAAATACAGAGTTGTGGAGCCCAGGTCAATGGGTACATCTACAAATCAACCCCTAACTTCAGGCTCAGTTCTGAATATTTTGGGGTATAACTTGTCTGAATGCTTTATTATTCTCTTACAGTACATTTCTGATGGTTAAACTGCTAGATATATATAAAAGCAGATGTATTTTTAAATATTCTAAATATATTTTCAGATTTCATCTAAAAAAGATATGGCACATTATTCTTTTTTGCAAGTTATGTTGATCTGGGCAGTGGTGGTACAAGTCTTTAATCCCAGCACTTAGAGGCAGAAGCAAGCAGATCTTTGTGAGTTCAAGGCCAGCCTGGTCCACAGAGTCAGTTCCAGGACATCCAGGGCTACATAGAGAGGCCCTGTCTCAAAAAACCAAAAGATAATTGCTTTGTGCAGTAGTGGCATACACCTTTAATCCCAGAACTCCAGAGGCAGAGGTAGGTGGATCTTTGTGAGTTAGGGTCCAGCCTGGTTTACAGATCGAGTTCCAGGACAGACTCCAAAGCTGCAGAGAATCCCTGTAGTGAAAATCCAAAACAAAAAAAAATCATTAAAAAAACTAAAAGGAAGGAAGGAAGGAAGTTATGTTGAAAATAGGTGTTTTCAAATATATTCTGATCATGATTTCCCCTCCTCAACCCTTCCTGGATCCTCTCATGTTCCTACCCACCCAAATAAACAGCTTTCCTTTGGCTGAATTTTCCTTCATAGACACCTATTTTCCATCTGTTCATAAGCAGTTGTTTATATATGTCAGTAAAAACTCAGTATGGGATTTAGATTCTAGTTTGTTGAATTAGTTTGCATGTTTGGCATGTGATGGGGACCAGCGCTCTTGGGCATTGTACTCGACACTTCTGAGATGATAAAGACAGATCCAGATAAAGAAAAACCTCTAAAGGTTTACACTGCATTAAAAAATATATGTAGGCTTATGAGAGAAAAAGTAACAGGAGAAAATAGAGTAGCCGGTTATGGCAACGCTGGTAGGATTTGCTAACGGAAGCAAAGGCAGGTGGATTTCCACAGAGAAACCCTGTCTCAAAAAAAAAAAAAAAGAAACAAAAGGAAGTAAAAGTAGAATAGTAAAAAAAGCCACCTAGAGATAAAAAATACACAGAAAATCTAGATACTAATATTGTTGTCTTTAAATTGTTTGATTGCCGAGGAAAAACTTATTGCTGCTAAAATACATTTGATTATAAATACTGCTAAATTAATCCAACTTACACATTTTAAAAGTACTTTGACTTCAGAATTTAAGTCTAAGGACAGGCAACTTAGAAATAAAAGTTTTGCTTTTATTTCCACAAAAAATAAAAAGCTGTGGATTCCTTCCAGACTAATATGGTTTGATCAAGCAAGACCCCCTGAAGCTGAGAGGACACAGCCTTACAGACTACAAAAACAAGGACTTGGTCAGGTTTCTATGTTTTATCATGATCCTAATGGTATGAACATCGCCCCCAATCAGCAGGAAGCAGCTTGGAAAGAACGACGCCCATATTCCCAACTATTGTTTATAAATGTTTGTTTTCATTTAAGTGGGTTAGTTATAAATGATAATGAGCATAGTCAATCTCTTTTTAAAGAAAAGGGGAATAGGATATCGGAATGAATACTTTGCATTGGTATATATTTTCATTTATTGATACAACTTTAAGGTCAATTTTGTGATATGTATATGTCTCCTCTTATTTAGATATTATGTTTATACAGATCTTTTACCTATAAGAGTCAGAACTTATAATTAGGTTAGTTAGGTTTTCTAGATTCAGAGATGTATTCGAGATGGGTAGGTATTCTTCAAACCTTTCAAAGACCTACAGAAATATGGCATTTAAATGGTTTAGGGTTTATCTTGGCAGTGAGACACAACTACTCCTGGCACACCAATTATGTCAGAAAGAAAGATGGGCATCGAAGAAACTTGTTATGGAGTTTGCTTTCAACATGGCAAGATTAGCCATTTGGGCAAGAAACTGCTATTGCCTGAACTGTTTGTTGCTGTATAAACTGGACATGCAGGACCCACAAGAAAGTGACTGCTGAACTTACAAAACAAGACAATACTGAAGGGTTCCTGTTGAAATGGAGAAGTGTGCCAGACAAACTGTGGCTTATGGGCTGAAGATGGATGCTCCAACAATGCAGAGGTACTTTGGGTGACTGTCCAGGTGGCAGATATCCTGTCAATTCTAGAGTTTATATATTTTCCTTCTGTGGTCTTTGATAGAGTTGAAGACAGATAGTTAAGGTTATAGTTTTCTTCGGTTATTATAAAAGATAAGTTATCCTTTAATTTAGACAGAAAAGAGGAGATGATGGGGAATGTACTGTGTATGTTTATCTTATTGATTATTGAATAAAATACTGTTTGGCCAATGAGACAGCAAGTTAGCACTAAGAGTCAAAAAGGATTCTGGGAAATGTAGTAGAGAAGTGATGTTCCAGGCAGGAAGTGACATAGCAAGGAAACTCATATATAGTGAGGAAACAGGAATTGGCCCCCTTTCCCCTCCACTCTTGTTCCAGTGGCAGGATGTGATCCACCGGCAAGGGAGGACGCCAACAAGATATCCGATAAGATAAGTCTTATAAAATATATAGGTTTATGATAATTAAGACTGAGCTAACAGATGAGAATCCTAGTCATTGGCCAAGCAGCATTGTACCTAATACAAGTTTCTGTGTATTCATTTGGGCCTAACTCAGGTGGGTGGCTGATGTAAAGCTCACACATGGTGGTGGGGCTCAGGCGGCTTTTGGCAGAAAGATTTATCGAAACAGGTGTGCTCAACGTGTTTACAAAACATGATGCTTGGTATGTTCAACATGTTTACAAAACATGAAAATATCCCTGTGAGTGTGCATACTGAGTAATTTGTAGAACTTCTCATGAAGTCCTTCAGCACTCTCATTCGGTGGAATTTTGGGTGAGATTCTGCCCAGTGACTTTTCCACTGTCTCCTCTCTTACTATATTCCCTGTCACTGTTTTCTGAGTTTTTAAAATGGGATTTTGTAATAACCAAGAGATGTCTGTCACTGTTGAGTATCTGTAATTCGATTGGTGGACTGAAGCAATTTATATCAAGTAATGGGTTCTTTTATTTCTTTGAGATTTTCATATATGCATACTATATTTACTTCATTTTCACATCCACCCTCTCCAGCTCCTCCTGTGTCTTTCCACTCTCAAGTTCACCACCTCGTCTTCTTTAATTATCCTTGAGATAGATCTATCATCTGTCTATCTATCTATCTATCTATCTATCTATCTATCTATCTATCTATCTATCTGTCATCTATCTATGTACCTACCTATCTGCCTGTCTATCTGTCTGTTGTCTGTCTGCCTATCTCTCTGTCTATCTGTCTATCTATCTATCTATCTATCTATCTATCTATCTATCTATCTCATTTGACATAATACAACTTAACAAGTATTTTAGTGTTTCTCATATGTATATGTATTAAAGGATGACCACTGGGCTTGGATAACCTGTCACAGGTATTATTCTTAGAGAAGATTTCTTGTCTGTCTCTCAGAAACCTTTATTTGCCTGTAGCTCTCTGGGTAGGCCCTTGCAACATTTCCACCATTCACATTGGCATGTTGATTGGTTTTCACTGTGCAGGTCTTGTTTAGCAAAATATGCTGCTTCACAGATGTGGTTTCATTACATCTACAATCTTCAATTGGATCCTACAATCTTTTTGTCAGTGTCCCATTACCTTAGGTATGGGGGTTTATTGTAGATGGATCCATTCAGATTGGGCTTCACATGGTCAGGTCTCTGTGTTTTGGCCAATTGTGGATTTCTATATCTGGCAGCTGTGAAAATAAGTTTCTTTGATGAAGAGTGAGAGCTCTACTTATCTGTGGGTATAAAGATAAATATTTATAATTTAGATAGTAGGTAACAGGCTTTCCTCTAGGGTTCATGAACTCACCAGACATGGATAGTTGGCTGGATTTACCATACAAGGTATAAGTCACCTACTACCTGTTGAGCAGGCTCTGAGTCCAATTAGACAGCCTTTGGTTACCTCCCAGATAAGTGCCATTGTTGCCTGCCTAGGCAAAAACTTTCTGCTATGATGATTGTTGGGAAACCATCAGAAAACATTGGTATTGTTGGGTTTAACAATGTTGATAGAAAGGTAATTATGGAGGAATGCCTATGGTATAATTACAAATGAAGCACACACACTATTTTATTTTTATTTTTTCCTTTAGCCACAATCAGTGACAATCATTGTAGCTTTATAGTTTGTTAGGAAATTTTATTTATTGTTTATTGCATTAGGCATTGCTTCAATAAAATGCCTGAAAAAGACAATTAAAGGAGTAAAAGTTTATTCTAGCTCAAAGTTTGCAATCATAATCCATCACTGCAGAGAAGTGATGGTGTCAGGAGAGTGACAATGGCAGCTGGTGACACTGAATCCATAATCCAAATATGGAACAAGATGAATGATGCTACTTAGCTCACATTCTCTTCTCACCTATGGAATGGTGGCCCCTTCCATCATTTAATGTGGGTCTTCCCACCTGATTAAACTAGTACAGAAACTTCCTCACAGTCATTCCCAGAGAGTTGTTTCCTAAATTCCAAATCCTTTCAAGTTGAAAATCAAAGTTAACCATCACAGTTATAAATGTAGCACATAATGAGGAAAATCTCAGAATTGTGTTTCTTATCCTCCATGGAGTCCATAACTAAACTTCTGTTCCCAAAAGAAAGAATGGACAGGAAATTGGGTTTCTTAAAGGTTAAAACATTCAAAGGCCAGGTAGTAGTGTAGCATAGCTTGAATTCCAGTACTCCAGAGGCAGGTCTCTGTGAGTTTGAGAGTAACTTTTTTTTTCCCCAAAGAGAGTTCCAAGACAGGCTCCAAAGCTACAGAAAAGCCCTGTCTCAAAAAACAAACAAATGGGGAGAGCCCAGACATTTGTGGGTCATGCCATCCCTGGGCTGGTGGTCCTAGGTTCTATAAGAAAGCAGGCTGAGCAATCCATGGGGAATTAAGCCAGTAAACAGCACTTCTCTATGACCTCTGCATCAGCTCCTTCCTCCAGGTTCTTGCCTTGCTTGAGTCCTGAGCTGACATCCTTTGATGAACAGTTTTGTGGAAATATAAAGCCAAATAAACTCTTTCCTCACCAAGTTGCTTTGGTCATGATGTTTCATCATAAGAATAGAAATCCTAAGACAGTTATCTGAGAAAGCAAAACCACTTATTTAGGTATATACATGTCTAAAGACACAAATATATGTACTGGTAGACCATATGAAGTCTTCAGCATTCACTTATATTATAAAGTAAGTATTAACCTTGAACTTTCAGGAAATTTCAATAATGTGCTTTGGCTAAGAATCTCTCTGATTGGAGCGATAATGCTGTCATCAAGGACTGAGCTGCTACCATGGGCCAGATCTGCTTGTGTTCATGGCCCTACCATAGCCAGGGGCTATGTCGTTATTTGTGGCTCCTGTTACCATTGAAGGCCACATGGATGCCTGTGGTCTGAACCACAACCTAAGGTGTATTGCTATCCAGGGACCATGCTGCCATCAGGGTCCTACTGATATGAGTACCTTGTGTGCCACCCAGGACCATAGAGATGCCCAGACTGAGCTGCTGCTGAGGGCTATGCCTGGGTCCCTGGTCCTGCTGCAGCTGGAGTCTGTGTTGTTGTCTGTGCCCCATGTTATCATCAGGGGCCATGCAAACCATCCATGTTAAAGTCTTAGAGTCATGTTGAGCTGACCCTGCCCCATATGGGAGAGCTGTTTCCACCCCTTAATGGCTGATACACTGATGCACTAATACACTGGAGAGCTGAACCTGTGGCATAGATGCAGGTGAGCTGGCTTTGCCTCTTGCCTAAGACGTTCAGTTCCAGCAAAGGCCTGGACTGATCAACTCAGCTACCACCTAGGCCCACATCCAGGCCATTGAGTTGGCTCACCTCAATATCTACCCCATCCATGACGTCTGGAGGTTGTGAAGGGACTTGTTCTGCCAAACCACAGCTACAAGATCTCCATGGCTTGGGCAACATCAGGAAATCAGAGAGGTATTTCAGTGAAGGTCCAGTTTTGGTTAGGTATCAGAAGCCAGAGGCCTTGAGCCAGGCCAACAACTCATTGCAGTGAACATTTGCAAGTAAAGCTGTTTGGACAAACTGCTTTTCCAAGTGCTGTTAGGATGAATGAAGAGTTATGAAGAGGCAGGAAGTTGGAGGAGCAAAGTGGTTTTTTGTTTTGTTTTGTTTGATTGTTTCAAATGATTTTTTTTGTGGGGGAGGCATGTCAAGGGTGAAAGGAGGATATGGAGGGACTGGGAAATGAGTGGGAATTGGGTGAATGATGTAAAATTCTCAAAGAATCAAAAAATATGTAAAAAAATTAGAGAGCTTACATGTTAAAATATTCAATTTAACAAAAATTATTTTACCAAGAAAAAGATACAATCCTGTAGTAGTCCAGGCCATAGATAGTTCTGAATCAAGAGGGTCTGAAAGATCAAACATATTCTTAAATTCTCAGCACAAGCAGTAGTCTGTTTTTCTTGTGAGCATAGATAACAAATATTGTTAAATCCTAAAGATGAGAAGAAACTGTTAATTGTTGAGATTTCTTCAAATGTTATTTTTTTCATTAAAATTAAAGATTAAAAAAATCTGTATGACCTGTTGCCTCCTGGCTACAGAGGAATGACACAATCCCGACATCCATGTTTCTTTAAAATTATTTCATCAATTTCTTTCCTACGGTTTTATTTTCTTTGTGGACTAGACTTGAAACTCCAACCTCAGCTTGCTTTCTGTAGCTCTTAAGAAGTTACTTAGACATTAGTCCCCTTTGATAAAGGAATAAAATAAAGATACTCTGTTATTCAATATAGCATAAAAGATTACAAGTTCATATGAAAACAGAAGTGAAAAAGATTTCACTTGATGGCAGACAGAAACAATAGAGAATAAAGACCATTCTGAAATAATTTATAGCCATAGGTTTTAAAAACTTTGCTATCTGCTATAAAACACTTGAAATACAAGCAATGTCCGGTAAAGAGTTTTCTTCTTGGGATGTTGAATAAAAAAATAACAAATGTTGCTACTTTATCCCACTTCATTTTCAGTCTATTGACCCCAATTAGCCAGGAAAATAACAGTGAGTGACCAGGTAAGAACTTACTTTATAACCTTTGATTCTCCCTATTTGCACTCTAACTTCCTTTGGGTTAATTCACTTCAGGTCAACCAGTGTTTTCTCTTTCATTTTACATTTGTAAATTTCAATTAACCACCTTTATAGATTTAGAGGCTCATTAGAAACACATGCTAATTGGAAAAATCTGTTCCTGAAAGGAAAGACCAAGATTTTTCTTTGCACACACCATGACCAAGACCAAGACATGTTGCAAAAAGTAGTCTCAATAAATATTTTAATTGTATGTTTATTAATATATGTATAGTTAAGTGAAAATAATTTCAAAGACACAAAAATGAAATGTTATTTTGGAGTATAAACTGAGCAACTTCTTTATTCATGAGGATGATAAGTGTTTGATATATTCATTGCACAGATATTTAATAAGCAGATTCCTATTGCAGGAATATTTTAAGTACCAGAGGCACATTGGGGTGTTAGATATAATAAATATAATAGTACACCAAGCAGATATGGTTTCTGGCCTCATGGAATATATAGTTTTTTTTTCTCCCAAGATTTAAATATAAGGCAACACTGAAGAAAGTTCTGTTCTTACATCCATCCCGTCATGTTATGTTGACAACCCAAATGCATTAATGTCTTTGCCTTTCATCTTTCTCTTCTCTATTCTCCACATTGCTACATTAATATGTGTGTAAGAGATAAAATTACTCTGCATTCCTGAGACTATTCATATTACTCTATTGTAGAGATTTGTATGGATGGTATGATAGGGTTGTGTGGCACTGTAAATTGTGTCTTGACACTCTTCTCCTCACCCCGACAGCATTTGTAGGGAAGAGCATCTTTCTTTCTGATATAAAGTACAATCATTTCAGGCAGGTTGCTTCGATTTTATTCTCTGTAATGATCCTTTCAGACAGAAGGAAAAATGAGCAATTAGTAATATTACTTATAGCTCCCCTTATCTAAATTCTGTGAATTGCCCTCTTCAAAGACCAATGCTCACAAATAATAAATAGCATAATGTACCAGAAGTTCTTTAGTTATAAAATAGGAATATAGTCCATAGGAATTATGTGGATATTCTGTCTAATATTCACTTCATATAAATCTACCATGTATCTGGACTATGTCACATACACATTGAATAATTACATTTTGTGAAATGTTTATATATGAGAGAGAGGGGGCATGAGGGTCATAAGAGCAAGAAAGAGGATATTAGTTAGTGAAAACAGTGATTCAACTTCTAGTCCTACCTGGCTGAATTAGAAAAAAAAAAAAAGGTATTTTATTCTATACTTCTCTTCAGTTTCATCTTTAAATTTTTTTTCAAGACAGGGTTTCTCTGATAGGTTTGTTGACCAGCCTGGCTCCAAACTCATAGATATCCAACTGCCTTTGCCTCCCCAGTGCTGGGATTAAAGGCATGCACCACCACCACCTGGCAACAGTTTCAAATTTTTAAACCACAGCAATGTAAAGAATTGAACATTACTGTGCCTCCAGACAGGTCTGCCTTTGGAGTCTTTGTGGGTTTAACAACTCCATCTCTTTACATAGGGGATATTTGTTGTATGTTATTCAAGTGCCAGAATCTGGAATGTTCCTCTGTGTAAAAAACACACCAGTGAAGAATAACCTTATTTATGTTAATGAGGATTAAAATTAAGATGCAAATAATCTGGGTAAGAATCATTGTGTCACAAACACTTTTTATTGGATTATACTGTCCAATCATGTTTTCTTTTGTAATATGAAATATTGATCAGCCTAAGTGGGAAATACAGCATTTGTTAAATGTATGTTTTCTTCCAGTTATGTATTATCTGTATACTCAGAAAAGACCTGAAAGAATCTGTATTTGTTCTTTCCTGCTACATATAAGATTGGTAAGATTCTCTGAAGGTTGAAAGTCAGTGCTTGTTTGATTTGTAAAGAATATGTTTATGATAGTCACTCCCAGTTTGATTATTCATCTTTGTTGTCGGATTCACTGGATTTGGACTCACCTACGAGACACACCTCTAGGAGTGTCTGCACTGCTGTTTCCATAAGGGTTTAACCAGAAATGAGGACCCATCTTAGCACCATTCCATGGGTTTGGGCCTTGGACTGGATACAAAGGGAAAAGAAAGCAAGCTGAACACCAACATTTATTTTTCTCTGTTTTCTGAAAGTGGACTTAGTGTGACCAGCGGCCTCACTCTCCTGCCAGCACAGCTAGGGCCACTCACACTGCCACACCTTTCCAGTCATGGGGAACTGGATCCTCAGATGGTAAACCAAACTGTCTGAAGTTGTCTTTGTCATTCATTTTGCCAAAGGGATAATAAAGACTTTTTATTTGGGGTATCGAGATCTAAGTTCTCCAGACCAGACTCTGGAGTGGATGAGAGAAAGAGAGGGGATGGTAAAGAGAACTGATGGTAAAGAATCCAAATTAGTCGACTTCCCCATCATCCAGAGAAGCAGCAATTTCAGTATGAGAAAACCAAGAATTAATGAACTCATAAATTATCTAAGTTAGCATAACAACTGAGTTGGAGATATCACCACAGCCTGCCTGCAGCTAAACTCCCTTGTATTTTTACACACCAGGTTGTTGCTTGGAAAGATATCATAACATCAAGATTCAGGCAATAAGCTGATGCCTAAACTATATATTTTTTTCTTCCCAATATTGGACCCTCGGTCAATTCTAGAGTTTCAAGCATGTATTCCTATTGCTTTTGTGGAATATTTACCAGCCAAAGTTTTGTTTTCTCTTCTGTTGCTTCTTTGGATCACTCAAAGTGACACCATACAGAGCATCAAAACCCCACTGTCTAAATTAATCTTCCAGGTTAAGGAGAGTTAAGTTCCTGGAAACTATAGAGAGAACACTCTGCTACACTTAAGATCTGAGATCTTTAGCAACCAGGTACATTAAAAAACAATTTCTTTTTTTTTTTTTGAGGAACTTTTCCTTTGTATTCCTCTATAGTCTAGATGGTTACCAAACAGGAGCTTGACAGGGCAAAGTGAATAGTCAATATTGGCATGGTTCATGCATTGTTTGCCAAACTTTGTACCAAATTTTTTGTTTTGTGTGATGTGATTGCTAGCTAAAGAAATTGGCTGTGGCTTCTACATGGAAAAGGAAACTGTGTGTGTGTGTGTGTGTGTGTGTGTGTGTGTGTGTGTGTGTGTGTGTGTGTGTGTGTGTGTGTGTTGGGGTTCTGGTGGCTTGGGGATGGGAGGCTCATGGATCTGAAATGAAGCTGGAAAGTCAGGCTCAGAAACACTCAGGAATCAGTGCTTCTAAAACAATGAGCAGAAAGTTCACCATGCAAGTCATTTGCAAGAATAATCTTTTCAGTATCACTATAGCACCCCTCCTCTACTGAAAAAAGAATTCAACCACCCTGCACCCTTCCTTTTAAGATTCAAGGGCCCAAGGAACATGTAATTGATCAGACATATGATGAAATTGACTGTATCTTTGTGAATAAGTTCAGTGGAAAATATAAAAAAAAATGAATTCAAAATGTCAACAATGGGTTTCTGGATAGATTTTTAAAAATCTGTTTGCCCCTTCTGCCACTGATCCCCTCCTTTTTTCCCCACCCCCTCACTGCTTTCCTACTCCCTGTCTCTCCTCTACTCCCTTTTCTCTTCTTTCCCCTACTCCTGCCTCTCTCTTCCTTCTCCCAACCTGCTTTCTGGAAGTGAGGGGATTTACATATGCTATGGAAGTACTCTTAAATATGTTCTCTGAAGATAGTTTCATCAGACATATAGACATACACAGTCTGAAGACACTGTTTGAATTTTGTTGTTTAAAATAGCATTGTGCCTTTTCTTATATGGTAGAAGTTCTATTCCTTAAGGTTATATACATAATTTTCCTATTGAATTAATTCTTAACTTTTAGTTTACTTGCAACAAAATGTGGTGAATATGCCTGAAGAAATATAAAGCTAGTTTTTCTTTCCACTACTTTTGTTCCAAATCCCTTTTGCTTTGTTTTGAAAGCCCGTGAAGCAAGTCAAGTTGGCTCAGATCTGCACACAGGTAATTCTGATTAGATAAATGCAATGTGACTCATGATGACTGATGGCTGCTTTGCTTAAGTGGAACAGTGACATCTAGTGCCTGAAGAAATGTGTCCTTGGATATGAAAGGTCCTTTGTCTTTAGTATGATAAATGAGGGGTGGGCCACTTACATTTGCAAAGAAGGTCTCACTGTGACTCATCTCTATCCTCATGACTGGGACATTAGACCATGCATTCCTTTCTAGCCTTTCACATAACTCTGGAATGATTCTATCAATCTTTGGTCTTTCTATCTATCTACACTTCTCGGGAAGTCTGTATATTGATGTCAGTTCTCTATTGTATTACTCCCCCAAAGTGTACACTTGATTTTTGGTGGACATACATTTCTTACTCTCAAAAACAAAATTAGAGGGCTTGGGGAGATGTTTCAGTCTATTCGGCACTATAAAGTGTTTGTTGGTCGAGCATGAGGACCTTATTTGAATCTGTAGCATAAAACTAGGTGTGAGATACATGCTTGTCTTTTCAGTAATGTGGTGGTTGAGGTGGGTGAGTCTCTGGGGCTTGCTGGACATCCAATCTAGTTAGACCTAGGTTTTTGTGAGATGTTCCTGTTTCAAAAGATAAGTTAAAAGTGATTGAAGAAGCAGGGTGCTGGTGGCACACACCTTTAATCCCAGCACTCGGGAGGCAGACGCAGGCAGATCTCTGTGAATTCAAGGTCAGCGTGTTCTCCAGAGGAGTGCCAGGATAGGCTCTAAAGCTACACAGAGAAACCCTATCTCGAAAAACAAAAACAAAAAAAAGTGACTGAAGAGGACTCTGGACATTTGATTTCTGCCTCCCCTCCTATATAATCAAAACTATGTGCCCTCTGAACCACAGTCATTTCCTTGTCTGCTGCATTGTTCCCCCCGATATTCCATTCATTTCTCCTGGTCTATGTGGTACTATGTATATATTATGCTCAGTACTGCTTAGTAGAATACTGGGTACAGTTGTACTGAGTGATGTGTGCTTTGTGCTCTGTTACGATAAATCTTTCCGCCATAAGCTGCCGGGCCCCATCGCCACATGTGTGCTTTATGCCAGCCGCCTGCTGAGTTAGGGCCCAAATGAATACACAGAAACTTGTATTAGCTACAATGCTGCTTGGCCAATGACTAGGGTTCTCATCTGTTAGCTCAGTCTTAACTATCATAAACCTATATATTTTATAAGACTTATCTTATCGGATGCCTTATTGGCGTCCTTCCTTGCCGGTGGATCGCATTGTGCCGCTGCAGCAGGAGTAGAGGGGAAAAGAGGGACGCTTCCTGTTTCTCCTTTGCTTAAATGAGTCTCCTTGCTATGTCACTTCCTGCCTGGATCACCACTTCTCTACTACATTTCCCAGAATCCTCTTTGACTCCCAGTCCTGTCTAACTTGCTGTCTCATTGGCCAAACAGTATTTTATTTAACAATCAATAAGATAAACATACACAGTATATTCCCCATCAGTGCTCCTGGTATCCCCTGTACTGAAACAAAAGGAAAATTAAGTGGTAAACATAAGCAATTTGAAGGTGAATTACCTATGTTTCAGTAATGATTATAATACTTATTTTCTCCCAAAATATTTTGTGCTTTAGATGTTAAAAATATGGTACATAAAAAAGAGAGTGGATTTTACAGATTTAATTCTAAGACTTAAAATAAATTAATGTGATGTACAATAAGAAACCCTGGGTGATATTAAAGCATGAAGGCTTCTTATGCTACACTTCTTATTGCAATTAGAATTGTAAAATATAAATTTTTGAAGTTGATGTAGCAAATTTAACCAGGATTTACATAATATGCCAATTCTAGCATAAGTACATGATCAGCAAAGTTGGTGTGGCATACTGGGAGATAAGAGGAATCTCACACACTGATGCCAAGATGAATCAAGTTTCATGAAGGATGAAGCAAGTTTCCTTGGACCAGAAATGGCTGAGTAAGCAACTCAATCTGTTCATTGGTTAGTTGTTTGGTTCCTGTCCAGAGAACTCAACAGCAACTGTGTCAGAGCAAATGCTGTGTTTGGGGCCAGGTGCCTTAACTTTCTTATGGAAAGCGATATAACTAAAACATGTGTGGAAAGTGCAACAAATTATTTGATTAACTTTACTCATCCTTCTACACTCACTTTATCCTCTTGAATCAAATCAAAGACATACTGAACCATAATTATTTCTGGTTGAAATTACTGATTGGAACATAAGATCTGTTCTTAAGATTCTCTAGGGTAGTCTTTGTGATATGGTTGTGGGGCAGGGGTTCTGATTTACTGTCCTCTCTGATTTCTTTGCTTTGCCTTACTTGATGTAGATATCATTTTTAATCTCAATGAAATCAGAAAGTTTAAATTCAGTGAAAAAAAGCTCATGAGACCTCACTCTCCAAAAGTGGGTATCATCAGGTACAAATCTCCTTGAAGACACCGACTACTAAAGAGAACCAAGATCTCTCATGTTGGCTTCAGGTTACATGAAGGGAGGCAGTTAGACAGCAGAAGAGTTAGGTCAGGTAATAAGGACTTATTTCTTCTCTCTTCCTATTTCCATGTCTTTTTCTTTCTCAAATATCTTAGGAGAAATAACTTAAACCATACAAGTATATTTCTATTTAATGAAAATTTATGAAACAGTAATTATTAGTACACACTCTACTTGCTACTAAGCTACAATTAAATGAAAAAAAAAAGATGTTCACTGTCTTAGTGTTCTATTGCTGTGAACAGACACTGTGACCATGGCAACGCTTATGAAGAAAAACATTTAATAGGGGATGGCTTACAGTTTCAGAGGTTTAGTCCCTTATCAGCATGGTGGGATGCATGCTGACATGCAGGCAGACATGGGGCTGGAAGAGTTGTGAGTTCTACATCCAGATCCTCAGGCAGCATGAAGAAAGAGATCCTAGGCCTGGCTTGAAATCCCAAATCCCACCCCCAAGGACACATTTCCTCCAACAAGTAGCACCATTCCCTGATGAGGAAGCATTCAGATATATGAGTTTATGGTGCCATTATTATTCTAATCACTTCATTAGCTTTTAGAACAGTATTCATACTTGAGCCATAGTATCTTCATGTATGTGTTTATGTATGTACACATATGTACTTAACAGAAAAATATATAGAAAATTTGTTGATAAGCCTGGCGTTGGTGGCACACGCCTTTAATCCCAGCACTCAGGAGGCAGAGGCAGGCTGATATATGTGAGTTCCAAGCCATCTTGGTCTACAGAGCGAGTGCCAGGATAGGCTCCAAAGCTACACAGAGAAACCCTGTATCAAAAAACCAAAAAAGAAAAAAAAGAAAATTTGTTGATATTTCTTCTCACCTACAGAGTAGTTTAAAGTTAGTCACAAGCAAATGCTTATGAATACAAATAGGAAAAATGGCTGTCACCAGGAGTTACTGAAAATCTTTTCTTCAGATATTTCAAACATGTGACACATGGGACTATGTGAGTTCAAGTTTTACCTTTCGATTGGGACAAGTTGGAAGAGGAAAGCGCATAGAGTTGAAAGGGGAAGTTAGTTGTGAAGAGGCTATATAAATAAGAAAACAATTAGCTATCAGAATGGGTATTGCTGTTTTATGTAGTTTAACACAATACTTTTCTCCTCAAGGGAACAATGTACTTATATGTAATAGCATTTTTAGTCATATAAACACACATTTATATGTACATATGCATGTATGTTTTGTGCATCTATAATCAAATATGCTGGCCCTGTTGTAAAAAATGACAATAGAAAAGGTATTTGGTTACATTCCAAAAGTTGTACATTTAGTAAGAAGTCCCAATATTAGAATTTCAACAGCCAAATTCTAGAGTTTCATCTAATCTATAGAGGCTAGACTACTTTCCAACACATGAATTTTTGTATGAAGTTGCATTATATTATGAACAATGAGTGAGCATGATTAATATGTTACAAAATATATGTATACCTACACCCTACCCAGTATCTTGTCCTATTTTCTTCTGTCACACTGTATCACATTCCTATTGAGCTATAGGTGCAACCTTGAAAAGAAATTATTTCTGTAGTCCAATCCAGATTACATCCTGCTGTTTCTAACGGAATAAAAGATTTCTTTTTAAGGTTTCTCATATGTATGAATGTTTTGCCTGCATGTATGTACATGTACCACATGAAAGCCTGGTGCCCAAAGAGACCAGAAAACAGCATTGGATCCCCTGGAAGCAGAATATTGTTAGCTTCCATGTGGGTGCTAGGAACCAAACCTGGATCCTCTGCAAGAACAATGTATGCTGTTAACCATTGAGCTATATCTTCAGCCCCAAGTTTAACTTTTTAAAGCATTGCTATAGTTATTTCATTTCATCCCCATGCTAACAGGTCCCTGTTTTTTTCCATTTCCTACTCTCTGAAGGATAATATCCTGAAGGTGACAAGATTCCCATAGTTGGGTTCCAAATCCCACTCTCCCTTATTTTTAATGGTTGTCCAGGTTATAGTGCTCTGTTTTTATCTTAGAGAACAGATAGTGTGTCAAATTCAGAGTTTAGGTATGTGTAGATTCTGTGCTTATTTTAAAGACAAATTTGCAACGTTTTAGAATATCCCATAGAAACATCCTGATGCCAGTTTTCCTTGGTTGGCTGTCCCCAGACCCAGGTACCCAGGCCCAGGCTGGTGACGACTACTACTTCCTCTTTTGTTCTTGTAGATGCAGCAACTTCTTCCTTTGAACCCTTGATTATTTAGTAGTTGCTCTACTACACTTGGAATTTTTCATTTACCCTAATGGAAGATAGCAATCTATTTTCAAAATTATAAAACATTTTATATTACTATAATTTTACTTTATTGCTACAAATAGAATTTTGTTAAAAAATGCCTCTCTGGTGCTTGGCAGACTCCATTTATAATGACAATTAGAGACTGCTCAGTCTCTCATTCCATGCCCCTTGTCCACCAAAAACAATAGAACATCAGCTTTAGTGACTCTCACACTCTTTGCAATGCAATGTTACTGACTGTGGACTTCAGAACAAGAGATACATTATTCTAGTCAGCGTTTCTCTGTTATGATAAGTCTTTCCGCCAAAAGCCACTGAGCCCCACCACCACGTGTGCCAGCCGCCTGTCCGAGTTAGGCCCAAATGAATACACAGAAACTTGTATTAGGTTCAAAGCTGCTTGGCCAATGACTAGGATTCTCATCTGTTAGCTCAGTCTTAATTATCATAAATCTATATATTTTATAAGACTTATCTTATCGGATGCCTTATTGTCATCCCTTCTTTTTGGTGGATCACATCCTGCAGCTGGAACAGGAGCGGAGGGGAAAAGAGGGCCCTTCCTGGTTCTCCTTCACTTAAATATGAGTCTCCTTGCTATGTCACTTCCTGCCTGGATCAGCACTTCTCTACTACATTTCCCAGAATCCTCTTTGACTCCTAGTCCTGCCTAACTTGCCGTTTTATTGGCCAAACAGTATTTTAATTAACAACCAATAAGATAAACATACACAGTACATTCCCCATCATTTCTCTTTCTCTTAGCTTTGAAAAACAGGGTTTATCCAGCATTCGCTACCCACATGATGGATGGCTTTGTTCCCACCATGGCCAAATGTGATAATTGAATGAAGGCTTTTATGAGGATAATTAGAGAAGACTAAATGAGAACAACCTGTATTTCGAGGGAAAGTTCCCTATAAGACTTATGTTATATTGCACATTTGAGATTGCCAGTACCCAGTATACTATTTGGCAAATACCCAAGATCATGATAATCTGTTAAAAGACATAAGCTAATATGGTAGAATGTAGTGGTTCCTTGGTAAAAGTAGATTTATGATCTTGGGAAGACCATGACCTCTTTTTATTTGGCTCAATTCAAAGACATTAAAAGGAAATACTCACTGTGATATTTGAAGTAGATCCAAAACAGGAAGTTATTTCTTTAAGTAGTGCAATATAACAAGGGATTGCTATCCTGCCCTTTGTGTCCAGCCTTCAAACTGAAATTTGTTTCATGGGGATTTGGGAAAAGAGGAATGAGGCTTGTAGACATAGACAGACTCAGGCGAGAGATTACAGGAAGCAGATTAAAAAATACACAGACATTGTGTACTTGTTCCTCCAATCAAAAGATGATGCCCTTATTTCCTTTCCTCTTCCCCCTCTATCCTTCCTTCCTTCTTTCAGTCCCTTTAGTCTATAACTTTTCCTCAAGGGAACTTCAAGAAAAAAAATGATGCCGAAGGAAAACCATGAAATGTATTATTTTAAACCTGATCCATGGATAAGATTTTCAGTTCTGTGGGTCTGGAGAAGATAGTGGCTCTGAAGTAGGAACAGCTTGTATTTGTGAAGTGCTTGTTAATATTCTCAGAAATTTATATTAATTGAAAACATGATTTTGTAGTAATTTCCGTATTCCAAACTTTCCTGTAAATATAACAATTCATTTAAACCTAACAGAAACCTTGTGATATGTGATATCACCACACTCTTTCTACATGTGAGGAAAAAGGGACACAGGGAGATTAAGAAAATTGGCGAAATGCAGGATTCTTTGAGAGGCAAATAGACAAGTTTTTTTTTATTTGTTTGGCTTTTTTTTTCTGCTGTATTTCACACTTAGGCCTCCTCTTGCAGGTTAGTTACTTGTCTAATATTCTGAGTTTATTGAGTTGTACAATCCACCCAGCCTACTGTCAGATGATCAGCTCTGATTGCTGACTTTTCCACAGCTAGCTTTGTTAATTAACTTCTTTGAACTTCAGCCATCAACCACGATGAATAATTCATAAGCTATGTGTCTTAAATACAATGATCACTTGATAAACTGTCAGTACTATAGAAGTGTTCCTTTTAGAAAGTATTTTAAGCTACATGTCCCAAGATAAATAGGTAAGTGTGAGAATTTACCACTGTTATTGGCAGAAGGTCTGCATTTAGTGTTCAGAACAGTTATAAGGATTTCTAGTTAAAAAGAAAAAATGATCAGCAGAATAAACCTTGAGTTAGATGCAGTCTTTAAGAACATCATACTTTATAAAGGAGATGGACCTAAATATAATGTCAACAGCATATAAGAGAAACCATCAGAAGGCAAATATCAAAAAGTGGAAAATTTTGTTAACAAAGACCCCAGTGTGGGGTCATTGAGATGGAACAGTAGGTATAGGCGCTTGCACACAGCTCTAATGTCCTGAGTTTGGTCCCTGAATCCCACAAGATGGCAATAGAGAAATGACTCCCTAAAGTTGTCCTCTGATTTTGATGACTGTGATGTTGCAGGCACACACCTGCATGTGTATACACACATAAAGTAAAAAGAGAGTAAGAATAAAGCAACACTAGGACCACAAATTTCTAGCTTTATTAGTAGACAAGTTTGAAACAAGCAAATTATCCAACATGAGAAAAGCCTTTAAAATATGTTAAAATATAGCACTGTTAATATGCAGACATGAATTTCTAAAGAGGAATTTTGAAGATAATACCATTTTTTAAAAAAATTATTCATGTGTTTAATGCAGCAATCCTATGGCTAAGAATTACTGAAAGGAGTCAGTTGTGCTTAGATTTCCATCACAATGACCCTCTCCAAAGTGTCCATTATGATTTTGATCATATCAAGCAGAAAACTCACATCTTTGAAAGATACTGAGTGGTGATATAGTTGAAAATATTGAATGAAGAGTACATCTTGGGTTTAGCACTGAAGATTTGCTTGGAGAAGTATCTTAGTCCCCTGGAAGCATTCAGTGAGGATGAATTTTCATATTTTCCTATCATGGTACTTAGAGTGTAAACAATCCTTGATGCACAGGGTGGATGGACAGAATTCAGCAGCATCAAGTCATTTTCTAGGACCTTTCTGTGTTGTGGTGGATCCTTGAAAGAGGGCCTGGCGAAATGGTTCAGTTGGTAAAGTGCTTGCCCCATAAGCATGAGGTCCTGAGCTTAGATTTCTAGCATTAAAGTAAAATCCAGAATCCATGTATGCTGGTGCTGGGAAGACCATGGGCCCTGGAGCTCATCAGTCAACCAGTCCAGTACAATGAATGATCTCTGGGTTCACCAAGAGGAAGAACTTGTTGTTGGTCTTTGACCTAATTTTTCACATGAGCACACATCCATAACCCACCCCTGCCCCATGCTACATATACTCTCACACAGAAATCTTTTAAAGCGTCCTTGGGAGTCAGAACCAAAAGAAGGAAGAGCTCATGATGGGAAGACATGATTCAAGTGTCTAAATGTCACCCAACGCAGAATAAATCAGCTCAGTTGTGAACATACAAGAATCGAATGGAGAACACCAAATCTGTGCCCACATAAGTGTTCTAATTAACATTAGTGCACACATACACATGTGTGTGTGTGCATGTGTGTGCAAAACAAAATCAAAAATAAACAGAAGACAGAACAAAATGAAAAGCAACAAGTCATGAATGTATGAAAGTAACTTGTAGGTGGTGTGAGGGCAGTGGTTCTCAGTCAGCCTTCCTAATGCTGAAACCCTTTAATACAGTTCCTCATGTTGTGGTGGCCCCCAACCATAAAATTATTTTCATTGGCACTTCCTAACGGTAATTTTGCTACTATTATGAATCATGTTACAATTTTGGGAGGTAGAAAATTGCCAGTAGAGCTGAGACTCACAGGTTAAGAACCAAAGGCCTACAGGAAGCTAAAAGGAGGTGGAGGTGAGAACAAACAGAAAGTATCCTATACATTTCCTAAATTGTCAAGAAACAAATTTAATCAATAAAAATTGCAAAAATTTAAACAGCTATGAAAGCAAGGCTCCAACATAAAGTAGACAAAAATATTGGTTTACCAGTGTTATTGTTTAAAGAACCATGTTTGGTGTCTGGAACCATTCTAATGAATAGAACTTTTAAAAAGTATGAAGTCACATTTATCCAGCCTCATTTGTCAGCTTTGATATAAGACATGGTCTCAAATACATATAATGTCTAGAATGTACTGGAGAAACCAATAATATATCAAAAATGGAAAATGATGTAAGAAGGAGAAACATTCAACCTCCAGTAAGGGGCTGGTGAGATGAACACAAGGTTAGAGACACTTGCACACAGCCTGAGTTCAGATCCAAGATATCACAAGGTGGCAAGAGAGAACTGATTTCTCTGGCCTCTGCACTGATACAATCAGTGCATATAATCCACATGTATTATATCATACTGAATCCCACTAATACACACAGTCACCATGTGTTACTAGAAGTTTAAAATTTTTTCAAGGAGATAGAAATGCTGACTTGATTTTATTTTTACACAGTTGTAGTGTGTAAAATTTATAACGTATCAGGTTATCACATTATACCTCGTAATCCGTGCAATTACAACAATAATGATAATAAGTAAAGCATAAGCTGGATTTGTGGTTCATTACTAATTTGAGCACTGAGAAGGCTAAGACTGGAGCATTGGCATAGATTGAATTCAGCCTGAGCTACATGGTGAGTTCCAGGGTAGCGTTGGCTACAGAGTGAACACCGGTCTGAAGAAACTGAAAAGAAAAAGAGAGGGTGGGGTTTAACTCAATGGTAAAATGTTTACTTAGCAAATGCAAGGCTCTGGGTTTTGTCCCAGCAGCAGAGAAACAAAACATAAAAAATGGTATCCACTGCACATTTTTAATATTCAAGAACCTAAAAATCATGTTCAAATGTATTTTGATTATCCCTGTTACAATATATTGCAAATGATGCACCAAGGATTATCCAATTCTCTAAGACGATTTAGTATTTAAGGGAAGTGTTAAAATTAGTTTATAGAATAAAAATCTATTTTAGTATATTGTATCAGATAGGCAAAACACATCAAAATATATATTGTGAGGGGTGGATGATTGAACCCTAAATATTTGTATTTTTCCTTAAAATTTCTACTTCTAATATTTTATACAAATAGAGCTTAAGATATTTGCTAAAACAAAAATTTAAACGATGAGATGTTCAAATTCTATCTTGGTCTTGTTTGTTGGAGCAGTCTCTGACTCATATATCAATATATTATACTTTCAGTCCTCATGTATCAGTTTTAATCATGCCTTGTGGTAATGTGTATTGTAACTAATTTAACTTTTGTTTTTGCTGGAAGTTTGGGAGTGACTCCAACATCCTATAATTCGTCAACTTTAGGGTAAGATACTAAGTTTTAGGATTTTTTTCTTCATTTGTTTAGTTGTGTGTACACACATGTTGGAAACTCAGAGGACAACCTGTGGGAATCTCAGATCTCTACAATGTATGTCCTGGGTAGTGAATTCAGGTTGTCTAGTTTGGTGGCAAGCTCCATTCCATCCTGATTCACATGTTAGCCCTAGTTTAAGATTTGTTTTTATTATTTCCTTGGGAGTTTTGTACACCATGTTCACTCATTTTCACCCTCCCAGCCTTTCTCCGCTACATTCTCCTTCCCTACCCACCCCATTCTGTGTCCTTGCTTTCCCCAGACTAACATCTAATTTGTGCAGCTTATATATCTCTGGAATTGTGGCCTTCCACTGGAGCATGGTCAACTCTTTGGGGCCAACATTCTGAAAGAAAACTGACTCTCCATCTCACAGCAGCTATCAATTTCCAATAACTCCTGGGTTAGGAGTGGGACTTCATGTCTACCATCTCTCTAAATCCTGAGATTTTGTCTGGATTGAGTTTGCATTAGACTCATATATGTGTGCTGTCACAATGGCTGTGAGTTCACACACACATCTGTCTTGTTATGTTGGGGGACACGGTTTGCCAGTAGTCACCCATTGTCTTTGACTCTTATAGTCTTTAGCAATGACCCCTGAGGCTTGGAAGTATGAGATATAATACACATTTCCCATTTAGGACTGAGAAATCTAGAGTCTCTTGATCTCTACATCTTGGCCAGCTGTGAGTGAGTCTTTGTGTAAGTCACTTTTTATGGCAAATAGAAGCTTCTCTGGAAAGGGTTAAGAGAGAGGTTAATCTATGAGTATAACAATTGCTGATCAGTTAAAATAAAAATATAAAAATATAGTATTTTGTGTTGTTACAACAAGTGCATAACATTGTTAGGATAAATGTTACAATAAATCTTTCTGCCAAACGCCGCTGAGCCCCACTGCCACGTGTAAGCTTTACGCCAGCCACCTGCCCAAGTTAGGCCCAAATGAATACACAGAGAGACTTGTATTAGTTACAATCCTGCTTGGCCACTGACTAGGATTCTCATCTGTTAGCTCAGTATCAATTATCATACATCTATATATTTTATAAGACTTATCTTATCGGACGCCTTATTGGCGTCCCTCCTAGCTGGTGGATCACATGGTGCCGCTGGAGCAGGAGCCGAGGGGAAAGAGAGCGACACTTCCTTTTTCCTCTTCTTAAATATGAGTCTCCTTGCTATGTCACTTCCTGTCTGGAACACCATTTCTCTACTACATTTCCCAGAATCCTCTTTGACTCCTAGTCCAGCCTAACCTGCTGTCTCATTGGCCAAGCAAGTACTTTATTTATAAACATATGCAAAAGTATTTCCCCCATCATAACATGATATTCCTCATGGTTATTTTGGTGTGTGACTGGGCCATTTGGTATAAGGGTAAAGTCTTCGGAGTATAATTGGTTAGTCCCATCATTACTGATAAATAAAACAAAGGTAATCACTTTGGTTGAAGACATTGCTTAGATGCTATTTCTTGTTCTTTTTCAGTACAAAATTTATATATATATATATATATATATATTCATCAAATCAAGTAAATAAACTGCAAGAGAAAGCAATCACAAAGGCAAGGAGGGAAATAAGTATTGGTTTAATTTTATGCTTTAATTAATTAACAAGCTTCAGGAAAGACTCAGACAATCTCAACACCCAACTAGAGTTTCAATTACAAGAATCCTTCACTAGAATGAAAACATGGAACAAGAGCGATCATGCTGAGTCTCCTTTCTAGCTCACCTCCTAGTACAGCCCAGGGAACTTCCCTTAGAGACAAAGAGACTGTAGTTAATGGGAGAGCCATATCTGATCTGAGCCCCAGGAGAAAACAAGAAAGCGCTGGTGCCCTGAAATACAAGATTATAGGAGGCACAGCCTCAGGTTTGGCCTCTTGCCCCTTAGCACTTAAACCTATGGCAACTAAGACAAGAGACGTGCAGTCAGTGATTTGTAAGTATTGCAGGCCTGCTTTGCAGCCAACATGCTGAGATATCACTGCATAGACAAGGAATGCTGGACTGCGTGCTAGCATCCTCTACTCCTGCACTTACCAGAAAGCAGGGCAGGGTCTGTGGTGCAGACACAAGTAGTCTGGTAGCCTGTGTTGTCAAAGATGAGGAAGTTCTCTTCTGCCTGCTTCTCTTTCCTCGTAAAAGAGAAAGCAGAGCCATCACTTTAAGAGTAAACAAGGAGAGAATATTGAGAGTTTGAAGAGAAAGGAAAGGTGGATGCCTCCAGAAGTTCCTCTATTCTACAGGGTTGTTTTGGCTATCCTGTGTCTTTGTTTCTCCATATAAAATTGATAATTATTCTTTCAAGGTCTCTGAAGAATTGTGTTGTGATTTTGGTGGGGATTGCATTAAATCTGTAGATTTATTTTGACCAGATTGCCATTTTTACAATGTTGATTCTACCTATCCAAGAGCATGGGAGATTTTTTCATTTTCTGCTATCTTCTTTAATTTCTTTCTTTAATGACTCAAAGTTATTGTCATATAGGTCTT